>NC_061510.1:190126289-190170924 GCF_022539505.1 Lolium rigidum | reverse complement strand
TTGGGCACACCCTCGGGCTTAGCCCGCATCAACAAACCTCTGCTCTTGGAGGCCCAACACTGTCTACAAGAATAGAAGCACCCGTAGACATCAAGCACTTTTCTGGCGCCGTTGCCGGGGAAGAAAGGTAAAAAGCACTCATACTCCGGTCTCAGGTAACTAAGTTATTTTCTGTTGCCGTTGTAAGTGCTCGAAGCTATTTCCTTTAGATCCTGCAATTGCATCTTTTTGTTTCTTGTTTACACTAGTTAGGCATAATGGACAACAATGAGCTTCTTATTCTATTTCCTGATTTAAGACATGGATGGTTTGATGCGAAAATTAAAAAACCTATGGAACACATTAGTATGAACGCTTTGAACACCATTGTTGCTAATGATATGGAAAATTCTAAGCTTGGGGAAGCTGGCTTTGATGAGCATGACATTTTTAGTCCCCCAAGCATTGATGAGAAAATTTACCTTGACGATACTTTGCCTCCTGTTTATGATGATTATAATGATATTGGTCTTTTAGTGCTGCCTACTATGGAGAGTAATTTTTATGATGATAATACTATGCCTCCTACACATGATGAGAATAAAAATGATAGCTACTTTGTTGAATTTGCTCCCACTACAACTAATAAAATTGATTATGCTTATGTGGAGAATAATGATACTTTTATGCATGCGAATAAGAATGCTTTATGTGATAGTTACATCGTTGAATTTGTTCATGATGCCTCTGAAAATTATTATGAGAGACGAAAATATGGTTGTAGAAATTTTCATGTTACTAAAACACCTCTCTATATGCTGAAATTTTTGAAGTTACTCTTGTTCTATCTTCCTATGCTTGTTACTTTGCTCTTCATGAACTTGTTTATTTACAAGATTCCTTTTCATAGGAAGCATGTTAGACTTAAATATGTTTTGAATTTGCCTCTTGATGCTCTCTTTTGCTTCAACTACTATTTCTTGCGAGTGCATCATTAAAACTGCTGAGCCCATCTTAATGGCTATAAAGAAAGCACTTCTTGGGAGATAACCCATGTGTTTATTTTACTACAGCAATTTTTGTTTTGTTGAGTCTTGGAAGTTGTTTACTACTGTAGCAACCTCTCCTTATCATGTTTTTGTGCCAAGTAAAGTCTCTATGGTAAAGTTGATGCTAGATTTGGATTGCTGCGCAGAAACAGCATTGCTGTCTGTCACGAATTCGCGCAGAAGTCTCTGTAAAAAAATCAAAAAAATCTGCAAATTTACGTGTGTGATCCTCAGATATGTACGCAACTTTCATTAGTTTTGAGTTTTTCTGTTTGAGCAAGTTAAGTGCCCCTTCCAGGTTCGTCTTTACGGACTGTTCTGTTTTTGACAGATTCTGCCTTTTCTTTCGCATTGCCGCTTTTGTTAAGTTGAATGAGTTTCTTTGTTCCATTAACTTTCAGAAGTTTTGTGCAATGTCCAGAAGTGTTAAGAATGATTGTGTCACCTCTGAACATGTGAATTTTTGATTGTGCACTAACCCTCTAATGAGTTTGCTTAAAGTTTGGTGTGGAGGAAGTTTTCAAGGGTCAAGAGAGGAGGATGATATACTATGATCAAGAAGAGTGAAGAGTCTAAGCTTGGGGATGCCCCGTGGTTCATCCCTGCATATTTCAAGAAGACTAGCCAAGCATCCCATCTTCATCGACAATTTATCAGGTTTCTTCTCTTGAAACTATATTTTTATTCGGTCACATCTTATGTACTTTACTTGGAGCGTCTGTTTGTTTTTGTTTTTGTTTTTGTTTGAATAAATACTTGTGTGGGAGAGAGACATGCTCCGCTGGTTCATATGAACACATGTGTTCTTAGCTTTTAATGTTCATGGCGAAGGTTGAAACTGCTTCGTTAATTGTTATATGGTTGGAAACGGGAAATGCTACATGTAGTATTTGATAAAATGTCTTGGATAATGTGATACTTGGCAATTGCTGTGCTCATGTTTAAGCTCTTGCATCATATACTTTGCACCTATTAATGAAGAAATACATAGAACTGGCTAAAATTTGGTTTGCATAATTGGTCTCTCTAAGGTCTAGATAATTTCTAGTAAAGAGTTTGAACAACAAGGAAGACGGTGTAGAGTCTTATAATGTTTACAATATGTCTTTTATGTGAGTTTTGCTGCACCGGTTCATCCTTGTGTTTGTTTCAAATAACCTTGCTAGCCTAAACCTTGTATCGAGAGGGAATACTTCTCATGCATCCAAAATCCTTGAGCCAACCACTATGCCATTTGTGTCCACCATACCTACCTACTACATGGTATTTCTCCGCCATTCCAAAGCAAATTGCTTGAGTGCTACCTTTAAATTTCCATCATTCGCCTTTGCAATATATAGCTCATGGGACAAAATAGCCTTAAAAACTATTGTGGTATTGAATATGTACTTATGCACTTTATCTCTTATTAAGTTGCTCGTTGTGCGATAACCATGTTCCTGGGGACGCCATCAACTCTTTGTTGAATATCATGTGAGTTGCTATGCATGTTCGTCTTGTCTGAAGTAAGGGCGGTTTTCACAATCAAATGGTTTGAGTATGCATACTGTTAGAGAAGAACATTGGGCCGCTAACTAAAGCCATGAATCATGGTGGAAGTTTCAGTTTGGACATAAAACCTCAATCTCTTATGAGAATATTAACTGTTGTTGAATGCTTAAGCATTAAAAGAGGAGTCCATTATTTGTTGTCTATGTTGTCCCGGTATGGGTGTCTAAGTTGAAGAATGATCAAAAGCGAGAAATCCAATGCGAACTTTCTCCTTAGACCCTTGTACAGGCGGCATAGAGGTACCCCTTTGTGACACTTGGTTGAAACATATGTTATGCAATGATGATCAGTGTTAACCCAAGCTAATTAGGACAAGGTGCGGGCACTATTAGTACACTATGCATGAGGCTTGCAACTTGTAAGATATAATTTACATAACTCATATGCTTTATTACTACCGTTGACAAAATTGTTTCATGTTTTCAAAATAAAAGCTCTAGCACAAATATAGCAATCGATGCTTTCCTCTTTGAAGGACCTTTCTTTTACTTTTATGTTGAGTCAGTTCACCTATCTCTCTCCACCTCAAGAAGCAAACACTTGTGTGAATTGTGCATTGATTCCTACATACTTGCATATTGCACTTGTTATATTACCTTACATTGACACTATCCATAAGATATACATGTTATAAGTGAAAGCAACCGCTGAAACTTAATCTTCCTTTGTGTTGCTTCAATACCTTTACTTTGATTTATTGCTTTATGAGTTAACTCTTATGCAAGACTTATTGATGCTTGTCTTGAAAGTACTATTCATGAAAAGTCTTTGCTTTATGATTCACTTGTTTACTCATGTCATTACCATTGTTTTGATCGCTGCATTCATTACATATGCTTACAATAGTATGATCAAGGTTATGATGGCATGTCACTCCAGAAATTATCTTTGTTATCGTTTACCTGCTCGGGACGAGCAGAACTAAGCTTGGGGATGCTGATACGTCTCCGACGTATCGATAATTTCTTATGTTCCATGCCACATTATTGATGATATCTACATGTTTTATACACATTATATGTCGTATTTATGCATTTTCCGGCACTAACCTATTAACGAGATGCCGAAGTGCCAGTTCCTGTTTTCTGCTGTTTTTGGTTTCAGAAATCCTAGTAAGGAAATATTCTCGGAATTGGACGAAATCAACGCACAGGGTCCTATTTTCACACGAAGCTTCCAGAAGACCGGAGGAGATACGAAGTGGGGCCACGAGGTGGCGCCACACTAAGGCGGCGCGGCCAGGCTAGGGCCCGCGCCGCCCTGTTGTGTGGGTCCCTCGTGACTCCACCGACCTTGCCCTTCCGCCTACTTAAAGTCTCCGTTGCGAAAACCCTACCATGTTGAACGAAACCAGAGAAAACCTTCCAGAGCCTCCGCCATCGCGAAGCCAAGATCTGGGGGACAGGAGTCTCTGTTCCGGCATGCCGTCGGGACGGGGAAATGCCCCCGGAAGGCTTCTCCATCGACACCACCGCCATCTTCATCAACGCTGCTGTCTCCCATGAGGAGGGAGTAGTTCTCCATCGAGGCTCGGGGCTGTACCGGTATCTATGTGGTTCATCTCTCTCCTATGTACTTCAATACAATAATCTCATGAGCTGCCTTACATGATTGAGATTCATATGATGATGCTTGTAATCTAGATGTCATTATGCTAGTCAAGTGGATTTTACTTATGTGATCTCCGGAGACTCCTTGTCCCACGTGTGTAAAGGTGACAGTGTATGCACCGTGTGGGTCTCTTAGGCTATATTTCACAGAATACTTATTCACTGTTATGAATATCATAGTGAAGTGCTTATTTATATCCCTTTATGATTGCAATGTGTTTTGTATCACAATTTATCTGCGCGCTACTCTAGTGATGTTATTAAAGTAGTTTATTCCTCCTGCACGGTGTAATGGTGACAGTGTGTGCATCGTGTAGTACTTGGCGTAGGCTATGATTGTGATCTCTTGTAGATTATGAAGTTAACTATTGCTATGATGGTATTGATGTGATCTATTCCTCCTTTCGTAGTGTGAAGTTGACGAGTGTGCATGCTATGTTAGTACTTGGTTTGGTTATGTTGATCTGTCATGCACTCTAAGGTTATTTAAATATGAACATTGAATATTGTGGAGCTTGTTAACTCCGGCATTGAGGGTTCGTGTAATCCTACACCGTTAGTGGTGTTCATCATCCAACAAGAGGGTGTAGAGTCTAGCATCTATCTATTTATTCTGTTATGTCATCAATGTTGAGAGTGTCCACTAGTGAAAGTATGATCCCTAGGCCTTGTTCCTAAATATCGCTATCGCCGCTTGTTTACTCGTTTCTATCGCATGTTTACTTCCTGCAATATTACTACCATCAATCGCACGCCAGCAAGCACTTTTCTCGGCACCGTACTACTCGCTCATATTCATTCATACCACTTGTATTTCACTATCTCTTCGCCGAACTAGTGCACCTATTAGGTGTGTTGGGGACACAAGAGACTTCTTGCTTTGTGGTTGCGGGGTTGCATGAGAGGGATATCTTTGACCTCTTCCTCCCCGAGTTCGATAAACCTTGGGTGATCCACTTAAGGGAAACTTGCTCGCTGTTCTACAAACCTCTCGCTCTTGGAGGCCCAACACTGTCTACAAGAATAGAAGCACCCGTAGACATCATTAAGTTCCTATCATCAAGATGTGACGGAGTATGAAGTAGTATAACATTCCACATAGGCGATTGTAGGCACGCATAAAGGAGAAGATTCACCTTTGCGTGCCATCTTGGCGAAGAAGCAGATGATGCGGTGAGACCAAAAGTCACCCCGTATCAGCTAATGGTGATGTGCAAAAGAAATGGCGCATCATGATGGATGATGGTGTTCATATACCATGCACACACGTTGTTCTTGTTGTCTAACATGTGTGTAGGTACCCAAAATCCAATGTCAACCTCGATTGAGCACGAGTTGACAAAAAGAGCTCTTGAGAGCATGATACAAGTGAGCTCCAATGAGTGGTTTTGCCCGCACACTTCCACTACACAAGATCTCTCAATGAGAGCACACCGACACTTTGATAAGGTGACCTCCTTCTACTTGCGTCCTCTTCCTAAATACATTGAACTTTGGCTACGCTTTGATTGCTCATTTGCTTTTCTTGTGCTATTCATAGGGCTCTTGACAAGTGAAGGGACATTCAAGCGTTGGTTTCATCTACCTCCTCTACACATTCATGAAGACTCATCGTCGAGGACGACTCTTTTTCAAGTGGGGGGAGATGATGCAGCCCGACCTACGGTCTTTGCTTCATCATGTGCGTCAACGTCAAGAACCACACTCAAGGCCGAGGTCACGGAGGCATGGAAGAGAAGAAGGAAGAAGAGCGTCCGAGGTCGCCAAGAAGAGAAGGCGCCTGCCACAAGTCAATTAGGCCCAAGGCCCATGTATCTCCTTGTATGCCTAAACTACCCCTCCTTATATATAGGCTTCCCCTCCCCCCTTCATGACTAGAGTTGATGAACTAGAATTTGGCTCATGCCTCCACCATCCCTTTGGGATTAGGGAAACCCCCTCCTTAGATTTACCCAAATCTATTATACAAGGCACACCTTATATGATTAGTCTCTCACACTTGTGATTGTACCACCGGTCTCTCACTCGTGTGATTCTACCGATCGTATACCGATCTTCCTCTCGGGGATTCTACCGCGTGTCTTTCTCTTGAGAGATTCTATCGGGATAGTGGTTCGGGCTATCGGGACTAAACCGAATTGTATCGGGTTGGTGTGCGTTTGCGTGTGTTCATCGTATTCTTCGCCGTGTTCTTCGTGTTCTTTCTCTCCCCCGCCTTTCCCTCGGTCAATTCATGAGATCGGGCAACCCACGTGGCCTTAGGCCCCATCACATGCCTCTTGTGCTTTTGTACAGGGGTACGATTTTTGTTTCTAACGACATGACCCCTCTTCCTCTTGGTGTTTCTAATGTTTTGCAGGAATTTGGCGACGTGTTTCCGGCAGAGGTACCCGCAGGACTACCACCATTGCGAGGTATTGAACATCAAATTGACTTGATTCCCGGAGCTTCGCTGCCCAATAGGGTACCATATAGAACAAATCCCGAAGAGACGAAGGAGATACAGAAGCAAGTACAAGCGCTACTCGACAAAGGTTATATCCGCATAAGCCTTAGTCCTTGTGTTGTTCCTGTTATTCTAGTTCCTAAGAAAGATGGTACATGGCGTATGTGCGTAGATTGTAGGGCTATAAACAACATTACTATTCGCTATCGTCATCCTATTCCCCGTTTAGAGGATATGCTAGATGAATTGAGTGGTGCTGCTGTGTTCTCTAAAATTGATTTGCGTAGTGGTTATCATCAAATTAGGATGAAAGAAGGGGATGAATGGAAAATCGCCTTTAAAACCAAATTTGGTTTATATGAGTGGTTAGTAATGCCTTTTGGTTTGACTAATGCACCTAGCACTTTCATGAGATCGATGAACCATGTTTTGCGTAATTTTATTGGCAAATTTGTGGTTGTGTACTTTGATGATATATTAATCTATAGCCGCGATGAATCTGATCATACTATACATATTCGACATGTTTTGCAAGTGTTGCGTGATAATAAACTCTATGGTAATCTTGAGAAGTGCACATTTTGCAAAGATAAGGTTATATTTCTTGGCTATGTTGTCTCTAAGCATGGAGTAGAAGTAAATGTGTCTAAAATTGAAGCTATTCAAAATTGGCCTACTCCCATGAATGTGAGTCAAGTAAGAAGTTTTCATGGTCTAGCTGGGTTTTATCGCAGATTTGTGCCCAACTTTAGTACTATTGATGCACCTTTGAATGAATTAACTAAAAAGGGTGTAATATTTGAGTGGGGCGCAGCCCAATATCATGCTTTTGATGAACTAAAGAGATTGTTAACTTCTGCACCGTTACTTGCACTTCCTCATTTCAATAAGCAATTTGAGATTGAATGTGATGCTAGTGGTATTGGAATTGGTGGTGTGTTGATGCAAGATGGTCGTCCAATTGCATATTTTTCTGAGAAACTTTCTGGTGCTAAGTTGAACTATCCTATATATGATAAAGAATTGTATGCTTTAATTAGAGTTCTTGAGGTTTGGCAACATTATTTGTGGCCAAAAGAATTTATCATACATTCCGATCATGAAGCTTTAAAATATCCGGAAGCTCAATCTACTTTGCATAAGCGTCTAGCTAAGTGGGTTGAGTTCATTGAGTCTTTTCCATACATTATTAAGCATAAGAAGGGAAAAGATAATATTGTTGCTGATGCTCTATCTAGGAAGAATATGCTATTAACTCAACTTGATGTTAAAATTCCTGGTTTAGAGATACTATGTGATTTGTATGCCACTGATCATGATTTTGCTGAACCATATCGCGTATGTGCTCTTGGTAAAGCATGGGTAAAATATCACATACATGATGGGTTCTTGTTTAGAGCTAACAAACTCTGTGTTCCAGAATCGTCCGTGCGTTTGCTCTTACTGCAGGAATCACATGCTGGAGGTTTGATGGGTCACTTTGGGCGTGAGAAGACGCTACTCATGCTAGCTGACCACTTTTATTGGCCAAAGATGAGGCGGGACGTGGATAGATATGTGAAGAGATGTATTACTTGCAACAAGTCCAAGTCCAAGCTGAAGCCTCACGGTTTGTATACTCCTTTACCGGCACCTACTACACCTTGGGAAGACATTAGTTTGGATTTTATGTTGAGTTTGCCGCGTACTAAAAGAGGCCATGATTCTATATTTGTGGTAGTGGATAGATTCTCTAAGATGTCACATTTTATTGCCTGCCACAAGAGCGACGATGCGTCGCATATTGCTAACCTGTTTTTCAGGGAGATTGTACGTCTACATGGAGTCCCGAAGACTATTGTTTCTGATCGTGACGTGAAGTTTATGAGCTACTTCTGGAAGACGCTATGGAGAAAACTGGGGACAAAGCTGCTTTTCAGCACTACTTGTCATCCCCAAACTGATGGTCAAACTGAAGTGGTGAATCGAACCTTGTCACAACTGTTGAGATCCATGATCAAAAAGAACCTAAAGGAGTGGGAAGAGTGTTTGCCGCATGTGGAGTTTGCTTACAATAGGGCGGTACATTCTACCACGGAGCTATGTCCTTTTGAGGGCGGTACATTCTACCACGTAGTTTTGCCGCAAGTTTCAAACCCATTACTCCACTTGACTTGTTGCCTTTGCCCATACATGAGAGAGTCAATATGGAGGCATCCAAGAGGGCAGAATTTGTGAAGAAAATTCATGTGAAGACTAAAGAGTTGATCGAGAAGAAGGGCAAGAGCAATGCTGCAAGGAAGAACAAGAAGCGCAAAGAGATGTTGTTCAAGCCAGGTGATATGGTCTGGGTATATTTTTGCAAGGATAGGTTCCCGAAGTTGAGGAAGTCTAAGTTGAAGCCTCGTGGTGCTGGTCCTTACAAAGTGCTTGCCAAGATCAATGATAATGCGTACTCGATAGATCTTCCAGAGGATGAGTTTGGTGTCAGTAATTCTTTCAATGTTGCTGATTTGACACCATACGACGGAGAAGACCTTGGAGCGTCGAGGTCGACGCCTTTTGAAGGTGGGGAGATGATGAGGACATCCCTACCTCACTACTACCTCCGTCATTACCAACTGAAGATGAACCTCGTTGTGAAGCTCAAGTCCAATGAAGTCAGGATTGGACCAATGACACGAGCTCGTGCGAAGCTACTTAAACAACAGGTGAACTTGTTCCTAAACGATACTTTGATTGATGAGAACTTTATACTACCTAAGTCCTATTACTTATGTATCATCGAGTATGAAGAGGAGACAAGCATCGCACGAGGAGGAGAGGAGCAGCTGGACGTGAAGATGGACGTGGAGCTGGACAAGGAGCTGGACATGAAGATATCTAATGGACGCACGAGGGAGGAGCGGGAGGCATGCGCGAGAGGAGAAGATGAAGTCCAGGCCGGCCCAGCACCCGGTCAAACCGGCCGCCACGCCGGCGCGCCCGGTCTCTGGCCCGGTCCAACCGGCCGCCAGGCCGGATCCACCCGGCGCCAACCGGGCGCCACGCCGACCGCAACCAGGCGGGTTATCGCGCCACAATTTCGGAGCCCGGTTGTCACCCGGTCCCCGGTCCGGTTTGAACCGGCCAGCCCGGTCCCGAGCCCGGTCGACCGGCCCCCAGACCGGCCGTGTCCGAGTCTGTCTCGACCAGATCTATTCTGGGTCGGTTATTCTCATAGTTTTTCGACCAGAAGTCATCCTGGACGCCTATATAAGTCCATATGATGCCCCCTAGCTGCTTTAGACCACGTTTAAGATAAACCCTAGTTCTTAGTTGTTTGCTCTACAGAACTATTGAATTTCCTACACCATATTGCTTGATATTGTGTAGATCCTGTTAAAGTCTTGTGTGATCTGCTGTTCCATTGGGAACTAGAAGGTTGCAACTTACCGCTTCGTGGTCGGCGGCTACGTGCGCAAGTGTGTGGAGTTGCGAATATCTTGCAGGGTTGAGAGCTGTTGCATTGGCGACAGGGACCAATCGAGAGATCTCGTTGCGTCATACAAGTTATCATCCACTTCATCGTCGTGTTCCTCCGCTGCTATCACCCTGTGATCTTCATCACGACCGTTGCTTACTGAGAAGATCGGGCCACCCCTTATCAGGAGGTCTTCCACGGCCAACCATAGCATTGGGTTGTTGGAGATATGCCCAAGAGGCAATAATAAAAGTGGTTATTATATATATTTATGTTTATGATAAATGTTTATATACCATGCTATAATTGTATTAATCGAAACATTGATACATGTGTGTTATGTAAACAACAATGAGTCCCTAGTAAGCCTCTTAACTAGCTTGTTGATTAATAGATGATTAGTTTCATAATCATGAACATTGGATGTTATTAATAACAAGGTTATATCATTATATGAATGATGTAATGGACACACCCTATTAAGCGTAGCATAAGATCACGTCTTATTTGGTATAAGCTTTCGATACATAGTTACCTAGTCCTTTCGACCATGAGATCATGTAAATCACTTATACCGGAAAGGTACTTTGATTACATCAAACGTCACTGCGTAAATGGGTGGTTATAAAGGTGGGATTAAGTATCCGGAAAGTATGAGTTGAGGCATATGGATCAACGAGTGGGATTTGTCCATCCCGATGACGGATAGATATACTCTGGGCCCTCTCGGTGGAATATCGTCTAATTAGCTTGCAAGCATATGAATAAGTTCATAAGAGACTACATACCACGGTACGAGTAAAGAGTACTTGTCAGGAGACGAGGTTGAACAAGGTATAGAGAGATACCGATGATCAAACCTCGGACAAGTAAAATATCGCGTGACAAAGGGAATTGGTATCGTATGTGAATGGTTCATTCGATCACTAAGTCATCGTTGAATATGTGGGAGCCATTATGGATCTCCAGATCCCGCTATTGGTTATTGGTCGGAGAGAGTTCTCAACCATGTCTACATATTTCGCGAACCGTAGGGTGACACACTTAAGGTTTGATGTCGTATTAGTAGAACTTGAATATGGAATGGAGTTCGAAGTATTGTTTGAAGTCTCGGATAGAATCCCGGACATCACTAGGAGTTCCGGAATGGTCCGGAGAATAAGATTCATATATAGGAAGTCATTTTATAAGTTTGAAAATGATCCGGTGCATTTATGGAAGGTTCTAGAAGGTTCTAGAAAAGTCCGGAAGAAATCACTTTGGAAGGCGGAGTCCCGAAGGGACTCCACCACCCATGGCCGGCCAACCCTAGAGGGGTGGAGTATCAAGTGGACTCCACCAAGGGGGCCGGCCACCCCCTCCCAAGGAAAGGTGGGAATCCCACCTCAAGTGGGAATCCCACCTTGGGTAGGTTTCATGTCATATGGAAGGTTTTGGTTTGGGGTCTTATTCGAAGACTTGTAGACCAACTCTTGGGTGTTCCACCTATATAATGAGGGACAAGGGGAGGGGGCCGGCCACAACAAAGCCATAGCTTGGCCACACCCCATAGTGGCCGGCCACCCCCTCTCCCAAACCCTAGCCGCCCCACCTCCTCCACCTCTCCCGCAACGCTTAGCGAAGCTCCGCCGGAGATCTCCATCGCCACCGCCACCACGCCGTCGTGCTGCCGCATTCAAGGAGGAGCTACTACTTCCGCTGCCCGCCGGAACAGGGAGAAGGACGTCGTCTTCATCAAAACCGAACGTGTGACCGAGTACGGAGGTGCTGCCCGATTGTGGCACCGTCAAGATCTTCTACGCGCTTTTGAAAGCGGCAAGTGATCGTCTACCGCAGCAACAAGAGCCTCATCTTGTAGGCTTTGGAAATCTTCAAGGGTGAGTCTCGTTCATCCCCTCGTTGCTCCCGTCTTCTAGATTGCATCTTGGCTTGGATTGCGTTCTCGCGGTAGGAATTTTTTGTTTTCTATGCAACGAATCCCTACAGTGGTATCAGAGCCGTGTCTATGCATAGACGGTTGCACGAGTAGAACAAAATGGTTTTGTGGGCGTTGATGCTTATGTTGTCTTTAGTTTGAGTACTTTGCATCTTTGCGGCATAGTGGGATGAAGCGGCTCGGGCTAACTTTACATGACCGCGTTCATGAGATTTGCTCCACGCTCGACATGCAACTTGTATTGCATAAGTGGCTTTGCGGGTGTCTGTCTCTCCTACTATAGTGAAGATTCAGTTTACTCTTCCATTGACAACACTAGTATCACCGTTGTGGTTCATGTTCGTAGGTAGATTAGATCTTACTCGAAAACCCTAAACCACGTAAAATATGCAAACCAAACTAGAGAACGTCTAACTTGTTTTTGCAGGGTTTGGTGATGTGATATGGCCATAATGTGATGATGAATATGTATGAGATGATCATTATTGTATTGTGGCAACCGGCGAGAGCCTTATGGTTGTCTTTAAATTTCATGTTGAGTAGTATTTCAAAGAAGTTGTAATAGTTGCTACATGGGAGAACAATCATGAAGACGATGCCATTGACCTTGACGCTACGCCGACGATGATGGAGATCATGCCCGTTGATGATGGAGATCATGTCCGTGCTTTGGAGATGAAGATCAAAGGCGCAAAGACAAAAGGGCCATATCATATCACATATGAACTGCATGTGATGTTAATCCTTTTATGCATCTTATTTTGCTTAGATCGCGACGGTAGCATTATAAGATGATCCCTCTCACTAAAATATCAAGATAATAAAGTGTTCATCCTTAGTAGCACCGTTGCCAAGACTTGTCGTTTCGAAGCATCTCGTGATGATCGGGTGTGATAGACTCAACAAGTGCATACAACGGGTGCAAGCCAGCTTTGCACATGCGGATACTAAGGTGGCCTTGACGAGCCTAGCATGTACAGACATGGTCTCGGAACACGTGATACCGAAAGGTAGAGCATGAATCATATGATTGATATGATGAATACTTTGAGTGTTCGCCATTGAAGTTACATCTTGTCTCGTGATGATCGGACTTGGTGTGGTGGATTTGGTTCGTGTGATCACTAAAACAATTCGAGGGATATTGTTTTGAGTGGGAGTTCACCTAGTTTTTAATTTTGTTGAATTAAAATTTGAACTCAATTTGTCATAAACTTAGTCTAAACTATTGCAAATATATGTTGTAGATATGGCGTCCCCAATCAATTTTAACCAGTTCCTAGAGAAAGAAAAGCTTAAGAGCAACGGTAGCAACTTCACCGATCGGTTCCGTCATGTGAGGATTTTCCTCGCTGGCGGAAATCTGCAATATGTGCTTGATGCACCGCTAGGTGACCCTCCTGCAGAAACTGAAACCGATGAAGTAAAGAATGTTTACGCGACTCGGAAAAACGGTACTCTCAAGTTGAGTGTGCCATCCTATGCAGTCTGGAAGCCGATCTTCAAAATCGTTTTGAGCACCACGATCCTCATGAGTTGGTCAATGAGTTGAAAACTATCTTTGAAACTCATGCGGCCGTGGAATGCTATGAAGCATCGAAACACTTCTTCAGTTGCATGATGGAAGAAGGCAGCTCCGTTAGTGAGCACATGCTCGCCATGACCGGGCATGCGAAGAAACTAAGTGACTTGGGAATAGTGATTCCTAACAGACTGGGGATTAATCGTGTCCTTCAATCACTGCCACCTAGTTACAAGAACTTTGTGATGAACTACAATATGCAGAACATGAACAAAGAGTTACCTGAACTCTTCGCCATGCTAAAAACTGCTGAGATTGAGATTAAGAAAGGAGTAAACCGCACTGGCGGTCCCTATTCTTTCTCCGTGCCTTCAGTTTAGTCCATATTCTTTGAAATTGAACAAGTAGGTCCTAATTCTTCTCTCACCTGCTCACGCGAGGTCCTAAACAGGTATGACCCGCGTTGACCCGTGCCACGTCAGCCAGGGAGACCCAGGTAGGCAACCGAACAGACTGTAATGTACACGGCTACGCTACTATGTCGTGCTGCCGGATTCAAGGAGGAGCTACTACTTCCGCTGCCCGCTAGAACAGGGAGAAGGACGTCGTCTTCATCAACACCGAACGTGTGACCGAGTACGGAGGTGCTGCCCGATTGTGGCACCGTCAAGATCTTCTACGCGCTTTTGAAAGCGGCAAGTGATCGTCTACCGCAGCAACAAGAGCCTCATCTTGTAGGCTTTGGAAATCTTCAAGGGTGAGTCTCGTTCATCCCCTCGTTGCTCCCGTCTTCTAGATTGCATCTTGGCTTGGATTGCGTTCTCGCGGTAGGAATTTTTTTGTTTTCTATGCAACGAATCCCTACAGTGGTATCAGAGCCGTGTCTATGCATAGATGGTTGCACGAGCAAATTTTTTGTTTTCTATGCAACGAATCCCTACATGGGTTGGTGTTGAAGTTGAACCCTAGCTTCACTTGGTTCACGTTGATGATGTTGTTGAGGATCTTGACGAGGTTGTTGACGACGTCCAAAGATGGCCCTCTCATCTTGATCATGTTGCGGTTCTCCTCGTCCACGTTGGTCATGGCGAGGGTGATTTCGGAGATCACGCCTCGGTGGATCTTGATGACCTTGGTCTTGAGCATCAACATGTGGTTCACGATGAGGTGCCGGTTCCATGTTGTGGATCACATTGTCGTGGGGTTGGTCGTCACGCCCATGGTGGGCATGGCGATCCACTTGATGACGATCTTGGTGTAGAACTTGTTCTTGTGGAGGACGTTCATGGGGACGAGCATGGCGATGGAATTCTCCTCGCCTTGAGTTGGAGCGAGAGTCTTCATGACGAGCATGCGGGCGACGAGGTCGATGATGGTCTCCATGCCTTGAGTTGGAGCTTGAGGACGTATGGCGATCATGAGAGTAGTAATCTTGTGACGAGCTTGATGATGATGAGGAAGTAGAGCGATGTCGATGTCGGCGACCCAAGTTGTTGATGGCGCACTCGAGACTATCCATGCGTCGCTCCATGTTTGCATCATTGGCCGCCACTTGGCCATTCAAGTTGTCCGTAGCTTCACGAAGTAGAGATATATCTTGGTTCACAACGGAGAAGTTGTGCGCCACTTCTTCATATTGCTCGTCGATGCGTGTCTCAAACAAGGTGAGTTGCTCCTTGAACTCTTGGCGTTGTGCCCATAGGTTATGTTGGGTCTCCAACCTCTCGGTGTTGCGTAGGACTTCATCCTCCCTTGCTTCGTCTCTGTGCCTATCCATGATAGCAAGACAAGAACTATGTTGTGTATGTTAGTGGAAGAAGACTACCTCGCAACCTTACCGTGGTATGATAATATCGGGGTGATCCAACAAACCGAGAGCAAAGACAATTGTATCGGGCACTCACACAAAGACACAGGCAAAAGCTAGCAAATATGGTGTTAGGTGAGTATGTGTCACATCCCGGAATTTTCTAAATTTCGGAATGTAAAATAAAATTAAATTTAATGCTTGATTGATTGAGCTTGATTGAAAATTCACAAAGAATAAAAACTTTTTAAAGTTATTTACTAATTAATTTCAAAATAGTGTTTTCAAAAAAAAGCTTTGGTTTCAAAGTATTCAAAATCAAATATATCTTTGTTTCAAGGTTTTGAAAATCCTTAATGCATTCTTATTTGAGAAAACAAAACGTTAGAAAACTCTATTTGCAAAATATTGCCAAGTTGCCATTTAGGCCAAGTGCAAATAATTATTAATTTATTTTTCGTAAATGGTTTTTAAATAGGTTCCTTGTTATCCTAAAACACTATTTTGATTTTTACAAATTTTTATAAACTTGTTTGGTATGTGTATGTTGAAACTATTCACATATAGCCATAATGGCATAGTAGTAATAAAATGATATAAAATAATAATTTATAAAATTTAAGTTTATAGGTTATCCTATACTGAGCAATATAATTTTACAAACCCGTAGAAATTTGTTTCACTCAAATCGAAATTACGAAACTCATTTTACAAAAAGAAACAAGTAAAGGGAAAAAGAAAAAAAAAGAAAAAAAAAAAGAAAACGGGCCGGCCAGCCGGACCGAACGACCCAACAGCAGGCGGCCAAGCTAAGCCCACCCGGCCGACCGAGCCCAGCCACCATCCATGGATTGGTTCGGTGGAGGAACGAAAAATCCCGTGTTTATAAAACTTATCTCCACTTAAACGCAGTTTTCTTGAGCTACACAACTCCGAATTCAGATCCGTTTGTTTCTACGCGTTCCTAACTTCGAGTCCCACCTTTTTCACCGACCTATGGTCTATATAAACTCTCCACCAGACCGCAATTTCGTTTTCCCTTTCCTCCTCTCGAAATCCTATATTAACGAAATCTTAACTCGTTGATTTGACCACCAAAACTATCTCGAATCGCTTCGGGCTCTACACGAAAGTTGTAGATCTCGTCGAGATCTTTCAATCCCGACCAATCTCATCTCTTTTCATCTACCATACACGGATAATTTCGCATCGCAAGGTGTCGGACCTGACAAAGGGAATCTTCAATTAGTTCGTGCTCGTTCCACGAAATCCAAATTCCTTTGGTGAGTATGTAGATCTGATCATCCTCTACAACTTTCATGTTGAAAGTTTTTCGATTTGACGTACCGATTTATCGCTCATCTACAGATCTATTTCGAGTCAACCGGAGCCAAATCGAGTTTCAAAACGATCTCGAATCGTCATGACTTCAACACGGAAGTTGTTCCTCTCGTCAAGATCTTTCAATTGCCGCAAGTTTCACCTTGTTTCGTTCACCGAGCAAGGAGAAAATCGTGTTGCAAGATTCAGATCTTATAAGGTATAACCCAGATCTTGTCTAACACATTAATCCGTTGTGAAAAGTAATTTGTGCGTTAGATAGATCTATTAATTATAAACAACTTTGATGTAGAAAGTTTTTCCATCTGGGTAAATTTTTCTATCAACTTTATGACATCATCATGACATCAGCATAGTCAACTCAGTCTGGTCAAAGTCAAACTGCAGTCAGCAGTACGGTCAGCAGTACAGTCAGCGGTACGGTCAGCAGTACAGTCAGCGGTACGGTCAGCTGTACAGTCAGCAGATCAATTATACGATACGATCGGCGTCTCGGTCAAACTCGGTCAAACTAATTTTAAATGTAAATTTTAAATATCAGATTATGTGTCTAACTTAGAAATTCATTATAAAATCATCCAGAGGTCCAAAATTTACAAACTTTATATCGTTGGAAAGCTTATAACATGTAGAATCCAAATATGCAAGAATACTATATATATTATGTATTAGTTTTCGAATCATAATTCAAATGATTTAATCAATCCTTTATCACTATAAAAATTATATCAAATAATCTACTAGTCCAAATTTAACAAATTTGTACTTTCTGGAATCCTCATATGATGTAATTTAACTTGGTATAGAAGTTGTACAACTTTGACACGTGCACAAACTTGCTTTAGGAAAATCTATACAAATCAGTAATTTGACGATAATTCAAATTCTATAAATCGTTTTCGAATAATTCTAATTGCCCTATTCTTTTGTTACTGTAACCTATCCAGGGAAGTCAAGTTTAATTTTTACTACACTTAATGCTTGCGGTAGGTAATTAATAAGGTTGTATATGTTAAGTAGATACTCAATAATGTTTTCTAAACCAAATTAAATATCCAGGAAACTTTATTATTATTGCACTTATCAGAGAACACACCAATACCACTAGACACTCTATCTTGAATCAATATCGTGTCTATCCAAATTGTTTTTCATTCAGTTCTTTAACTAATTTAAAACTATTCAACTTACAAATGAGTAATTTGAGTAATTCCATATATCATTTGTTTATACCCAAGCCTATGTGTAACTCATACTAACTTAGTAAGTGTTGTCACACTTTACTAAATAATATTTTGAGTTGCGTCATTTGAGACTCGTGTGATTTTATCACATGGATCATTCCATTTACCCATTCTTGAGTAGCAAACAACATTTGACCATAGGTTCATATAAATCATTTTCTTTCCATGTATTTGACTCATCCGTTCAATATCTCCAACTCATATCTTGCAAGCCATACCTCATGCCATATCTTCTTTAACCGATGATTAAAACACATTGATTAACTACATGATTGTTTGCTTGGTTTGGTTTTATTGTTGTTGAATGGTGTGTTTATGTTGTGCTATATTCTATGTTATAGTTTGTACGGAGAGGCACGTATTTTGATTAAGAGAAGTGAACGCGCTTCGACTACCAAAAAGGCAAGTGACACTCAATTACCTACCTATTTTGTTAAGCATTAGTGTTTTATAAATTAGTATGCATGGTAGGAATTTGTTTTCGAAAGTTATGCTATGCTTATCAATCCCAGTAGTGTGTAGTCACCATGAACCCTTGCTAGCATTCTTAGTTTGCCTAACAATAACAAAATGCCATTGCTGATTTGATTATTCTGGATTGTGAGTATTGGGAATTAAAATTAACAACCTTAATGAAACACCTGGGTGGATTGGTTGAATGGTGGGCGGCTACTCAGGGCCACGAGGACTCCTGTCTAGTACTTGTCTTGTGGTTGTCTTTGCTCGAGGGTGCGCATAAGTTGAGTGGCTACTCAGGGCCACATGACTCATGTCTAGTACTTGTCATGTGGTTGTCGTCGCCTGAGATGTGCACTTGTGGTTGGCCACTCAGGATTAAAGAGATTACTATGTCGTCCATGTTTTAGTTAGCTTCCAGTGCAGCCTTATGGTATTATGGGCTCTGCCGGGATTAAGTAAGTTGTGAGGCCAAACTTGTTGCTAGACATGATGATGGGGCTTGCAACCCAACGGGAACGGGTCTAGCTAGTTATGGTCGAAGCCTCCTTCTGAAAGATCTTGTCTCATTTCTTCTCTTGGGAAGGGTGGGTCGTAAGGTGAAAGTGCACAACCTCTCGAGAGTAAACCTAAGATCTTAGCCGTGTCCCCGGTTACGGACAATTTGAGCTTCTAGGCGAGGGAATGTACGGAAGAATCTCATCACCTTTTCCGAATGTACTTAAAAATTTGATTAACCTTGGAAAACTCATGGGAGATGTAACCATGTGATTATTCTAAAACCCATGGAGGATTTAACCATGGTGTGATTTCATAATGACATTCAAAGACTTTCAAAAATGTTTTGTTTTGAAATAAAAATGTAGGATAAAATTGGCTTTATGCAAATATGCCTAAACTCCACTTGCCAAATATCATGTAGATAGTCATGCCCAAAACATCCACCATATAAGTGTCATTTGCCAGTACATCATTGTACTGACCTCCATTCGTGGGGCTGCATATTCAAACGTGCAGGATTTTCTGAGGAGAAGTACGTGGTAGGATCTCGAGTCTACATTCCAACATGATTGCCTGTGGCACATGAAGATGATGAAGGCTCATTGATGATATACATTTCCGCTGTGTTTGTTCTGAACATTGTTGAGCTAGTCCATGTGACTATATATGCAATTTGTAAGGTTTTACTTTACCCTCTGGATCAAAGATGTAGTAATTTGATACTATTGCAATGATTACTATATTTTGTAATGTGTGTGCTACCAGTGATCCCGGGAATAGCACTATACACAGGTATCTTGCCTTTGTTTAAAAGGTAGGGTGCTACAGAATGGTATCAGAGCATAGTGTTGCCTGTGGGATCGAAACCCTAGGTTTGGATTAGAAATAGGAAGACCCTAGGATGAAAATTTTGTCTAATCCTATTTCAATCAAAAAGATGTTTGGATTTTAAACTTCTGGTATTCTCATCTATTCCATCATCAAAATTGTTTTCCTCGCAATTTAGATGACCACTTTATCAAACTATCGACAAGGACCAATGATGACCCTGTGCCTGAAGTGAGGGACTGCTGCTTTAGGTGACATTCGTCGACCTTGCTAGAAGTGTTGTATGGGAGACCAATGAAGAACTGGAAGAAAGACTTTGATGCAGACTACGCAACAGCTGAAGATACACCGAAGGAGTAGAATAGAAACTTGAAACATCCAATATAGAAATAGACCAGACCACCATTAGCTCTCTTGTTATTGAAACAACGCTAGCATTAGAAAGTATTGATCTTACCAAATTGAGGTATGACCATATTATTTTGTTTGTGTTTGAAAAATATTGCTTGATGCTTGTTAGATGTTGTTTGTAAGATGTTTTGCCTTGATTTGATGTGTTGGGTAGGAATCTTCTGTAGAATCTTTCTATCTATTCTCATCTATACCCAATCCAGAGAATGTTTTCTCGACAACTCGCCATGAAGACAACAGTAGTGAAACCAATCCAGATGTTTCCTATCAAGATGATGAAGCATAGAATGTGAGATACGCAAAACCCTAGATAAGGATTGATAGAAATATTTTCGAAAACAATTAAATAATGGGGATTGAAACATTGA
The DNA here is from genome assembly GCF_022539505.1 of Lolium rigidum. Taxonomy (NCBI): domain Eukaryota; kingdom Viridiplantae; phylum Streptophyta; class Magnoliopsida; order Poales; family Poaceae; genus Lolium; species Lolium rigidum. The sequence goes on along the minus strand of NC_061510.1, from coordinate 190,150,433 downwards.
TTCAACTCTCCATGGAACTTTTTATCAAATGGTGAGGTTGACCAAGAGTTAGAATACGAGATATACCAAACTTTAAACAAGAAAATGATTGGGTGCGACATGGATTGGCCCCCATGAAGACTAGTCATATTGTTCGCTCTTGTTAAGAGGAATGGTAAATCTAGAGAGACGTACCTACAAAAGAGATGTCGGCGAATAAGCCTAAACCCTAGGGTGGATAAGTATTATACCTTTATAGTAGGCAAGTGCTGCCAACCGTAGGACTACGGTGAGAATGAACATCCAACTACTGGATGAAGATAGTGGAAGACCGTCGAAGACACCAATAAACAAAGATGAGGAAAGTCGGGAAGTCCTCTCATCTTGGTCTCCTAATATACCCAAGGAGTGACCATCAGTGTCAGAAGTAGTTCACCAACCAACCATTTGGATTAGAAGCCCTGCTATGAAGGAGACCTACTCGACTCACCTTGGAGAGATATGTTGTTCACTATATGAGAATAAACATTAGTCTATTGGATTTGACTCAGAAGCCCTAAGCCATAGATGTTTTCAAAAGATGGTCTGAGGTCAAGTCATATCCTCGGATGTGCCAAGCCATAACCAAGATTAGCTTAGCCTAAACCCAGGACCTAAGACTACCTAACAAAAGTCACTTTTAAGGGTGGTAGAAGCCGTACCCTTAGATTTATGGATTTACACCAGATACCGCATGAGATGGTACTTGGAGAAGGTATCACAAGGAGTTCCCCATGAGTATACTTAGGATAATGCCCAAGAGATGAGTACCGTCATAAGATTGGATACAATTGATGGCATGACCGCATATGATTTAGTGTAACATTTTCAAAGCCCAAGGATAACTTTCGAAATCTCCTCGGAGATGTTTGAAAAGAAAGCAATAGTGAGCAAGAACCTATTAGAAGACGTTAACCCAAACCTTTTTCTTTCTAGCCTTTCTCAAATCTCGAGGACGAGATTTCTTTTAAGGGTGGTAGTCTGTCACATCCCGGAATTTTCTAAATTTCGGAATGTAAAATAAAATAAAATTTAATGCTTGATTGATTGAGCTTGATTGAAAATTCACAAAGAATAAAAACTTTTTAAAGTTATTTACTAATTAATTTCAAAATAGTGTTTTCAAAAAAAAGCTTTGGTTTCAAAGTATTCAAAATCAAATATATCTTTGTTTCAAGGTTTTCAAAATCCTTAATGCATTCTTATTTGAGAAAACAAAACGTTAGAAAACTCTATTTGCAAAATATTGCCAAGTTGCCATTTAGGCCAAGTGCAAATAATTATTAATTTATTTTTCGTAAATGGTTTTTAAATAGGTTCCTTGTTATCCTAAAACACTATTTTGATTTTTACAAATTTTTATAAACTTGTTTGGTATGTGTATGTTGAAACTATTCACATATAGCCATAATGACATAGTAGTAATAAAATGATATAAAATAATAATTTATAAAGTTTAAGTTTATATGTTATCCTATACTGAGCAATATAATTTTACAAACCCGTAGAAATTTGTTTCACTCAAATCGGAATTACGAAACTCATTTTACAAAAGAAACAAGTAAAGGGAAAAAGAAAAAAAAAGAAAAAAAAAAGAAAACGGGCCGGCCAGCCGGACCGAACGGCCCAACAGCAGGCGGCCAGGCCAAGCCCACCCGGCCGACCGAGCCCAGCCACCATCCATCGATCGGTTCAGTGGAGGAAAGAAAAATCCCGTGTTTATAAAACTTATCTCCACTTAAACGTAGTTTTCTTGAGCTACACAACTCCGAATTCAGATCCGTTTGTTTCTACGCATTCCTAACTTCGAGCCCCACCTTTTCCACCGACCTATGGTCTATATAAACTCTCCACCAGACCGCAGTTTCGTTTTCCCTTTCCTCCTCTCAAAATCCTACATTAACGAAATCTTAACTCGTTGATTTGACCACCAAAACTATCTCGAATCGCTTCGGGCTCTACACGAAAGTTGTAGATCTCGTCGAGATCTTTCAATCCCGACCAATCTCATCTCTTTTCATCTACCATACACGGATAATTTCGCATCGCAAGGTGTCAGACCTGACAAAGGTAATGCTCGTTCCACGAAATCCAAATTCCTTTGGTGAGTATGTAGATCTGATCATCCTCTACAACTTTCATGTTGAAAGTTTTTCGATTTGACGTACCGATTTATCGCTCATCTACAGATCTATTTCGAGTCAACCGGAGCCAAATCGAGTTTCAAAACGATCTCGAATCGTCATGACTTCAACACGGAAGTTGTTCCTCTCGTCAAGATCTTTCAATTGACGCAAGTTTCACCTTGTTTCGTTCACCGATCAAGGAGAAAATCGTGTTGCAAGATTCAGATCTTATAAGGTATAATCCAGATCTTGTCTAACACATTAATCCGTTGTGAAAAGTAATTTGTGCGTTAGATAGATCTATTAATTATATACAACTTTGATGTAGAAAGTTTTTCCATCTGGGCAAATTTTTCTGTCAACTTTATGACATCATCATGACATCAGCATAGTCAACTCAGTCTGGTCAAAGTCAAACTGCAGTCAGCAGTACGGTCAGCAGTACAGTCAGCGGTACGGTCAGCAGTACAGTCAGCGGTACGGTCAGCTGTACAGTCAGCAGTCAATTATACGATACGATCGGCGTCTCAGTCAAACTCGGTCAAACTAATTTTAAATGTAAATTTTAAATATCAGATTATGTGTCTAACTTAGAAATTCATTATAAAATCATCCAGAGGTCCAAAATTTACAAACTTTATATCGTTGGAAAGCTTATAACATGTAGAATCCAAATATGCAAGAATACTATATATATTATGTATTAGTTTTCGAATCATAATTCAAATGATTTAATCAATCCTTTATCACTATAAAAATTATATCAAATAATCTACTTGTCCAAATTTAACAAATTTGTACTTTCTGGAATCCTCGTATCATTTACTTCAACTTGGTATAGAAGTTGTACAACTTTGACACGTGCACAAACTTGCTTTTGTAAAATCTATACAAATCAGTAATTTGATGATAATTCAAATTCTATAAATCGTTTTCGAATAATTCTAATTGCCCTATTCTTGTGTTACTGTAACCTATCCAGGGAAGTCAAGTTTAATTTTTACTACACTTAATGCTTGCGGTAGGTAATTAATAAGGTTGTATATGTTAAGTAGATACTCAATAATGTTTTCTAAACCAAATTAAATATCCAGGAAACTTTATTATTATTGCACTTATCAGAGAACACACCAATACCACTAGACACTCTATCTTGAATCAATATCGTGTCTATCCGAATTGTTTTTCATTCACTTCTTTAACTAATTTAAAACTATTCAACTTACAAATGAGTAATTTGAGTAATTCCATATATCATTTGTTTATACCCAAGCCTATGTGTAACTCATACTAACTTAGTAAGTGTTGTCACACTTTACTAAATAATATTTTGAGTTGCGTCATTTGAGACTCGTGTGATTTTATCACATGGATCATTCCATTTACCCATTCTTGAGTAGCAAACAACATTTGACCATAGGTTCATATAAATCATTTTCTTTCCATGTATTTGACTCATCCGTTCAATATCTCCAACTCATATCTTGCAAGCCATACCTCATGCCATATCTTCTTTAACCGATGATTAAAACACATTGATTAACTACATGATTGTTTGCTTGGTTTGGTTTTATTGTTGTTGAATGGTGTGTTTATGTTGTGCTATATTCTATGTTATAGTTTGTACGGAGAGGCACGTATTTTGATTAAGAGAAGTGAACGCGCTTCGACTACCAAAAAGGCAAGTGACACTCAATTACCTACCTATTTTGTTAAGCATTAGTGTTTTATAAATTAGTATGCATGGTAGGAATTTGTTTTCGAAAGTTATGCTATGCTTATCAATCCCAGTAGTGTGTAGTCACCATGAACCCTTGCTAGCATTCTTAGTTTGCCTAGCAATAACAAAATGCCATTGCTGATTTGATTATTCTGGATTGTGAGTATTGGGAATTAAAATTAACAACCTTAATGAAACACCTGGGTGGATTGGTTGAATGGTGGGCGGCTACTCAGGGCCACAGGACTCCTGTCTAGTACTTGTCTTGTGGTAGTCTTTGCCTGAGGGTGCGCATAAGTTGAGTGGCTACTCAGGGCCACATGACTCATGTCTAGTACTTGTCATGTGGTTGTCGTCGCCTGAGATGTGCACTTGTGGTTGGCCACTCAGGATTAAAGAGATTACTATGTCGTCCATGGTTTAGTTAGCTTCCAGTGCAGCCTTATGGTATTATGGGCTCTGCCGGGATTAAGTAAGTTGTGAGGCCAAACTTGTTGCTAGACATGATGATGGGGCTTGCAACCCAACAGGAACGGGTCTAGCTAGTTATGGTCGAAGCCTCCTTCTGAAAGATCTTGTCTCATTTCTTCTCTTGGGAAGGGTGGGTCGTAAGGTGAAAGTGCACAACCTCTCGAGAGTAAACCTAAGATCTTAGCCGTGTCCCCGGTTACGGACAATTTGAGCTTCTAGGCGAGGGAATGTACGGAAGAATGTCATCACCTTTTACGAATGTACTTAAAAATTTGATTAACCTTGGAAAACTCATGGGAGATGTAACCATGTGATTATTCTAAAACCCATGGAGGATTTAACCATGGTGTGATTTCATAATGACATTCAAAGACTTTCAAAAATGTTTTGTTTTGAAATAAAAATGTAGGATAAAATTGGCTTTATGCAAATATGCCTAAACTCCACTTGCCAAATATCATGTAGATAGTCATGCCCAAAACATCCACCATATAAGTGTCATTTGCCAGTACATCATTGTACTGACCTCCATTCGTGGGGCTGCATATTCAAACGTGCAGGATTTTACGAGGAGAAGTACGTGGTAGGATCTCGAGTCTACATTCCAACATGATTGCTCGTGGCACATGAAGATGATGAAGGCTCATTGATGATATACATTTCTGTTGTGTTTGTTCTGAACATTGTTGAGCTAGTCCATGTGACTATATATGCAATTTGTAAGGTTTTACTTTACCCTCTGGATCAAAGATGTAGTAATTTGATACTATTGCAATGATTACTATATTTTGTAATGTGTGTGCTATCAGTGATCCCGGGAATAGCACTATACACAGGTATCTTGCCTTTGTTTAAAAGGTAGGGTGCTACAGTATGGTGGAAAGCCAAAAGATGAAATCCAAAATTAAGTATGTTGTTAAAAGTGGGTAAGATCCAAAAATCAAGTGTCAAAGTGGAGATCACTATAAACACGGAAAAGTTGTGGAACGCACACACGGGATAAGCGGGGTTAGTGCGACCAAGGAATGAGCGGAAAAACAAAAAACTATATGCAAGGTGGTGCTCGGTGTCACACTAACACAAGAAGAGATCAAAGCTTGGTTGCAACTTGAGAGACAACAAGATTCACACGCGGCCTCTCTTCTCTTCTCTCTCTTTTGCTTAAAAGCTTTTTACTCTTTTGTATACGGTGGCACTTGCACTCTTTTGTATGTATGGTGCTACTTGCACTCTTTTTGTGTTTTTCTTGCTTTTTCTCGCACTATGTTAGCGTTAGCCTCGCTTTTACTCTTTTTCCACACGAGTTCTTTCTTATAAGCTTGACTCCACACTACACACACACCTCACAATCGGGGCCACGTGCAATGTCTCGCAACACTTGATAAGCAATGCTCGATAGGATAGATCGCAAAAGGAAGAGGGGTTACAAGGGAAATGCAAGTTATACCTAAGATGTGTAGGCGGTGATGAACACGCAACTTGCGATGATGGTGGTGGTGGTGGTGGTGTTAGTAGTGTTATCCGGTCCACAGGCCGGTCTGGCCGGGCCTGGGGCCGGCGTCTCCGGTTTGGCGGCCGGTTGGCCGGTTGCTGGCCGGCTGGTCCGGTCTGGGGGGCGGTCAACCGGTTGCTCAACCGGCTGCTCGTGTTTCTCTCTCCTTTGTATCAAGGCACTCTTGTGGATTTCTACTCTTCATGGATGATTCAAGGCTTCTACCTCTTTCATCCAAGTTCTAGTTGGATCTCCTCACCAATCTCTCACTTCTTAGATTCTACCCAAGGGTCTCTCTAAGAAGTGGTTCTATTGGCTTGGTCTAACCTACCAAGGGAGTAAAGTGGTTTGTGTTGGGTTGTGTGTGTGTGTTCTTGTTGGGATCTTGTGTTCTTCACCCTCTTTCCCCTCATTCATCCACCCTATTGGTCAAATTCGTGGGATCTGGGCATACCCTAGCCCTTAGGCCTTATCAAATGGTATCAGCAGCTCTTGGTTAGCCCGGATTTGACCTCCATCCCTCCAATTTCGCCCCAAAATTTTTCCAAAAAATTTCCCAAAAAATAGCCCTAAATTGCCTTTGGTCAGATCTGTGATTTTGTTGAGTTTTTGGTGGTTTTGATCCGTGGATTTGGTGTTGTTAGTGTTGATCTACTATTTCCCCCACCGTTTAGGCTCCAATTCCTTCGTTTCCCTTCGATTTGATCCCTTGGATTTGGTTTGGGGAAGAACAGGAGAGAGAAACACGAGCAGCCGGTTGAGCAACCGGTTGACCGGACCCGCCGGCCCAGCACCCGGCCGACCGGGCGCCAAACCGGAGACGCCGGCGCCAGGCCCGGTCAGACCGGCCACAGGACCGGGCACGACTGCTAACACCACCGCCGACCACCACCACCACCACCATCATCGCAAGTTGTGTGTTCATCACCACCTATACATCTTAGGTATAACTTGCATTTCCCTTGTAACCTCTCTTCCTTTTGCGATCTATCCTATTGAGCATTGCTTATCAAGTGTTGCGAGACATTGCACGTGGCCCCGATTGTGAGGTGTGTGTGTAGTGTGGAGTCAAGCTTATAAGCACGAGCTCGTGTGGCAAAAGAGTAAAAGCGAGGCTAACGCTAACATAGTGCGAGAAAAAGAAAGAAAAACACAAAAAGAGTGCAAGTAGCACCATACATACAAAAAGAGTGCAAGTAGCACCATACATACAAAAGAGTGCAAGTGCCACCGTATACAAAAAGAGTGAAAAGCTTTTAAGTAAACGAGAGAGAAGAGAAGAGAGGCCGCGTGTGAATCTTGTTGTCTCTCAAGTTGCAACCAAGCTTTGATCTCTTCTTGTGTTAGTGTGACATCGAGCATTGCTTTTTCCTTTTTCCGCTCACTTTTTGGTTGCACTAACCCCGCTTATCCCGTGTGTGCGTTCCACAACTTTTCCGTGTTTATAGTGATCTCCACTTCGACACTTGATTTTTGGAGCTTACCCACTTTTAACAATACACTTGATCTCAGATTTCATCATTTGGTTTTCCACCACCACACCCACCACCATATTTGCTAGCTTTTGCGTGTGTTTTTGTGTGTGTAACCCAACACAAATCGATTTGCTCTTGGTATCGTTAGTTGACCCAATTCCATCACTTCAAGGTAAGACCCGAAGGTCGTTTCTCCACTAACCACCACCACATAGTTCTTGTCTTGCTATCATGGATAGGCACGGAGACGAAGCTCGGGAGGATGAAGTCTTACGCAACACCGAGCGGTTGGCTACCCAACACAATCTATGGACACAACGCCAAGAGTTCAAGGAGCAACTCACCTTGTTCGAGACACGCATCGACGAGCAATATGAAGAAGTGGCCCACAACTTCTCCCAAGTGAACCAAGACATATCTCTACTTCGTGAAACTACGGACAACTTGCGTGGCCAAGTGACGGCCAATGATGCAAACATGGAGCGGCGCATGGATAGTCTCGAGCGCGCCATCAACAACTTGGGCTGCCGCCATCGACATCGTTCTACTTCCTCGTCATCATCAACCTCGTCACAAGCTTACTACTCTCATGATCGTCATACGTCCTCAAGCTCCGACTCAAGGCATGGAGACCATCATCGACCTCGTCGCCCGCATGTTCGTCAAGAAGACTCTTGCTCCAACTCAAGGCGAGGAGAATTCCATCGCCATGCTCGTCCCCATGAAAGTCCTCCACAAGAACAAGTTCTTCACCAAGATCGTCATCAAGCGGCTCGCCATGCCCACCATGGGCATGACGACCAACCCCACGACAACGTCATCCACAACATGGACCCGACACCTCATCGTGAACCACATGTTGACGCTCGAGACCAAGGTCATCAAGTTCCACCGAGGCGTGACCTGCGAAATCACCCTCGCCATGACCACCGGGGAAGAGGAGAACCGCAACATGATCAAGATGAGAGGGCCATACTCGGACACCGTCCACAACCACAACAACCTCGTCAAGATCCTCAACAACATCATCAACGTGAACCAAGTGAAGCTAGTGTTCAACTCCACCGCCAACCCAATGCTATGGTTGGCCGTGGAAGACCTCCTCTACCACCTCAAGCCGCAAGAGATGAAGGCATCCGTCCTCGCCGAAGGAATTTGGAAGATGAAGAGAACATGTATGGCAAACTCAAGTTCAACATGCCCAAGTTCAAAGGTGAAGACGATGCCGAGGCCTACCTCTCATGGGCACTCAAGGTTGACAAGATCTTCCGCATCCACAACTACTCCGGTGCCAAGAAAGTGGCCATGGCATCTCTTGAGTTTGAAGACTACACCAACACTTGGTGGGAGCAAGTCCTCACTCTAAGAGAAGAAAAGGGTGAACCTCCAATTGACACTTGGGAAGAGATGAAGGAAGAGATGCAAGCTCGCTTTGTCCCAACACACTACATGATAAGGGGTGTCCCGATCTTCTCAGTAAGCGACGGGTGGTGATGAACACACGATGGTAGCAGCGGATGGAATCGATGATGATGAGGAGGATAACTTGTATGACGCCGACGAAGTCTCTCGATTGATTCCTGATGCCAATGCAACAGCTCTCAACCCCTGCAAGATATTCGCAACTCCACACACTTGTGCACGTAGCCGCCGACCACGAAGCGGTAGATTGCAATCTTCTAATCCCCAATGGAACAGCAGATCACACAAACTTTCAGTAGCATAAAACTCCAGATCGCAACGAATTGGAGAGTTGGGAACAATAGTTTTGCTTAGCAAACAACTATGAACTAGGGTTTATCTTAAACTTGGTCTAAAAGCGCTAGGGGGTCGTCCAAGGCACTTATACGGGACGAGTTCTGGTCGAAAGATACAAGTAAAACCGACCCAGAATAGATATGGTTGATGTCTACGGGAGCTTCTATTCTTGTAGACAGTGTTGGGCCTCCAAGAGCAGAGGTTTGTAGAACAGCAGCAAGTTTCCCTTAAGTGGATACCCAAGGTTTATCGAACTCAGGGAGGAACAGGTCAAAGATATCCCTCTCATGCAACCCTGCAACCACAAAGCAAGAAGTCTCTTGTGTCCCCAACACACCTAATAGGTGCACTAGTTCGGCGAAGAGATAGTGAAATACAGGTGGTATGAATAAGTAGTAGCAACGGCAACGACACCAGAAAAGTGCTTTGCCCAGGACAGTAAACAAGCAGTAGTAATGCAGCAGTAGTAACGCAGTAAAACAGTAAACAAGCAGTAGTAACTCAGCAGTATTTAGGAACAAGGCCTAGGGAATAGACTTTCACTAGTGGACACTCTCAACATTGATCACATAACAGAATAGATAAATGCATACTCTACACTTTTGTTGGATGATGAACACATTGCGTAGGATTACACGAACCCTCAATGCCGGAGTTAACAAGCTCCACAATAATGCTCATGTTTAAGTAACCTTATAGTGTAAGATAGATCAATAGACTAAACCAAGTACTAGCATAGCATGCACACTCTGTCACCTTCATGCATATGTAGGAGGAATAGATCACATCAATATTATCATAGCAATAGTTAACTTCGCAATCTACAAGAGATCATGATCATAGCATAAACCAAGTACTAACACGGTGCACGCACCGTCACCTTTGCACACATGCGAGGAGGAATAAACTACTTTAATAACAAATCACTAGAGTAGCACATAGATAAATTGTGATACAAAACATGTTGCAATCTTAAAGAGATATAAATAAGCACCTCACTATGCCATTCAACATTGAGTAAGTATTCTGTGAAATATGGCCTAAGAGACCCACACGGTGCACACACTCGTCACCTTTACACACGTGGGACAAGGAGTCTCCGGAGATCACATAAGTAAAACTCACTTGACTAGCATAATGACATCTAGATTACAAGCATCATCATATGAATCTCAATCATGTAAGGCAGCTCATGAGATTATTGTATTGAAACACATAGGAGAGAGATGAACCACATAGCTACCGGTACAGCCCCGAGCCTCGATGGAGAACTACTCCCTCCTCATGGGAGCAGCAGCGGTGATGAAGATGGCGGTGGAGATGGCAGCGGTGTCGATGGAGAAGCCTTCCGGGGCACTTCCCCGCTCCGGCAGGGTGCCGGAACGGAGACTCCTGTCCCCCGGATCTTGGCTTCGCGATGGCGGCGGCTCTGGAAGGTTTTCCGTATCGTGGTTCTTCGTCTCAGGGTTTTCGATCCAGGGGCTTTATATAGGCGAAGAGGCGGCGCAGGAGGGCTGACAGGGGGGCCACACCATAGGGCGGCGCGGCCCCCCCTCTGGCCGCGCCAGCCTGTGGTTTGGTGGGCCTGTGGCCCCCATCTGACATCTCTGGTGTGTTCTGGATGCTTCCGGGGATTCTAAGATCTTTGGCGTTGATTTCGTCCGATTCCGAGAATATTTCGTTACTAGGATTTCTGAAACCAAAAACAGCAGAAAACAGGAACTGGCACTTCGGCATCTTGTTAATAGGTTAGTTCCAGTAAAATGCACGAATATGACATAAAGTGTGCATATAACATGTAGATAACATCAATAATGTGGCATGGAACACAAGAAATTATCGATACGTTGGAGACGTATCAGCATCCCCAAGCTTAGTTCCGCTCGTCCCGAGCAGGGTAAAACGATAACAAAGATAATTTCTGGAGTGACATGCCATCATAAACTTGATCATACTATTTGTAAAGCGTATGTAGTGAATGCAGCGATCAAAACAATGTATATGACATGGGTAAACAAGCTGAATCATAAAGCAAAGACTTTTCATGAATAGCACTTCAAGACAAGCATCAATAAGTCTTGCATAAGAGTTAACTCATAAAGTAATAATTCAAAGTAAAGGTATTGAAGCAACACAAAGGAAGATGAAGTTTCAGCGGTTGCTTTCAACTTATAACATGTATATCTCATGGATAATTGTCAATGCAAAGCAATATAACAAATGCAATATGCAAATATGTAAGAATCAATGCACAGTTCACACAAGTGTTTGCTTCCTGAGATGGGGAGAAATAGGTGAACTGACTCAACAATGAAAGTAAAAGAATGGTCCTCCATAGAGGAAAAGCATCGATTGCTATATTTGTGCTAGAGCTTTGATTTTGAAAACATGAAACAATTTTGTCAACGGTAGTAATAAAGCATATGCATCATGTAAATTATATCTTATAAGTTGCAAGCCTCATGCATAGTGTACTAATAGTGCCCGCACCTTGTCCTAATTAGCTTGGACTACCCGGATTATCACCGCAATACATATGCTTTAACCAAGTTTCACAAAGGGGTACCTCTATGCCGCCTGTACAAAAGTCTAAGGAGAAAGCTCGCATTTGGATTTCTCGCTTTTGATTATTCTCAACTTAGACATCCATACCGGGACAACATAGACAACAGATAATGGACTCCTCTTTTAATGCTTTAAGCATTTGACAACAATTAATTCTTTTCTCATTAGAGATTTGAGGATGTTTGTCCAAAACTGAAACTTCCACCATGAATCATGGCTTTAGTTAGCGGCCCAATGTTCTTCTCTCACAATATGCATGCTCAAACCATTCAACTCAGTGTAGATCGCCCTTACTTCAGACAAGACGAACATGCATAGCAACTCACATGAAATTCAACAATGAGTAGTTGAAGGCGTCCCCAGAAGCATGGTTATCGCACAACAAGCAACTTAATAAGAGATAAAGTGCATAATTACATATTCAATACCACAATAGTTTTTAAGCTATTTGTCCCATGAGCTATATATTGCAAAGGTGAATGATGGAATTTTAAAGGTAGCACTCAAGCAATTTACTTTGGAATGGCGGGAAAATACCATGTAGTATAGGTAGGTATGGTGGACACAAATGGCATAGTGGTTGGCTCAAGTATTTTGGATGCATGAGAAGTATTCCCTCTCGATACAAGGTTTAGGCTAGCAAGGCTTATTTGAAACAAATACAAGGATGAACCGGTGCAGCAAAACTCACATAAAAGACATATCGAAAACATTATAAGACTCTACACCGTCTTCCTTGTTGTTCAAACTCAATACTAGAAATTATCTAGACCTTAGAGAAACCAAATATGCAAACCAAATTTTAGCATGCTCTATGTATTTCTTCATTAATGGGTGCAAAGCATATGATGCAAGAGCTTAAACATGAGCACAACAATTGCCAAGTATCACATTACCCAAGACATTTATAGCAATTACTACATGTATCATTTTCCAATTCCAACCATATAACAATTTAACGAAGGAGAAACTTCGCCATGAATACTATGAGTAGAAACCAAGGACATACTTGTCCATATGCTACAACGGAGCGTGTATCTCTCCCATAAAGTGAATGCTAGGATCCATTTTATTCAAACAAAAACAAAAACAAAAGCACACAGACGCTCCAAGTAAAGCACATAAGATGTGACCGAATAAAAATATAGTTTCAAGAGAAGGAACCTGATAATTTATCGATGAAGAAGGGGATGCCTTGGGCATCCCCAAGTTTAGACGCTTGAGTCTTCTTGATATATGCAGGGATGAACCACCGGGGCATCCCCAAGCTTAGACTTTTCACTCTTCTTGATCGTAGTATATCATCCTCCTCTCTTGACCCTTGAAAACTTCCTCCACACCAAACTCGAAACAACTCATTAGAGGGTTAGTGGACAATAAAAATTAACATGTTCAGAGGTGACACAATCATTCTTAACACTTCTGGACATTGCATAAAGCTACTGGACATTAATGGATCAAAGAAATTCATCCAACATAGCAAAAGAGGCAATGCGAAATAAAAAGCAGAATCTGTCAAAACAGAACAGTCCGTAAAGATGGATTTTATTAGGCCACCAGACTTGCTCAAATGAAAATGCTCAAATTGAATGAAAGTTGCGTACATATCTGAGGATCACTCACGTAAATTGGCATAATTTTCTGAGTTACCTACGGAGAATTAGACCCAGATTCGTGACAGCAAAGAAATCTGTTTCTGCGCAGTAATCCAAATCTAGTACTTACTTTACTATCAAAGACTTTACTTGGCACAACAAAACACAAAACTAAGATAAGGAGAGGTTGCTACAGTAGTAAACAACTTCCAAGACACAAATATAAAACAAAGTACTGTAGCAAAATAACACATGGGTTATCTCCCAAGAAGTTCTTTCTTTTTAGCCATTAAGATGGGCTCAGTAGTTTTAATGATGCACTCGCAAAAGATAGTATGTGAAGCAAAAGAGAGCATCAAGAGGCAAATTCAAAACATATTTAAGTCTAACATGCTTCCTATGCATAGGAATCTTGTAAATAAACAAGTTCATGAAGAGTAAAGTAACAAGCATAGGAAGATAAAACAAGTATAGCTTCAAAAATTTCAGCACATAGAGAGGTGTTTTAGTAACATGAAAATTTCTACAACCATATTTTCCTCTCTCATAATAACTTTCAGTAGCAACATGAGCAAACTCAACAATATAACTATCACATAAAGCATTCTTATCATGAGTCTCATGCATAAAATTATTACTCTCCACATAAGCATAGTCAAATTTATTAGTTGTAGTGGGAGCAAATTCAACAGAGTAGCTATCATTATTATTTTCATCAAGTGTAGGAGGCATATTGTAATCATAATCAAATTTATCCTCCATAACAGGTGGTACCAAAAGACTACTATCATTATCATCATAAATAGGAGGCAAAGTATCATCACAGTAAAATTTTCTCCTCAATGCTTGGGGGACTAAAAATATCATGAAAACCAGCTTCCCCAAGCTTAGAACTTTCTATATTATTGTCAACAATGGTGTTCAAAGCGTTCATACTAATATTACTACCAGCATGCAAAGAAGATTTCATAGGTTTTTTAATTTTCGCATCAAACAATCCATGTTTTAAATCAGGAAATAGAATAAGAAGCTCACTCTTGTACATTATGCCAAACTAGTGTAAACAAGAAACAAAAAGATGCAATTGCAGGATCTAAAGGAAATAGCTTCGAGCACACACACGACGGCGCCAGAAAAATACTTTACCTGAGACCGTAGTATGAGTGCCTTTTTACCTTTCCTCCCCGGCAACGGCGCCGTGAAAAGTGCTTGATGTCTACGGGAGCTTCTATTCTTGTAGACAAGTGTTGGGCCTCCAAGAGCAGAGGTTTGTAGAACAGCAGCAAGTTTCCCTTAAGTGGATACCCAAGGTTTATCGAACTCAGGGAGGAAGAGGTCAAAGATATCCCTCTCATGCAACCCTGCAACCACAAAGCAAGAAGTATCTTGTGTCCCCAACACACCTAATAGGTGCACTAGTTCGGCGAAGAGATAGTGAAATACAGGTGGTATGAATAAGTAGTAGCAACGGCAACGACACCAGAAAAGTGCTTTGCCCAGGACAGTAAACAAGCAGTAGTAATGCAGCAGTAGTAACGCAGTAAAACAGTAAACAAGCAGTAGTAACTCAGCAGTATTTAGGAACAAGGCCTAGGGAATAGACTTTCACTAGTGGACACTCTCAACATTGATCACATAACGAATAGATAAATGCATACTCTACACTTTTGTTGGATGATGAACACATTGCGTAGGATTACACGAACCCTCAATGCCGGAGTTAACAAGCTCCACAATAATGCTCATGTTTAAGTAACCTTATAGTGTAAGATAGATCAATAGACTAAACCAAGTACTAGCATAGCATGCACACTCGTCACCTTCATGCATATGTAGGAGGAATAGATCACATCAATATTATCATAGCAATAGTTAACTTCGCAATCTACAAGAGATCATGATCATAGCATAAACCAAGTACTAACACGGTGCACGCACTCGTCACCTTTGCACACATGCAGGAGGAATAAACTACTTTAATAACAAATCACTAGAGTAGCACATAGATAAATTGTGATACAAAACATGTTGCAATCTTAAAGAGATATAAATAAGCACCTCACTATGCCATTCAACATTGAGTAAGTATTCTGTGAAATATGGCCTAAGAGACCCACACGGTGCACACACTCGTCACCTTTACACACGTGGGACAAGGAGTCTCCGGAGATCACATAAGTAAAACTCACTTGACTAGCATAATGACATCTAGATTACAAGCATCATCATATGAATCTCAATCATGTAAGGCAGCTCATGAGATTATTGTATTGAAACACATAGGAGAGAGATGAACCACATAGCTACCGGTATAGCCCCGAGCCTCGATGGAGAACTACTCCCTCCTCATGGGAGCAGCAGCGGTGATGAAGATGGCGGTGGAGATGGCAGCGGTGTCGATGGAGAAGCCTTCCGGGGGCACTTCCCCGCTCCGTGATGCGGCCTAAGGCGACGTGGGTTGCCCGATCTCACGAATTGACCGAGGGAAAGGCGGGGGAGAGGAAGAACACGAAGAACACGGCGATGAACACGATGAACACACGCAAACACACACCAACCCGATACAATTCGGTTTACTCCCGATAGCCCGAACCACTATCCCGATAGAATCTCTCAAGAGAGAGACACGCGGTAGAATCCCCGAGAGGAAGATCGGTATACGATCGGTAGAATCACACGAGTGAGAGACCGGTTGATGCAGCCCGACCTTCGGTCTTCACCGCATCATATGCTTCATCGCCAAGACAACACGCAAAGGTGAATCTTCTCCTTTATGCGTGCCTACAATCGCCTATGTGGAACGATATACTACTTCATACTCCGTCACATCTTGATGATAGGAACTCGACGATAAGTACGGAGGGAAGAGAGGATGCCATGGAGACCCGAGGACGCAAGGCCGATGTCACGGAAGCATGGAAGAGAAGGAGGAAGAAGCGCCGGACGCTCCGGGCCGGAACTTCCGCCCATCCTGGCCGGAACTTCCGCCCGGATGCTCGTCAAGACCAAAGGCGCTCCCACGGAAGAGTTGTGGCCGGAACTTCCGCCCTCGATGGCCGGAACTTCCGCCCAGGACCGGAACTTCCGCCCCGTGAGTCGGAACTTCCGCCCCATCGAACCTCTGCCAGATCTCAGCCCCCTTTGGCTTGTAACTTACCCCTTCATCCCCTTACCTATAAATAGGAACCTACCCCCACCTTCATGAGGGAGAGATGATGTTTAGATGAATTGGCTTATGCCTCTATTATCCCTTAGTGGATTTGGGAAACCCCCACCTTAGATTAACCATCTATTGTATCCCTCCTTATCCGGATCTTTTTCCATTCTAGTAATTCTATCAATTGAGAATCTCTTGCTTTGCAACTCTATTCTTAGTTGGTCTTTTACTCTTTGGGAATTCTATTTGGATTTGTCGATCTTTTGCAAGAGATTCTACCTTTGGTCTTTCTCTCGCGATTCTATCGGTTGGTGGTTCGGGCCAACGAGGATAACCGATTGTGTTGTGTGCGTGTGTTTGTATCGTGTTCTTCGCGTTCATCCACTTCCCCGCGAATCCCCCTCCGCAATCACACTCACCCGGGTCAAACCGTGAAGATTGGGCACACCCTCGGGCTTAGCCCGCATCATATGGTATCCGAGCAAAGGTTGCCACGGATTTGACCCTCCGATTCCACCATTTTCGCCCAAAAATTTCCCCAAAAATTTTTCCCCAAAAAATAGCTCGAATTTGGATCTCAGGATTTGTTGCGTTTTTGTGGTTTTGATCCACAGATCTGTTGTCTTTGGTGTTGATCTATCATCCCTCCAATTTTCACCGGCCAAATCCACCTATTTCCCACGAAATCCATCATTTTCTGGTCCACTTTTCCGCCCCGTGTTCCTCAGTTCTTGCTGTTCGCGCAGATCCAGATCTCAGATCTGATATTTCGGGTATTTCCGGAAGTACCGGCCCCAACCACCGGAACTTCCGGCAAGGCCAAAAATCCCCAAATTCATCATCGTCTTCCTCGCTGTGCATCCGCCTTGCCGCCTGCCGCACAAGCTTCCGCCCGCGATCCGTCTCGCTGCTCACCCAAAGCTGCAGCAGGCCAAACCCCACCCACGCGCAGCGCACGGACCTGCCTGGCCCACCACCGCCACCAGCCGCGCCTGCTCACCTCGCCTCGATCGGCTGCAATCGCCCGCATCCTCGCGCGCCTTGCCCACTTCGCTGCTGCCAGACACGCGCGCGCGCCCACACCTGCAACCAGCGCCAAGCACCGCACGCCACCAGCAGCGCTGCCGCCTCATGCAGCCCGACCTTCGGTCTTCACCGCATCATATGCTTCATCGCCAAGACAACACGCAAAGGTGAATCTTCTCCTTTATGCGTGCCTACAATCGCCTATGTGGAACGATATACTACTTCATACTCCGTCACATCTTGATGATAGGAACTCGACGATAAGTACGGAGGGAAGAGAGGATGCCATGGAGACCCGAGGACGCAAGGCCGATGTCACGGAAGCATGGAAGAGAAGGAGGAAGAAGCGCTGGACGCTCCGAGCCGGAACTTCCGCCCATCCTGGCCGGAACTTCCGCCCAGATGCTGTCAAGACCAAAGGCGCTCCCACAGAAGAGTTGTGGCCGGAACTTCCGCCCCTGATGGCCGGAACTTCCGCCCAGGACCGGAACTTCCGCCCCCAGGAGCCGGAACTTCCGCCCCATCGAACCTCAGCCAGATCTCAGCCCCCTTTGGCTTGTAACTTACCCCTTCATCCCCTTACCTATAAATAGGAACCTACCCCCACCTTCATGAGGGAGAGATGATGTTTAGATGAATTGGCTTATGCCTCTATTATCCCTTAGTGGATTTGGGAAACCCCCACCTTAGATTAACCATCTATTGTATCCCTCCTTATCCGGATCTTTTTCCATTCTAGTAATTCTATCAATTGAGAATCTCTTGCTTTGCAACTCTATTCTTAGTTGGTCTTTTACTCTTTGGGAATTCTATTTGGATTTGTCGATCTTTTGCAAGAGATTCTACCTTTGGTCTTTCTCTCGCGATTCTATCGGTTGGTGGTTCGGGCCAACGAGGATAACCGATTGTGTTGTGTGCGTGTGTTTGTATCGTGTTCTTCGCGTTCATCCACTTCCCCGCGAATCCCCCTCCGCAATCACACTCACCCGGGTCAAACCGTGAAGATTGGGCACACCCTCGGGCTTAGCCCGCATCACCGGTGGTTGAATCACGAGTGTGAGAGACTAATCATATAAGGAGTGCCTTGTACAATAGATTATGGTAATCTAAGGAGGGGGTTTCCCTAATCCCAAAGGGATGGTGGAGGCATGAGCCTAATTCTCTCAAGTTCATTCCTAACCTAATGAAGGGGGAGGTGGGAGCCTATATATAGGGAGCCACCAAAGGAAGGGTAGTTTAGGCATACAAAGGGATAAAGGGTTCAGATTTGATGCTCTTTGCAGTGGGGCGTCAGTGGCCAGCACATGTAGGGCGATAGGGCCGGTGCAGGTAGGGCGGCGTGCCGTCGTCCTCGGGCGTAGTGGCGGTGCGGCGCGTGCCGGTCTTCCCGGCGCGTCTCCTTATCCTCGACGTTCTCTTCCATGCTTCCGCGACCTCGGCCTTGAGTCCTCGAGCCTCCATGGTGTCGTCCACTTCCTCCGTACTTGGCGATGTGTTCCTATCATGGTCATATGAAGGAGGATGAAGTAGCATACAATTCATGAGAGACAATTGTAGGCACGCATAAAGGAGAAGATTCACCTTTGTGTGACGTGTCGGCGTTGACGCACATGATGCGGTGGAGACCGAAGGTCGCCCCGTATCATCTCCCCCCACTTGAAAAAGAGTCGTCCTCGACGATAACTCATCATGACCGGGTAGAGGTGGGAGATGACAACAACCCTTGAATGTGGCATCACTTATCATGAACCCTATCAATAGCACAAGACAAGCAACGCAACACTCAAAGAGTAGCCGAAGTTCCATGGGTATAGCAAGAGAGCGCAAGTTGAAGGAGGTCACCTTATCGAAGTGTCGTTGTGCTCTCATTGAGAGATCTTGTGTAGTCGAAGTGTGTGGGCGAAACCACTCATTGGAGCTCACTTGTATCATGCTCTCAAGAGCTCTTTTTGTCAACTCGTGCTCAATCGAGGTTGACATTGGAGTTTGGGTACCTACACACATGTTAGAAAACAAGAACAACGTGTGTGCATGGTATATGAACACATCATCCATCATGATGTTCCATTTCTTGTGCACATCACCATTAGCGTTAAGAAATGCATCATAATAGATATGGTGAATATGCGGGGTAAACATGGGAACATGCTCAACATGGATATATGCAAAGTTTCCAAAATTTGAGAGAGCTATGGGGGCAATCTCACTAACAAGCACATTAACATAATTGCAAACCAAGCATTTGAAAGAGAAAGTGTTCAATATTTTGGATGCATTAATGGGAGAATATTGCAAGCATTGTGAGCAAAACATGTTCAAAGTTTTATCATTGTTGTCGACAAACCTAGGGAAAGAGCAATTGTTCGGCAAGGTTGTCACAACATAAGCATCAATGTCCTCATTGCAATCAACACATGGGAAAGAGAAATTGTTCGACAAGTTGCAAGCAAAAGGAGAGAACGTGAAACTCTCATAGCATGGCATGGTCATATGGTCACAAGCAAGTAATTCCACATGGTCAACATTGTTATCAAGCAAAGCATCACATGGGAATAAGAACGGAGCATGTGACATAGCAATTGTATCATCATCATCATGCATGCACTCACAACTCATCATGTCCACTAGTGGGATCATGGCATCATCAACACCCATATACGTACCTTTGTAGTCCCGCTCATATGAGGTAGGTGTTGTGGAAGTGGTAGGCTCGATGTGGCCTCCATGTTCATCTTCAATCAAGCATGGTGTGATATCATCATCTTCATGCACCATGTACATCTTTTCCATGATCGTCGTCTCGTCATCCATGGGACCTAATAAGACACAAGGAAACACACTAGAGGTAGAGGGTAAGTTGTTAGAATTCGAAATGGCCTCACATGACCTATCAACTACCACTCTCATCTCACTCGGTGTATCACTCATGCTCTCGAAGTGGAGGCACTCATCAAGCGCACATATAGTGGAGTCACTCATCTCACATATAGTGGAGTCGCTCATCTCACATATAGTGGAGTCCCTCATCTCCATGGTAATGGCGTCGTCGATGTCCGAGCAACCTAGCAAAGAGGAAGACAACACAAGCGGAGTAGAGGTTAATTTGTTAGAAATCGAAACATCCTCACACGACTCATGGTGTGTATCACTCTTGCTCTCAAGGTGTTTGAAGTATGCATTGCACTCGGCTTTATCTTTGGGTGTCATTTGGGCTTCTCGAGCATCTAGCTCGGCGAAGTATGCTCTCATCTCGGCTTGCTCTTGTGGGGTCATCATGTATACCTCTCACTAGGATAGGTGTATATGTATGGTGGAAGGAAAACTACACAAGTATCCCACCTTTCAAGAAAGTATCGAAAAAATGGTTCAAGTCAAGAGCAAAGGCAAAATGTATCGGGGTTACTCACACACACACTCAAAGCACACGCAAAAGGCTAAGAAACACTATATGTGGTAGGAGTGGAGTGGATAGCAAACGAAAAAGATCAACGGAAAAGTCTATTGTCAAATGTGGGTAAGATCCAAAGTCAAATGTCAAAAGTGGTGATCTATGTCAAGGAAACACGGAAACACACACAAGAAGATCAATGGGGTTAGCGCGACCAAGGAAGTGAGCAAGTGACAAGATGGTCCTAGCGAAGACTATTAGCTCGGTGTCACGCCAACACAAGAGAGACGGTAGCTCGGTTGCATATGAGAGAAGCAACAAGATTTGCACAAATGCCACTCTTCTCTTTTCTCTCTTAGTGCTCACAAACTTTGCACTTCTTTGTATCGGTGGACACACACTTTTTTTCTATTCCTTTTTCTTTTTCTCTTTTTTTCACTTTTTTTTTCTATGCTTAGAAGCTTTATTTTTCTCTATGTATATGTCACGCTTTTCTTCTTTTGTGTATCTTTCTCACCGAGCTTGCTTCGGAGCTTTGCTCAACACAACGCACACACACACCCTCTCACGGTCGTGACACTTGTGCAATGCTTCGCAACACTCGGAAAGCCACTCTCAATGGGATAGGTACGCAAAGGAAGAAAGGGGCTACAAGGGGTAGGGGAGGCAAGTTATACCTATTGACGTTAGGCGGTGTCAAGCACACGAACTTGCGATGATGGTGATGACGATGGTGTCGAAGATGCGCCGAAATCCGGGGTGCCAACGGTGTCGTCGCGATGTTGATGTAGGCGCGGAAGTGGAATAGACGACCGATGCACTCCAAATCGGAAACCGAGCAAATTAAGTCAATGCCCGAAAAGTTGGGTCAAAACGAGCGGTCAAAAGTTGGGCTCCAAAAATCGTCAAAAATTAGAGGTGGGCTATGTAGAATATTTGGAGGATGTTGGTAAAGTTGGGAGTCAAACGGGCGCCGGAAAGTTGTCAAAATTTGGGGCAAAAAGATGGGTCAGAATTGGGTGAAACTTGAACAGCACATGCGCAGAAGTATACAGGAGCGGCAGTGCCGGTATTTTCCCAGCGGCAGTGCCGTGGTGCTGCGGCCGGTAGTGCCGGTCAGATCGGCCCGGCAGTGCCGGTTCAGAATTTTCTTGCGCGAGTGGAGCTAGATGGAGGATGGCTGATGCTGGTGTTGCTGCGCGCGTGGAGCGATTGATGCGGAGGCTGCTGCTGCGCTGCGTGGTGGGAGCTGTGTGCGCGCGCTGCTGGTGGAGGAATCAGAGGCGCGGGCGCGGCCGGCTTGGTTGCTGGCGGCTCGGGATCGAGCGGGAGCTGGGCTGCTTTGCTGCGCGTGGGGGCAGATGGAGGCGGGCGTGGTGTGGCTGGCAGGAGCGGCGAGCTGGTGGCCTGGGGCGGTCGGCGGCCAGGGGAGATCAAGGTGCAGGCGAGGCGCGGTGGTTTGGCTGGCGCGTGGTGCTCGCGAACGAGCGCGTGTAGGGAGCGGATCGAGGGCGGGGCAAGCGGCGGCCAGCGGCGGTTGGTGCGGCTCGGGGCTGAAGGCGTGAGCGCGGGTGGTGGCTTGGGCCTGGGCTAGGTGGGGCAGCGCATGGTGGTGGTGGCCTGCAGCGGCGTGGAGGCCAGGAGGCGTTTGGGCGGTCGGCGGGGATGGATGCAGCGGCGGCAGGGTAGACCAGCGGCAGTGCCGCTCTGGACTGACCGGCAGTGCCGGTGAGCAGGAACTCGATGAACTGGGCGGAAAATTGACTCACAAATCCGTCGATTGGAGGCGAAATACAAGGAATTTGACGGTGAAATTTGGAGGAGATGTAGATCAGCACTAGAGACAACAGATCTGTGGACCAAAACCACAAACAACTCAACAAATCCAGATATCCAAATTCGAGCTATTTTTTGGGGCAAAATTTTTTGGGGAAATTTTTTGGGCGAAATTGGTGGAATTGGAGGGTCAAATTCGTGGCAACCTTTGCTCTGATACCATATGATGCGGCCTAAGGCGACGTGGGTTGCCCGATCTCACGAATTGACCGAGGGAAAGGCGGGGGAGAGGAAGAACACGAAGAACACGGCGATGAACACGATGAACACACGCAAACACACACCAACCCGATACAATTCGGTTTACTCCCGATAGCCCGAACCACTATCCCGATAGAATCTCTCAAGAGAGAGACACGCGGTAGAATCCCCGAGAGGAAGATCGGTATACGATCGGTAGAATCACACGAGTGAGAGACCGGTGGTTGAATCACGAGTGTGAGAGACTAATCATATAAGGAGTGCCTTGTACAATAGATTATGGTAATCTAAGGAGGGGGTTTCCCTAATCCCAAAGGGATGGTGGAGGCATGAGCCTAATTCTCTCAAGTTCATTCCTAACCTAATGAAGGGGGAGGTGGGAGCCTATATATAGGGAGCCACCAAAGGAAGGGTAGTTTAGGCATACAAAGGGATAAAGGGTTCAGATTTGATGCTCTTTGCGAGTGGGGCGTCGGGGCCAGCACATGTAGGGCGATAGGGCCGGCGCAGGTAGGGCGGCGGTGCCGTCGTCCCCGGGCGTAGTGGCGGTGCGGCGGTGCCGGTCTTCCCGGCGTGTCTCCTTATCCTCGACGTTCTCTTCCATGCTTCCGCGACCTCGGCCTTGAGTCCTCGAGCCTCCATGGTGTCGTCCACTTCCTCCGTACTTGGCGATGTGTTCCTATCATGGTCATATGAAGGAGGATGAAGTAGCATACAATTCATGAGAGACAATTGTAGGCACGCATAAAGGAGAAGATTCACCTTTGTGTGACGTGTCGGCGTTGACGCACATGATGCGGTGGAGACCGAAGGTCGCCCCGTATCACTCCGGCAGGGTGCCGGAACAGAGACTCCTGTCCCCCAGATCTTGGCTTCGCGATGGCGGCGGCTCTGGAAGGTTTTCAGTATCGTGGTTCTTCGTCTCAGGGTTTTCGATCCAGGGGCTTTATATAGGCGAAGAGGCGGCGCAGAGGGCCGACAGTGGGGCCACACCATAGGCGGCGCGGCCCCCCTCCGGCCGCGCCAGCCCGTGGTTTGGTGGGCCTGTGGCCCCCTCTCGACCCTCTCCGGTGTGTTCCGGATGCTTCCGGGGATTCTAAGATCTTTGGCATTGATTTCGTCCGATTCCGAGAATATTTCGTTACTAGGATTTTTGAAACCAAAAACAAGCAGAAAACGAGAACCGGCACTTCGGCATCTTGTTAATAGGTTAGTTCCGGAAAATGCACGAATATGACATAAAGTGTGCATATAACATGTAGATAACATCAATAATGTGGCATGGAACACAAGAAATTATCGATACGTTGGAGACG
>NC_061510.1:189939736-190126189 GCF_022539505.1 Lolium rigidum | reverse complement strand
TTAGGCATAGATGCGGTTGGATGGCGGTCTATGTACTTTGTCGTAATGCCCAATTAAATCTCACTATACTTATCATGTCATGTATGTGCATTGTTATGCTCTCTCTATTTGTCAATTGCCCGACTGTAATTTGTTCACCCAACATGCTTTTATCTTATGGGAGAGACACCTCTAGTGAACTGTGGACCCCGGTCCAATTCTTTAATACTGAAATACAAATCTGCTGCAATACTTGTTTTACTGTTTTCTCTGCAAACAATCATCTTCCACACAATACGGTTAATCCTTTGTTACAGAGAAGCCGGTGAGATTGACAACCTCACTGCTTTCGTTGGGGCAAAGTACTTTGGTTGTGTTGTGCAGGTTCCACGTTGGCGCCGGAATCTCCGGTGTTGCGCCGCACTACATCCCGCCGCCATCAACCTTCAACGTGCTTCTTGGCTCCTCCTGGTTCGATAAACCTTGGTTTCTTTCGAGGGAAAACTTGCCGTCGTGCGCATCATACCTTCCTCTTGGGGTTGCCCAACGAACGTGTGAAATACACGCCATCGACAGAGTGACTCCTTCCCGAATCCTTCGGGACCGGTATAACCAGTCGATCTCGAATTAGAGTGACATTGGAGCCCATCCAGGCTCCGCGAGTGATTGGGGAAGGCTGCTGCACGGAAGATTGGCTAGAACTACTGTGAGGCATGGCCGTAGCTACTCGCCTTCTTGGCTAACCGGAAGCTTGGCTAAAGCTACCGGATTCTAGATGGCCACCGGACTTTGGCGGCTACCGGATTCTGCTGGTTGCCGGAATCGGTCTCCATCGGATCTGAAGCCGTGGATTCGCCGGGAGATTGTCTACGGCGCTTAACGGAAAAAGAAGAAGAAGATGCGGAGGAAGATTCCTCGTCAGACATTGGATGGGTAGGCGAAAAAACAGAAATCCCACACTTGAACCCCACGTGAAGATCTACGAGTAAGAAGAAAACCAAAGAAAAAGAGGAAATAAGAACACCGTAGACCCAAGATCCGAAAAGCAAGCGGATGGCGAGCAAAGCAAGATTGGTACCAACCTTGAGCGGCGCGAGTCGCCGAGGAAGGTGTTCGGCCGGTGGATGGAGCGGACCTGCGGTCACCGACGAGCACCGTCGACGGCGAGGCGGAAAGGCTCGCGAAGGAGCGAGAAATGGCCGCGGCGCGGTGAAGGTGCTGCTAAAGATTCCCGCACGGCGAGGTCCGCGGAAGCACGGCGTGAGTTCGCCGGCGCCGGAGCTTGTGCAAGCGACGGCGGATGGAGAGCGGCGGAAGCGCAAAGGCGAGGAGCACTCGTGCGCCGAAGGATGAGGAACGCGAAGAAGAGGAAGAAGAAGGAGCAGTTGTGCTTATAAAGGAGAGAGAAGATGGGCTGAAAACCGCCGGGCCGCGGCGGCTCGCCTCCGCGGCCCGCGACGGCCAGCGCCACGGGCCGCCACGTGGCAAAGAGATACACGCGGGAAAAAGGGAGGCCACACGAGGCACACACGGGATCCAAAACGGCTAGTGGGATCCGCAGCGGTGCATTAAATGCGCGCGTATAAGTCGGGGGGAAGTGACCCCCGACACTCGGCTGGCGTCGATCTTCCTTCGTATAATTGATGTCTACGTTCCCCCTCCTTTCCTGTAGACAGTGTTGGGCCTCCAAGAGCAGAGGTTTGTAGAACAGCAGCAAGTTTTCCCTTAAGTGGATACCCAAGGTTTATCGAACTCAGGGAGGAAGAGGTCAAAGATATCCCTCTCATGCAACCCTGCAACCACAAAGCAAGAAGTCTCTTGTGTCCCCAACACACCTAATAGGTGCACTAGTTCGGCGAAGAGATAGTGAAATACAGGTGGTATAAATAAGTATGAGCAGTAGCAACGGTGCCGGAAAAGTGCTTGGCGTGTAGTGGATGGTGGTGGTATTGCAGCAGTAGTAACTCGGTAAAACAATAAACAAGCAGTAGTAACTCAGCAGTAGTAACGCAGCGAGTAGTAAACAAGCAGTAGTAACTCGAAGTATTTAGGAACAAGGCCTAGGGATTACACTTTCACTAGTGGACACTCTCAACATTGATCACATAACGGAATAGATAAATGCATACTCTACACTTTTGTTGGATGATGAACACATTGCGTAGGATTACACGAACCCTCAATGCCGGAGTTAACAAGCTCCACAATAATGCTCATGTTTAAGTAACCTTTAGTGTAAGATAGATCAACGCTACTAAACCAAGTACTAGCATAGCATGCACACTGTCACCTTCATGCATATGTAGGAGGAATAGATCACATCAATATATCATAGCAATAGTTAACTCCATAATCAACAAGAGATCATGATCATAGCATAAACCAAGTACTAACACGGTGCACGCACTGTCACCTTTGCACACATGCAGGAGGAATAAACTACTTTAATAACAAATCACTAGAGTAGCACATGGATAAATTGTGATGCAACATGCTGCAATCTTAAAGAGATATAAATAAGCACCTCACTATACCATTCAATGAGTAAGTATTCTGTGAAATATGGCCTAAGAGACCCACACGGTGCACACACTTCGTCACCTTTACACACGTGGGACTAGGAGTCTCCGGAGATCACATAAGTAAAACTCACTTGACTAGCATAATGACATCTAGATTACAAGCATCATCATATGAATCTCAATCATGTAGGGCAGCTCATGAGATTATTGTATTGAACTACATAGGAGAGAGATGAACCACATAGCTACCGGTACAGCCCCGAGCCTCGATGGAGAACTACTCCCTCCTCATGGGAGCAGCAGCGGTGATGAAGATGGCGGTGGAGATGGCAGCGGTGTCGATGGAGAAGCCTTCCGGGGGCACTTCCCCGCTCCGGCAGGGTGCCGGAACAGAGATCCTATCCCCCAGATCTTGGCTTCGCGATGGCGGCGGCTCTGGCAGGTTTCTGTGGGTTTCGTCAATTGGCCTCGGGTTTTCTGATCCAGGGGCTTTATATAGGCGAAGAGGCGGCGCAGGAAGGTCGAAGGGGGGTCCACACCCTAGGGGGGCGCGCCCCCCCCCCTTGGCCGCGCCGGGCTAGGGTTTGGTGGCCCTGTGCCTCTTCTCTGGCGGTTCTCGTGTGTTCTGGATGCTTCCGGGTAAAATAGGAACCTGGGCGTTGATTTCGTCCGATTCCGAGAATATTTCGTTACTAGGATTTCGAAACCAAAAACAGCAGAAAACGAGAACTGGCACTTCGGCATCTTGTTAATAGGTTAGTTCCGTAAAATGCACGAATATGACATAAAGTGTGCATAAAACATGTAGATAACATCAATAATGTGGCATGGAACACAAGAAATTATCGATACGTTGGAGACGTATCAGCATCCCCAAGCTTAGTTACGCTCGTCCCGAGCAGGTAAAACGATAACAAAGATAATTTCTGGAGTGACATGCCATCATAAACTTGATCATACTATTTGTAAAGCATATGTAGTGAATGCAGCGATCAAAACAATGTGTATGACATGAGTAAACAAGCTGAATCATAAAGCAAAGACTTTTCATGAATAGCACTTCAAGACAAGCATCAATAAGTCTTGCATAAGAGTTAACTCATAAAGCAATAATTCAAAGTAAAGATATTGAAGCAACACAAAAGAAGATTAAGTTTCAGCGGTTGCTTTCAACTTGTAACATATATATCTCATGGATATTGTCAACATAGAGTAATATAATAAGTGCAATAAGCAAGTATGTAGGAATCAATGCACAGTTCACACAAGTGTTTGCTTCTTGAGGTGGATAGAAATAGGTGAACTGACTCAACATTGAAAGTAAAAGAATGGTCCTCATAGAGGAAAAGCATCGATTGCTATATTTGTGCTAGAGCTTTGATTTTGAAAACATGAAACAATTTTGTCAACGGTAGTAATAAAGCATATGCATCATGTAAATTATATCTTATAAGTTGCAAGCCTCATGCATAGTGTACTAATAGTGCTCGCACCTTGTCCTAATTAGCTTGGACTACCTGGATTATCACCGCAATACATATGCTTTAACCAAGTTTCACAAGGGGTACCTCTATGCCGCCTGTACAAAGGTCTAAGGAGAAAGCTCGCATTTGGATTTCTCGCTTTTGATTATTCTCAACTTAGACATCCATACCGGGACAACATAGACAATAGATAATGGACTCCTCTTTTAATGCTTTAAGCATTTGACAACAATTAATTCTTTTCTCATTAGAGATTTGAGGATATTTGTCCAAAACTGAAACTTCCACCATGAATCATGGCTTTAGTTAGCGGCCCAATGTTCTTCTCTCACAATATGCATGCTCAAACCATTCAACTCAGTGTAGATCGCCCTTACTTCAGACAAGACGAACATGCATAGCAACTCACATGAAATTCAACAATGAGTTGATGGCGTTCCCCAGTAAACATGGTTATCGCTCAACAAGCAACTTAATAAGAGATAAAGTGCATAATTACATATTCAATACCACAATAGTTTTTAAGCTATTTGTCCCATGAGCTATATATTGCAAAGGTGAATGATGGAATTTTAAAGGTAGCACTCAAGCAATTTACTTTGGAATGGCGGGAAAATACCATGTAGTATAGGTAGGTATGGTGGACACAAATGGCATAGTGGTTGGCTCAAGTATTTTGGATGCATGAGAAGTATTCCCTCTCGATACAAGGTTTAGGCTAGCAAGGCTTATTTGAAACAAACACAAGGATGAACTGGTGCAGCAAAACTCACATAAAAGACATATTGAAAACATTATAAGACTCTACACCGTCTTCCTTGTTGTTCAAAACTCAATACTAGAAATTATCTAGACTTTAGAGAGACCAATTATGCAAACCAAATTTTAGCATGCTCTATGTATTCTTCACTAATAGGTGCAAAGTATATGATGCAAGAGCTTAAACATGAGCACAACAATTGCCAAGTATCACATTACCCAAGACATTATAGCAATTACTACATGTATCATTTTCCAATTCCAACCATATAACAATTTAACGAAGAGGAAACTTCGCCATGAATATTATGAGCTAAGAACACATGTGTTCATATGAACCAGCGGAGCGTGTCTCTCTCCCACACAAGCATGATGTAATCCAATTTATTCAAACAAAAACAAAAACAAAAGCACACAGACGCTCCAAGTAAAGTACATACGATGTGGCCGAATAAAAATATAGTTTCAAGAGAAGGAACTCGATAATTTGTCGATGAAGAAGGGGATGCCTTGGGCATCCCCAAGCTTAGACGCTTGAGTCTTCTTGATATATGCAGGGATGAACCACCGGGGCATCCCCAAGCTTAGACTTTTCACTCTTCTTGATCATAGTATATCATCCTCCTCTCTTGACCCTTGAAAACTTCCTCCACACCAAACTCGAAACAACTCATTAGAGGGTTAGTGGACAATAAAAATTGACATATTCAGAGGTGACACAATCATTCTTAACACTTCTGGACATTGCATAATTCTACTGGACATTAGTGGATCAAAGAAATTCATCCAACATAGCGAAAGAGGCAATGCGAAATAAAAGGCAGAATCTGTCAAAACAGAACAGTTCGTATTGACGAATTTTTAAATGGCACCAGACTTGCTCAAATGAAAATGCTCAAATTGAATGAAAGTTGCGTACATATCTGAGGATCATGCACGTAAATTGGCATAATTTTCTGAGCTTCCTGCAGGGCAGTGGGCTCAGATTCGTGACAGCAAAGAAATCTGGAACTGCGCAGTAATCCAAATCTAGTACTTACTTTACTATCAAAGACTTTACTTGGCACAACAAAACACAAAACTAAGATAAGGAGAGGTTGCTACAGTAGTAAACAACTTCCAAGACACAAATATAAAACAAAGTACTGTAGCAAAATAACACATGGGTTATCTCCCAAGAAGTTCTTTTCTTTATAGCCATTAAGATGGGCTCAGTAGTTTTAATGATGCACTCGCAAAAGATAGTATGTGAAGCAAAAGAGAGCATCAAGAGGCAAATTCAAAACACATTTAAGTCTAACATGCTTCCTATGCATAGGAATCTTGTAAATAAACAAGTTCATGAGGAGCAAAGTAACAAGCATAGGAAGATAAAACAAGTGTAGCATCAAAAATTTCAGCACATAGAGAGGTGTTTTAGTAACATGAAAATTTCTACAACCATATTTTCCTCTCTCATAATAACTTTCAGTAGCATCATGAGCAAACTCAACAATATAACTATCACATAAAGCATTCTTATCATGAGTCTCATGCATAAAATTATTACTCTCCACATAAGCATAATATATTTTATTAGTAGTAGTGGGAGCAAATTCAACAAAGTAGCTATCATTATTATTCTCATCAAGTGTAGGAGGCATAGTATAATCACAACAAAATTTACTCTCAGCAGTAAGTGGCATCAAAGGACCACTATCATTATAATCATCGAAATAGGAGGCAAAGTATCATCAAAGAAAATTTTCTCCTCAATGCTTGGGGGACTAAAAAGATCATGAAAACCAGCTTCCCCAAGCTTAGAACTTTCTATATTATTGTCAACAATGGTGTTCAAAGCGTTCATACTAATATTACTACCAGCATGCAAAGAAGATTTCATAGGTTTTTTAATTTTCGCATCAAACAATCCATGTTTTAAATCAGGAAATAGAATAAGAAGCTCACTCTTGTACATTATGCCAAACTAGTGTAAACAAGAAACAAAAAGATGCAATTGCAGGATCTAAAGGAAATAGCTTCGAGCACACGCA
Source organism: Lolium rigidum (assembly GCF_022539505.1). Classification (NCBI taxonomy): domain Eukaryota; kingdom Viridiplantae; phylum Streptophyta; class Magnoliopsida; order Poales; family Poaceae; genus Lolium; species Lolium rigidum. The sequence goes on along the minus strand of NC_061510.1, from coordinate 190,119,412 downwards.
CAACGGCGCCAGAAAAATACTTTACCTGGGACCGAAGTATGAGAGCCTTTTTACCTTTCCTCCCCGGCAACGGCGCCGTGAAAAGTGCTTGATGTCTACGTTCCCCCTCCTTTCCCGTAGACAGTGTTGGGCCTCCAAGAGCAGAGGTTTGTAGAACAGCAGCAAGTTTTCCCTTAAGTGGATACCCAAGGTTTATCGAACTCGGGGAGGAAGAGGTCAAAGATATCCCTCTCATGCAACCCCGCAACCACAAAGCAAGAAGTCTCTTGTGTCCCCAACACACCTAATAGGTGCACTAGTTCGGCGAAGAGATAGTGAAATACAGGTGGTATAAATAAGTATGAGCAGTAGCAACGGTGCCGGAAAAGTGCTTGGCGTGTAGTGGATGGTGGTGGTATTGCAGCGAGTAGTAACTCGAGTAAAACAAGTAAACAAGCAGTAGTAACTCAGCGAGTAGTAACGCAACAGTAGTAAACAAGCGAGTAGTAACTCAGCAGTATTTAGGAACAAGGCCTAGGGATTACACTTTCACTAGTGGACACTCTCAACATTGATCACATAACAGAATAGATAAATGCATACTCTACACTTTTGTTGGATGATGAACACATTGCGTAGGATTACACGAACCCTCAATGCCGGAGTTAACAAGCTCCACAATAATGCTCATGTTTAAGTAACCTTTAGTGTAAGATAGATCAACGCTACTAAACCAAGTACTAGCATAGCATGCACACTGTCACCTTCATGCATATGTAGGAGGAATAGATCACATCAATATATCATAGCAATAGTTAACTCCATAATCTACAAGAGATCATGATCATAGCATAAACCAAGTACTAACACGGTGCACGCACTGTCACCTTTGCACACATGCAGGAGGAATAAACTACTTTAATAACAAATCACTAGAGTAGCACATGGATAAATTGTGATGCAACATGCTGCAATCTTAAAGAGATATAAATAAGCACCTCACTATACCATTCAATGAGTAAGTATTCTGTGAAATATGGCCTAAGAGACCCACACGGTGCACACACTGTCACCTTTACACACGTGGGACTAGGAGTCTCCGGAGATCACATAAGTAAAACTCACTTGACTAGCATAATGACATCTAGATTACAAGCATCATCATATGAATCTCAATCATGTAGGGCAGCTCATGAGATTATTGTATTGAACTACATAGGAGAGAGATGAACCACATAGCTACCGGTACAGCCCCGAGCCTCGATGGAGAACTACTCCCTCCTCATGGGAGCAGCAGCGGTGATGAAGATGGCGGTGAAGATGGCAGGTGGTGTCGATGGAGAAGCCTTCCGGGGCACTTCCCCGCTCCGGCAGGGTGCCGGAACGGAGATCCTGTCCCCCGGATCTTGGCTTCGCGATGGCGGCGGCTCCGGCGGGTTTCGTGGGTTTCGTCAATTGGCCTCGGGTTTTCTGATCCAGGGGCTTTATATAGGCGAAGAGGCGGCGCAGGAAGGTCGAAGGGGGTCCACACCCTAGGGGGCGCCCCCTTGGCCGCGCCGGGCTAGGGTTTGGTGGCCCCGTGCCTCTTCTCCGGCGGTTCTCGTGTGTTCTGGATGCTTCCGGGTAAAATAGGAACCTGGGCGTTGATTTCGTCCGATTCCGAGAATATTTCGTTACTAGGATTTCTGAAACCAAAAACAGCAGAAAACAGGAAATGGCACTTCGGCATCTTGTTAATAGGTTAGTTCCAGAAAATGCACGAATATGACATAAAGTGTGCATAAAACATGTAGATAACATCAATAATGTGGCATGGAACACAAGAAATTATCGATACGTTGGAGACGTATCAATAATCTACGACTTCTCACTTCATTTCTAATCGGTGAGTGTCAATTCTCATATCTTGATCTTCCATGCTTGTCAAGATGGCTCGAGCAGATCTTTCCCTCTTAGTAGGGCTTCTTGTCTATACAAGACGCATATTGAAATTACTTTTAACTCTGGAGGTTTCTCTTTAGGTCAATGAGAAGAAAGTTGGGTAGAGTTCACGACATCCTTCATCATACTTCTTATCATTTCTACATTTGGAAGTACTTGCCTATTTTAATGGCATATAAATCTATCATCCTAAGGTTCAGGCTTTTCATCGACATCTGTTTTATAGGTATGTCTCTCTAGATTCGCAAAGTCAACATTACGAAAGCGAATAATAAGAGTAGTAGGAATGGTGATCAATCCATCCTGCACCCAGATCATTACTCTGTATTTGATTTACTGAATCTCGTATTCTAACACTTGGTCAACCTCACAAGTTTGATAAAAAAAAATCCATAGAGAATTGAATCAATATTTCAATCCCCATTATTGAACTATTTTGAAAACATTTCTATTGATCCTTAACTAGGGTGCGTATCTCATACTCTTTGATTCTTCATCTTGATAGGGAACATCAAGGTTGATTTTGCTAGAGTTGTCTTCATGAAGATTTGTCAAGAAAACACTTGTTGGGTTGAATATAGATGAGAATAGATGGAAAAGATCTAAAGAAGATTTCTAACCTGAACACAACAGATCAAACAATTCATCTTACAAACAATATCTAACAACCATCAAAGAAAAAGTTCAACCCAAACCAGCTAGTATGGTCATGCCACAATTTGGTATGATCATAACAGTATCGCGGTATCGTTGGTCTTATAAATTAGAATTATTGGTGGTCTATTATATCTCTGCCTCCAATGCTTCAACTTCTTCTAGCATTGTGGTGTATCTATCAAGTTGTCAAGTATGCATCGAAGTCTTCTCCAAGTTCTTCGCTGGCCTTCCATGAAAATGCATCATGCTAAGTCGAGTAATAACATATGAAGCATCATTCTTGAAACTTAAGGGGCATGGTCATCATCAGTCCTTCCTTGATGTATTTCAATATTTAGGCCATCTAAGGTAAGAGGAAATTCTTTTGAAGGTGAAGTAGATGAGAATATAAGAAGTTTAAAATGCAAGGTCTTTCTAATAATAAAAATTTGGACTAGATAAAATTTTCATCCTAAGGTCTTCCTATTACTATTCCAAACCTAGGGTCACGAACCTACAGTCAACACAATGATGCTCTGATACCATCTGAAGCGATTCAACCCGGTAAGAATTGAATCTCTGTGCATAATAGTGCTAGTCCCTGGATCAATCGCTAGCACACACAGTTTAAGATGTAATACCAAGAAACAAAGGTCTTTATTACATCGCATGATCCAGTAATTACAAAGTAAACATTACAAATTGCATAGCCCGAAGCTAGCATTATATCAGAGTTTACAACAAAACATATCAGCATGGAGTCCTTCGTCTTCATGTGCCACAGGCGAGCATGTCGAGTATAGACTCGTAACCCTAACCATCGAACGTCACTCGTTCATCGGAATATCTGCAACATAAAACGTTGCAGCCACGCAGGGTCAATACATTTGGAATTGTATTGGCAAATGTCACTATTTGGTGGATATATAAATGGCGCCTAACAACTACGTGCTCATTTGGCAGGTGGAGTTTAGCATATTTTGCGAAAAGCAATAGTTTCCCTATCTTTTATAAACAATTTTTATTTTTCAGAAACATCGTCTAGGAACATATTAGCATAACCCATGCCGTCGCAAGACAGTTAGCTTCATATGCTCCTAAACATCTACGGACATGCTAGCATAGGCCCATGTAAACACAAGACAACCTAGCTTTGCATGCTCCTAAACCCATTGTTTGTCCCATCAAGTTTTATTATGAAATTGGAATGATGAGATCCTCCAAACAGTTCCAGACTCTAGTTGCTCATAATGTCCATAACCGGGGACACGGCTAAGTACTTAGTTTGACACTCTCGAGAGGCTGTACACATTCCCCACATGACCTAGTTTGTTCTTCTTCCATGATGCGCAATTTGCTCAATGGACAGATGTCGACTAGGACAAGACCTTTCAGAAGCAATACCTCAACCACAATGGACGCGCTCCGTCCTACAAACATCTACCACCCTCTGTACATTGGGTCGAGTTCTCGCAACCTACTCAATCTAGCCAGAGCCCATATAGCATGTGGTTGTACTGGAAGCTACTAAAACAGGAACACCGGGCTAATCTCTTTGTTCCTGGGTGGCCAACCTCAAGTGTGATGCACACGGTGCTGCCATAGAAATGACCCCAGTGCAACCACTCAACATAAACCAAGCATTACCACTTCCACCCAGATGATTCATTATTTTAGGTTGTTTTATTACATAAAACCATACTTTCATAATACCACATATCACATCATGGAATCCCAACCACACATCTACAATAGCAATGCTAAGCATACTACAATACGGTAGCGACAAAGAACAAGTGTTGAACATGTGGTTGTTCTAACAGGTGATCATAGCATAGCAATATGTATATTTAAAACAATCCTACAATGAATAGCTACTGAAAATAACTACAAAGTGCATAGAGAAATAGTAGGACAAGACGGTGTGTGACACTTGCCTTTTTGGTATCTGAAGAATTCTGCTCTTCTCTCAATCAAAACGCGTATCTCTCCGTACAACTATAACATAAAAGTAACAGAACATAAACACACATTCAAGCAACAACAAAAACAAGCAAGACAACAATTTAGAAAGATTTGTTATTCATTGTATTTTAGTTTTCATTAAATTTATGGTTTTAGATATTGAATGGATGGGTCAAATACTTGGAAAGGAAGTGATTCTCTAAGTCAAGTCCTCGGAATAAAAATGATTGATGAGAACCTATGATCCATGGTTGTTTGCTACTCAAGAATGGATAATTATAATGATCCTTGTGTTTTAGAAACTCTCACAAGCATCCCAAGTGCAATTCAAAATGCAACTTGACAATTGACATAGTGTGAAAACACTTATCAAAGTAGCACAAATTCACACATAGACTTGGGTATGAGCTAATGGTATCTTTAATTACTCAAATAACTCATTTGTAATTTGAATAGCCCAAGCTTAATAAATATGATCGAATGGCATGAGATTGGATAGACATGAATGATAATCAAGATGTGGATCAAAGATTCTAAAGGATGTCAAGGTTTCAACACATGTGTAGAGTGTCTCCACAACATTTGCACAGGGAAACTCTATAAATAAGATTTGTCACAATTTACTCAAATAACTCATGTGTAGTTTGAATATTGTGAACTAGGCAAATATAATTAGGATAGATATGATCTTGGACATGATGAAAATATCTAAATGATTTTGGTACATGGGTTATGATCATATGATTCACTTTGGCAAAATGGAATTATGAGTTTAAGATTCAACCTCAATGTTTACAAAAATGAATTATGATAATGGTTTCGATGGATATTGATGAGTAACACATATTCAAAAGAAAAGATATGATAAAGTAGGATTTATGGATTGTGTCGTATGACACATAGAAAGATATGACTTCAAAATTCTAAAGTGAATGTGTTCAACTAAACTAAATATGAGGGCTACTGGATGTATACGTTTGATATGTTTCGTTTGCAAAAGGGAATCAAGTTAAAATGATTTATAGAATTTAAGTTTTGCTAAAATTACTCGGACCCTCATATGTAGACTTCAATACTTACACATAATTTGGAAATTTTTAAAAAGTGGTGATACTAGATATAGAACATCAATAGACTTCCATTTGCAAAAGGAGTCATGTGATTTGAATTTGTAGAATACAAGTCATGCCTAAAATATTCAAAATGACATATTTAAATTTGAATAATTGAAACTAATTAAAAAGTATGTTTTTACTGCATCATGGTGTTCTTCGCAGTTTTCTGAATCCAGCGGTATATTATATGCAATTTTCCGAGTTACAAAATAATTGTTATGGATTTTACAAGATTAAATATTTTTCAGGATAATGATAATGGTGTTCGAAAAGTTGTCAGAAAAAGTTGTTCCGATAGGAAAACTTTCTACGCGAAAGTTGTAGAGAATTTAACTACAAACTCAACGCGAGAAACATCACCTAAAACCGACCTATAGATGATTTGATATGGAATTTTGAAGTTAGACATAAGATATGAGCTAGCACATATAAGAACCGATCGATCGGAAACGTAAAAGTTGGATTGCTTTCTGATTGGCTGATACTTTGATCTATTTGTAGCTGTTGGATTATAATCTAACCGTAAAGAGTGGAATGTAGCAGCAGCTCACCAGCCAGGAACGTTCAGGTGGCCGGAAAAACACGCACACGAAGAGCCGTGAGCTTGGTGTTGATCTTGCGGTGGTTGGGAAGGTCTCTCGAGTTGGCGAAGTGGATGACGAGGTGCGGCGGATAACGGCAGTCGCAGTGGTGTCCATCCCGTCTTGTTCCTCTTGCTCGGGTGGTAGCTACGGGTGAATGGAGGCAGCGGTACGACAGTCAACTCCGGCGAACTCCGGCGACAAATTCGCGGCGTCTACATGCTCTGCAGATGGGGGAAAATGGTGAGAATGAGATGTAGACCAAGGATGAGAGGTTGGTCAGGAAAAGAGGGTCTCGCGAGGTCTGAGATAACGGCGACATCAACCTTCGAAGCTCGGTGAGGGCGGCGGCAGCGCGAACTTCGGCGAGAAATTTTGGCAGCCTCACGGTACCAAGATTAGGGTTTCGAAGTGTCAAAACCAGATAAGATTGTGGTTATTTATAGAGAGACTTTTCGTAGTAAAAGGGCAACGAAATCCAAACTTAATCGGCCAAGAAATCGGAATATTTACGGAGTCTGTTTCGATTCGTACGTTTCCAGGATTGAGCTTCAGGTAGGTGATGACCGCGGGTCCCGCACGTTCAGAAAGAAAAGAAAAATCAAACCAAAACGCGGGCGTGCGTTGCTGGTGCTGCTTGCTAGCCTGCCTTGGCCGGCTTGCGCGGTGCGCCCGTATGTGCAGGACGTGGCTGCTGCCCGTTGATTGAGCTGCCTGGCCAATTTCTTCTTTTAATTCTTTTTCTGATTTAGTTTTAAGTTTCAGTTTTAGGCATTCAAATTGACTCAAGTAAATTATGAAAAATTCGTAAAAAAAAGTACTGTATCTGGACATCATGGAGCACTATTCCAGTACAAATAAAAATACAGAAATATATTTTTATGCATTTGGCATATTAGCATATTAGGAAAACAAGAAACATACTTTAGATTTTATGAAAACATGTAATTAAAATATTTTCCGAAACTACAACTTTTGGTAGATTTTATTTCGACATGGATTATGATATTGAAGTTGAAATGACTCAAGTGACTTTATAAAATTAATTTTGGTCAAAACCAAATTACGAAAATGTCATTATGCATATAACGCTTTATAGGACTACTTGTGCATTGATATTCGAAAATAACGTTTCAGCCTTTTTATCTTAAATAAAATCTTATAGGATTTCAAATCCATAAAATAGAAATAGGTTTGCTTTGGAAATATTTTGAAAACAAATCTTTGTGAAAACGCCATTTTGGGAAAGAGTTTTTAAATAAAACTCAAAAAAATTAGTTTCTTGTGAAATTTCAACAAAGACAAACAATTCAATCTACTTATTTAATAATTAAACATTTCAAATTTTCGGGATATTACAACATGTAGATATATTATTCCATTATCTTTCTTTCTTGTTGGCTCATAAGGTTAAGATTGAATCATTTGTACTTCCAAGGAAGATTGCATGATTGTTTTCTATCAAATGTATATTTGTTTGTTTTGCTCAACTCTTATGCTCGCTACCCAACCTTGCTAGCCAAAGACATGTACTGAGAGGGAATGTTTCTCGTGCATCCAAACCTTGAACCAAAACCCATGCCAATTGAGTCCACCATATCTACCTATTAGCATTATTGCTATTCCAAGTATATTCATCATGTTTTTATTTATCTTCCAAATTAAATTTTGTCATGAGAAAATTAGTTAGTAAAGCTCTGACGAACTTGATGGTACATTTACTTTCTTGCACTTAATAAACTTGAGCCATTGTGACTCTCTTATGAAGATTATATGCTTGCAAATTGCGAGTTGGGAGTTAGCACAACCATGCTTTCATGGGGCACGCTTTCAACATTGCACTTATTCCTATTTAGTTGATATCCTGTTCTTTTGTTTATGGATGCCTAGCGCTGCGAAATAAAATGGAAACTTGTAAGTCCATGGAGTTTGTATATGTGTTAGACAAACACCTGGGTGGCCAACTTAAGCCATGCATCATTCATGGTGGAAATTTACAGCGAACCATAGTGAGCATTCTATGACGCATCTTCAATAAAAAGTTATTCCCATAGTAAATAAAAGGATTGCCGAGATGCTCATTATCTGTTTGTCTTGTCATTTTGGTATGGGATTGCTCCTATAGGCAGGAGTACTTCTATATCATGGGGCAAGAGGTATCCCGTTGGAGTTATCGATGATACATGTATACTTGCAGTGACAATAATTTATTTGGGACCTAAGTTGAGTAGCATGAGGTTTAGGTACTCGTATTCAAGGGGCACGAGATTTCAACTTGTGATTTGTCAAGCATATAACTTATATTTGCCCTCACATTAACTTTAACCATTCAAGATGCTTATGACAGATGTAATGAGAACTCAAAGCTAATGAGTACCATACTTTTTGGAAGGTTTATAAAACTTGTTAATCTTGCTTCCTCTGTAAAGAGCCTATCTTTTACTTTTATGTTGAGTCAGCAAACCTATTTCCCTCTATCTCAAGCAAGCATTTGAGTTGTTGTGATCCAACCATTTGAGTTGTTGTGATCCAACCTATTTCCCTCTATCTCAGATTCGCTTGGGGACAAGCAAGGTCTAAGCTTGGGGGAGTTGATACGTCTAATTTGCATCATTATTTTATATCATAATTTACTGTTATTGATTGATATATTTCTGATAAGGGGTTGCCCGATCTTCTCAGTAAGCGACGGGTGGTGATGAACACACGGTGTATGCAGCGGAGGGAATTGATGATATGAGGTAGATAACTTGTATGACGCCGACGAAGTCTCTCGATTGATTCCTGTAGCCAATGCAACAGAACCCAACCCTGCAAGATATTCGCAACTCCACACACTTGCGCACGTAGCCGCCGACCACGAAGCGGTAGATTGCAATCTTCTAATCCCCAATGGAACAGCAGATCACACAAACTTTCAGTAGCATAAAACTCCAGATCGCAACAAATTGGAGAGTTGGGATTCAATAGTTTTGCATAGCAAACAACTAAGAACTAGGGTTTATCTTAAACGTGGTTTAAAGCTAGTTTGGGGGCGTCCTGGGCACTTATATAGGAGTTTAGGACGACCTCAGGTCGAAAAAGCACGAAAATAACCGACCCAGAATAGATCTGGTCGAGACAGACTCGGACTCGGCCGGTCTGGAGGCCGGTCGACCGGACCTGGGACCGGGCAGGCCGGTTCAAACCGGGCGTGGCGCAAACCGGGTGCTGGATTTGCTCTGCAGTACATCGCCCCGTTGCCATCAGTTTGTTGTCCGGTTGGCACCGTGTTGGATCCGGCGTGTGGTCCGGTTGGACCGGGCCAGGGACCGGGCGCGCTGGCGTGGCGGCCGGTCTGACCGGATGCTGGGTCGGCCTGGACTTCTTCTTCCTCTCTCACGCATGCCTCCCGCTCCTCCCTCGCGCGTCCATGGAATATATTCATGTCCAGCTCTGTGTCCAGCTTCACGTCCATCTTCACGTCCAGCTGCTCCTCTCCTCCTCGTGCGATGCTTGCTCCCTCCTCATACCTGATCATACATAAGTAATAACACTTAGGTAGTATAAAGTTCTCATCAATCAAAGTATCGTTTAGGAACAAGTTCACCTGTTGTTTAAGTAGCTTCGCACGAGCCCTTGTAATAGGTCCAATCCTGACTTCATTGGACTTGAGCTTCACAGCAGGATCATCTTCAACTGGCAATGACGGAGGTAGTAGTGAGGTAGGGATGTCCTCATCAATTTCATATTTAGAGGTGATACTTATGTCATTCCATCTATTTTTTTCATGTTTGAAGATTATTGGAGAATTAACCGCCGGAGCCAGGATTCTGCTGGAAAAAGGACCATCAAGACACTATATTCCTGAAAAACAACAATTCCCAGAAAATATACAGAAACACCTATTTTGCCAGATGATGGAGGAAGCCAGAAGGGGAGGCAGAGATGGGCCAGGAGGGGCCCAGACCACCCATAGGCGCGGGCCACCCCTGGCCGCGCCTAGGCCTAGTCTGGGCTCCCTGGCCCACCTCTAACATCGCCCACCATCGCTACGGGGCGGAGAACCAGAGAGAGAAAAGCTCTCTGGCAGGCATAATTCTATAGGGGAAATTCCTTCCCGGAGGGGGGAAATCATCGCCATCGTCACCGCCATCGAGCTAGACTTCGTCAGGATCATCGTCACCATCATATCCACCACCAGTACCATCATCACCACCGTCTCCACACCGTCCCGCTGTAACATCTTGGGTTTGATACTTGTCTAGTTCATAGGGGAAACTTTCCCGGTGTTGATTACTCCTTGTAGTTGATGCTATTGAGTGGAACCATTGAATTAAGGTTTATGTCCAGATTGTTATTCATCATTATATCACCTATGATTATGATCCATATGATGTCTCGTGAGTAGTTCGTTTAGTTTTTGAGGACATGGGAGAAGTCACGCTATTAGTAGTGGAACTATGTTGAGTAATATGCAATGATTTGATATTTAAGTTGTGGTGCGATTCTTCTAGTGTGTCATGTGAACGTCGACTACATGATACTTCACCTTTATGGGCCTAGGGGTGATGAGGACATCACATCTATTGATACAACCGATGTACCTACAACCACACAAATACAAGGACCAATCACTCGAGCTCGTGCCAAACAACTTAACTATCAGGTACTTTCGTTTCTTGGAACTGTTCCTCATATACATGAGAATATGATGCTGCCTAAATCAGATATGTTTTGTTACTCTTAGGAATGATGGACCTAGCATGAATGAGGAGGACAAGCATTGGAGCATGATCACACATGGAGGAGATGGCAGCAAGCACTTGAGGATTGAAGATGACGCCACAAGTGGAGATTTCGGAACTTTGAAGCCACCATAAGAAGAGATGAAGACATGGACGAAATATAGAGTTCTCTACTTCATAATTTCGTCCACAACATAATATGGTGCTGCGTCACCTTTAGTTTTGGGCCAGGCCCATGTCATTTTCGCAGGGTTTGGTTCGGCCACCATACGTATGGCTGGTCGAAACCCCACCTTTTCCTCCTTTAAATACCCCCATAGCCGTCACGTTTAGACTCGGATTTTGATTAGACTAAAAGTTAGCCGTTGCTGCAACTCTCGTGTACTTGTTTTGAGGCCAACGCCCAGAACAAGACCGACTATTCGGAATCCCACCTTTTCAATAAAGCTTTCATCTATATCCGCAATACTTCTGATTGCAATATTAGTTCTTACTTGTTCTCGATTTCAGGTAGGAATTAAGACCCTCGCTGGTCAGGCTGATCGTGCATCCGCAAGATCAGTAACTCCCAGAGATTGTCCTAGCGATTGCATTGGCGCACGAGCTTTGCACGTGTAGTCGGATCGTCAAGCACGAACTCCACCAACAAATCGACATTATCTTACTCTCATCGAAAGATCGGCCACCTTTGCCCTATCAAGTGGTATCAGATTTCAGGTTGCTCGGTGAGATTTTACTGTTTTCCTAGTGTAGATTGCATCTGCCATCATACCCATAAACCACGAAAAAGCCAAAAAAATTAAATACAGTTCGGGTTTAGATCATATCGTCTCATAAACCCCCCTGCCACGCCTTGCATTGTCCTTTCAGTTTTGCATAGTTGAATTTGTGTCTGCATCTTCGTGTCGAGTTGCTGGTCTTAGCGTCTAGTTCCTTTAGAGTTTCGAGTTCTGGTCATAGTAGTTACGCCGGCGCCGCATACTCGCATCGCTCGCAGATCATCACCCACCATATACACCCACCAGATCGCCGCCGCTCGCACCATTGATGTCTACGGGTGCTTCTATTCTTGTAGACAGGTGTTGGGCCTCCAAGAGCGAGAGGTTTGTAGAACAGACAGCAAGTTTCCCTTAAGTGGATCACCCAAGGTTTATCGAACTCGGGGAGGAAGAGGTCAAAGATATCCCTCTCATGCAACCCTGCAACCACAAAGCAAGAAGTCTCTTGTGTCCCCAACACACCTAATAGGTGCACTAGTTCGGCGAAGAGATAGTGAAATACAGGTGGTATAAATAAGTATGAGCGATGGCAATGGCACCGGAAAAGTGCTTTGCCCGGGACGAGTAAACAAGCGAGTAGTAATGCGATAGTAGTAACGCAGAGTAAAATAGTAAACAAGCAGCGATAGCGATATTTAGGAACAAGGCCTAGGGATTAGACTTTCACTAGTGGACACTCTCAACTTTGATCACATAACGAGAATAGATAAATGCATACTCTACACTCTCTTGTTGGATGATGAACACCACTAATTGCGTAGGATTACACGAACCCTCAATGCCGGAGTTAACAAGCTCCACAATATTCAATGTTCATATTTAAATAACCTTAGAGTGCATGACAGATCAACACAACTAAACCAAGTACTAACATAGCATGCACACTTGTCACCTTCACACTATGTAGGAGGAATAGATCACATCAATACCATCATAGCAATAGTTAACTTCATAATCTACAAGAGATCATAATCATAGCCTACGCCAAGTACTAACACGGATGCACACACTTGTCACCATTACACCGTGCGGGAGGAATAAACTACTTTAATAACATCACTAGAGTAGCACATGGATAAATTGTGATACAAAACACATTGCAATCATAAAGGGATATAAATAAGCACTTCACTATGCCATTCATAACGGTGAATAAGTATTCTGTGAAATATAGCCTAAGAGACCCACACGGTGCACACACTATCACCTTTACACACGTGGGACAAGGAGTCTCCGGAGATCACATAAGTAAAACCCACTTGACTAGCATAATGACATCTAGATTACAAGCATCATCATATGAATCTCAATCATGTAAGGCAGCTCATGAGATTATTGTATTGAAGCACATAGGAGAGAGATTAACCACATAGCTACCGGTACCGTCCCGAGCCTCGATGGAGAACTACTCCCTCCTCATGGGAGACAGCAGCGTTGATGAAGATGGCGGTGGTGTCGATGGAGGAGCCTTCCGGGGGCACTTCCCCGTCCCGGCGGCGTGCCGGAACGAGAGACTCCTGTCCCCCGGATCTTGGCTTCGCGATGGCGGCGGCTGCGGAAGGTTTCTCGTACCGTGGCTTTTCCGTATCGAGGTTTTAGGTCCGGGACCTTTTTATAGGCGAAGAGGCGGCGTCGGAAGGTCGAAGGGGCGACGACACCATAGGGCCGCGCGGCCGGGGGGTGGGCCGCGCCACCCTATCATCGCAGGGCCCTGTGGCCCCCCTCCGCGGCTCTCGGGTGTTCCGGATGCTTCCGGGCAAAATAGGAACCCGGGCGTTGATTTCGTCCAATTCCGAGAATATTTCGTTACTAGGATTTACGAAACCAAAAACAGCAGAAAACAACAACTGGCACTTCGGCATCTTGTTAATAGGTTAGTTCCAGAAAATGCATAAATATGACATAAAGTGTGCATAAAACATGTAGATATCATCAATAATGTGGCATGGAACATAAGAAATTATCGATACGTCGGAGACGTATCAGCATCCCCAAGCTTAGTTCTGCTCGTCCCGAGCAGGTAAACGATAACAAAGATAATTTCTGGAGTGACATGCCATCATAACCTTGATCATACTATTGTAAGCATATGTAATGAATGCAGCGATCAAAACAATGGTAATGACATGAGTAAACAACTCGAATCATAAAGCAAAGACTTTTCATGAATAGTACTTTCAAGACAAGCATCAATAAGTCTTGCATAAGAGTTAACTCATAAAGCAATAAATCAAAGTAAAGGTATTGAAGCAACACAAAAGAAGATTAAGTTTCAGCGGTTGCTTTCAACTTATAACATGTGTATCTCATGGATAATTGTCAACATAGAGAAATATAACAAGTGCAATATGCAAGTATGTAGGAATCAATGCACAGTTCACACAAGTGTTTTCTTATTGAGGTGGAGAGAAATAGGTGAACTGACTCAACATAAAAGGTAAAAGAATGGCCCTTCGCAGAGGGAAGCATTGATTGCTATATTTGTGCTAGAGCTTTGGTTTTGAAAACATAAATAGAGCATAAAAGTAAAATTTTGAGAGGTGTTTGTTGTTGTCAACGAATGGTAGTGGGCACTCTAACCCCCTTGCCAGACAAACCTTCAAAGAGCGGCTCCCATGAAGGACGTTATCTCTACCAGCAAGGTAGATCATCCCTCTTCTCTTTTGTTTACACATGTATTTTAGTTTTATTTATGGATGACACTCCTCCCAACCTTTTGCTTACACAAGCCATGGCTAACCGAATCATCGGGTGCCTTCCAACATTCACATACCATGAAGGAGTGTCTATTTGCAAAATTAAGTTGCTTACTGATGAATCAGAGCAAAACATGTGAAGAGAATTATTAATGAAGGTTGATTAATTGGGGGCTGGGAACCCCGCGCCAGCTCTTTTTGCAAAATTATTGGATAAGCGGATGAAGCCACTAGTCCATTGGTGAAAGTTGCCCAACAAGAATGAAAGATAAACACCACATACTTCCTCATGAGCTATAAAACATTGACACAAATCAGAGGTGATAAATTTTGAAATATTTAAAGGTAGCACTCAAGCAATTTACTTTGGAATGGCGGAGAAATACCATGTAGTAGGTAGGTATGGTGGACACAAATGGCATAGTGGTTGGCTCAAGGATTTTGGATGCATGAGAAGTATTCCCTCTCGATACAAGGTTTAGGCTAGCAAGGTTATTTGAAACAAACACAAGGATGAACCGATGCGAGCAAAACTCACATAAAAGACATATTGAAAACATTATAAGACTCTACACCGTCTTCCTTGTTGTTTCAAAACTCAATACTAGAAATTATCTAGACTTTAGAGAGACCAAATATGCAAACCAAATTTTAGCAAGCTCTATGTGTTTCTTCATTAATGGGTGCAAAGTATATGATGCAAGAGCTTAAACATGAGCACAACAATTGCCAAGTATCAATTTATTCAAGACATTTTACCAATTACTACATGTAGCATTTCCCGTTTCCAACCATATAACAATTAACGAAGCAGTTTCAACCTTCGCCATGAAAAATGAAAGCTAAGAACACATGTGTTCATATGAACCAGCGGAGCGTTTCTCTCTCCCACACAATGAATGCTAGGATCCATTTTATTCAAAAAAAAAAAACAAAAACAAACCGACGCTCCAAGTAAAGCACATAAGATGTGGCCGAATAAAAATATATTTTCAAGAGAAGGAACCTAATAATTTGTCGATGAAGAAGGGGATGCCTTGGGCATCCCCAAGCTTAGATGCTTGAGTCTTCTTGAAATATGCAGGGGTGAACCACCGGGGCATCCCCAAGCTTAGAGCTTTCACTCTTCTTGATCATAGTATATCATCCTCCTCTCTTGACCCTTGAAAACTTCCTCCACACCAAACTCGAAACAACTCATTAGAGGGTTAGTGCACAATAAAAATTAACATGTTCAGAGGTGACACAATCATTCTTAACACTTCTGGACATTGCATAAAGCTACTTGGACATTAATGGATCAAAGGAATTCATCCAACATAGCAAAAGAGGCAATGCGAAATAAAAGGCAGAATCTGTCAAAACAGAACAGTCCGTAAAGATGGATTTTATTGAGGCACCAGACTTGCTCAAATGAAAATGCCCAAATTGAATGAAAGTTGCGTACATATCTGAGGATCACGCACATAAATTGGCTTAATTTTCTGAGCTACCTACAGGGAGGCAGGTCGAAATTCGTGATAGCAAAGAAATCTGAAACTGCGCAGTAATCCAAATCTAGTATTCACTTTACTATCAAAGACTTTACTTGGCACAACAAAGCACAAAACTAAGATAAGGAGAGGTTGCTACAGTAGTAAACAACTTCCAAGACACAAATATAAAACAAAGTACTGTAGCAAAATAACACATGGGTTATCTCCCAAGAAGTTCTTTCTTTATAGCCGTTAAGATGGGCTCAGTAGTTTTAATGATGCACTCGCAAGAGATAGTATTTGAAGCAAAAGAGAGCATCAAGAGGCAAATTCAAAACATATTTAAGTCTAACATGCTTCCTATGAAGAGGCATCTTGTACACAAATGAATTCATGAAGAACAAAGTGACAAGCATAGGAAGATAAAACAAGTGTAGCTTCAAAAATTTCAGCATATAGAGAGGTGTTTTAGTAACATGAAAATTTCTACAACCATATTTTCCTCTCTCATAATAACTTTCAGTAGCAACATGAGCAAACTCAACAATATAACTATCACATAAAGCATTCTTATCATGAGTCTCATGCATAAAATTATTACTCTCCACATAAGCATAATCAATTTTATTAGTTGTAGTGGGAGCAAATTCAACAAAGTAGCTATCATTATTATTCTCATCAAGTGTAGGAGGCATAGTATAATCACAACAAAATTTACTCTCCATAGTAGGTGGCACCAAAAGACCACTATCATTATAATCATCATATATGGGAGGCAAAGTATCATCAAAGAAAATTTTCTCCTCAATGCTTGGGGGACTAAAAATATCATGCTCATCAAAGCCAGCTTCCCCAAGCTTAGAATTTTCCATATCATTAGCAACAATGGTGTTCAAAGCGTTCATACTAATATTACTACCAGCATGCAAATAAGATTCCATAGGTTTTTTAATTTTCGCATCAAACCATCCATGTCTTAAATCAGGAAATAGAATAAGAAGCTCATTGTTGTGCATTATGCCAAACTAGTGTAAACAAGAAACAAAAAGATGCAATTACAGGATCTAAAGGAAATAGCTTCGAGCACACACACAACGGCAAAAGAAAAGTATTTTACCTGGGACCGGAGTATGAGAGCCTTTTACCTTTCCTCCCCGACAATGGCGCCAGAAAATAGCTTGATGTCTACGGGTGCTTCTATTCTTGTAGACAGTGTTGGGCCTCCAAGAGCAGAGGTTTGTAGAACAGCAGCAAGTTTCCCTTAAGTTGATCACCCAAGGTTTATCGAACTCAGGGAGGAAGAGGTCAAAGATATCCCTCTCATGCAACCCTGCAACCACAAAGCAAGAAGTCTCTTGTGTCCCCAACACACCTAATAGGTGCACTAGTTCGGCGAAGAGATAGTGAAATACAGGTGGTATAAATAAGTATGAGCGATGGCAATGGCACCGGAAAAGTGCTTTGCCCGGGACGAGTAAACAAGCGAGTAGTAACGCAGCGGTAGTAACGCGATAAAATAGTAAACAAGCAGCGATAGCGATATTTAGGAACAAGGCCTAGGGATTAGACTTTCACTAGTGGACACTCTCAACTTTGATCACATAACGAGAATAGATAAATGCATACTCTACACTCTCTTGTTGGATGATGAACACCACTAATTGCGTAGGATTACACGAACCCTCAATGCCGGAGTTAACAAGCTCCACAATATTCAATGTTCATATTTAAATAACCTTAGAGTGCATGACAGATCAACACAACTAAACCAAGTACTAACATAGCATGCACAGCTGTCACCTTCACACTATGTAGGAGGAATAGATCACATCAATACCATCATAGCAATAGTTAACTTCATAATCTACAAGAGATCATAATCATAGCCTACGCCAAGTACTAACACGGATGCACACACTGTCACCATTACACCGTGCCGGAGGAATAAACTACTTTAATAACATCACTAGAGTAGCACATGGATAAATTGTGATACAAAACACATTGCAATCATAAAGGGATATAAATAAGCACTTCACTATGCCATTCATAACGGTGAATAAGTATTCGTGAAATATAGCCTAAGAGACCCACACGGTGCACACCACTGTCACCTTTACACACGTGGGACAAGGAGTCTCCGGAGATCACATAAGTAAAACCCACTTGACTAGCATAATGACATCTAGATTACAAGCATCATCATATGAATCTCAATCATGTAAGGCAGCTCATGAGATTATTGTATTGAAGCACATAGGAGAGAGATTAACCACATAGCTACCGGTACGGCCCCGAGCCTCGATGGAGAACTACTCCCTCCTCATGGGAGACAGCAGCGGTGATGAAGATGGCGGTGGTGTCGATGGAGGAGCCTTCCGGGGGCACTTCCCCGTCCCGGCGGCGTGCCGGAACAGAGACTCATGTCCCCTAGATCTTGGCTTCGCGATGGCGGCGGCTGCGGAAGGTTTCTCGTACCGTGGCTTTTCCGCATCGAGGTTTTAGGTCGCGGGACCTTTTATAGGCGAAGAGGCGGCGTCGGAAGGTCGAAGGGGCGACGACACCATAGGGCCGCGCGGCCGGGGGGTGGGCCGCGCCACCCTATCATGCCGGGGCCCTGTGGCCCCCCTGCGCGGCTCTCGGGTGTTCGGATGCTTCCGGGCAAAATAGGAACCCGGGCGTTGATTTCGTCCAATTCGAGAATATTTCGTTACTAGGATTTCGAAACCAAAAACGGCGGAAAACGACAGCGACACTTCGGCATCTTGTTAATAGGTTAGTTCCAGAAAATGCATAAATATGACATAAAGTGTGCATAAAACATGTAGATATCATCAATAATGTGGCATGGAACATAAGAAATTATCGATACGTCGGAGACGTATCAACCATCCGCAGATCACCACCATATACACCCACCATATACTTCCGCCATCGCCATATACACCTGCCATATACTTCCGCCATCGCCATATACACCTGCCATATACTTCCGCCATCGCCATATACACCTGCCATATACCCCGGTTCCTACCACGACACGGATTTGTGTTGTTTCTCTGCCGCGACAGAGTCCGTGTAGACTAAGGTTTTTTCTGTTTTTCCTTAATAGTTGTTGCCTTCTAACTTCATCCTGTGCTGTAGAAAAATTTCCGTGAGATAAGTTTTGGCCGCCAGTAAGTAATTGGAAGGAGAGCAAAAAAAAATCTGGAAACGCTTCCGAAAAAAATTTCTGGCTACATTGGTTTTTCTCCTTGGCGATCACTTTTCGCCACTGGCTGTTATAGCGACATTTTTTTGGCGCCTGCGCGCTTTCCGGAGCACTTTCTAGAAATTTCGACAAAAAATTTTCGGAGGCTATACTGTTTTTAGACCTTGGGGATCAGTTTGAGACACTTGCCATCATAGTGATTTTTCGCAGTTCGCGTCGCCACATCATCGCCACCTCATCACTGCTCGTTGCTTGTATACCGCGCCGTGACCTCGTTAGTGTTCTAGGCTCGCGTCTCTAGTACGGACTAGCCTAGGACCAACACAGTACCATTGTTGAGCATACTTTCAATACTGCATCGCTGTTTTGACAATTGCTGTTTTGCTACCATATATAAGCCATCCTACAGCTCCACATATTTTCTCCACGTGCTTTGTGTCGACACCTGGTAATCGCTTTGGCAATCTTTGGAGACGCTGATCCTTGCTGGTTGTTACATCGCCTTCCTCCTGTTTGGTAAGACCTTGTAAGAGCTTTGTATTTTGCTTGACGAATTGCGCGTGAACCACCATATTCCGTAGTTTTGTAGGCATATACATTTGTGCTTTTTCTGTACTAACCATGTCAGGACCAGTTGATCCGGCCGCTGTTGACCCGGCCAAGATGACGAGTGAGGAGTTGCATGCTCACTTCACCCACCTTTTGGGCGGGCATGCACGCGACACCGAGGCGCGCATTGGTGACGTGGATGCCAAACTCACCGACGCGCTGGACAAGCTGGATGGCCTCGAGGAAGCTTTCAACTCCAAGCTCGACGCCAAGTTCCAGGAGCTCCTGACTCGGTTACCGCAGCCCGTGCGACGTCGCGCACGCCGCATTCCATGTGCGGACGTGCCAGCGGGTACCTCTCCTGCTGCAGCAGCCGCACATGATGCGCCTTCCGATGAAGGATACGAGGATTATGGAGGGAACGATGATGAGCAATAGATGAGAACGCGCTGGATGACGAGGAGGTCCAACAACTCGCACCTGGTCATCCACGGCAGCTGAACCGCCACGCTCGACCACCTCCACGGCCGGTACGTGATGATGATCATGTTGCTAAACTGAAACTAAATATTCCGCCATTTGAGGGTAGGTATAATCCTGATGCATATCTTACATGGGAATTGGAAGTAGAACAACGCTTTGCATGTTTAAAATACCCTGATCACTTGCGTGTTAGTGCTGGTACTTGTGAGTTCACAGATTTTGCATCTATTTGGTGGTCTGAGCATTGTAGAGTACATCATGCTAATATTCCTACTACCTGGATTGGTTTAAAACTTGCTATGCGTACTCGTTTTGTTCCTCCACATTATCAACGTGATTTGCTGAAAAAATTGTCTCGCTTAGAACAAGGAAAAAATTATGTAGAAGACTATTATCAAGAATTGCAAACTGGCATGATTCGTTGTGGTATTGTAGAGGATAATGAGGCTATGCTTGCACGTTTTTTTGGTGGTTTGAATAAAGAGATTCAGCATATTCTAGATTATAAGGAGTACAACACTATTACTCGCTTGTTTCATCTTGCTTGCAAAGCTGAACGTGAAGTGCGGGATCGTCAACCACCATGGAGAAAAGCTAATGTTTCTGCAGGTCGTACATCGTCATGGACTCCGCGACAATCAGCGCCACCATCTCGTGGGGCTGCACCAGCGCCTACTACCTCCAAGTACACCGCGCCTGCATCACGAGCACCACCGGCTGCAACTCCACCACCATCTGCTAGTCCTCCTCGGAGTTCATCTTCGATGGCTTCCACGGGGAAGACGCGCGACATACAATGTCGCAAATGCTTGGGCTTTGGACACATAGAGAGAGAATGCAGAACCAAGCGTGTGATGTTGGTGCGTGAAGATGGCGAATATGATTCTGCAAGTGACTTTGATGAAGATACATTGGCCCTTATTGCTGCACATGATGGTGCCAATTCGATTCCGAGAGAGATGGAGGTAATGGAAGCTGACACTGCTGATCAGTACATGAGCTTAGTTGCACAGCGTGTGTTGAGCGTGCAATTGAGCAAAGCTGAGCATGATCAACGCCACAATATGTTCCAAACAAGAGGCGTTGTAAAAGAGCGAGCTATTAGGATCATCATTGATGGAGGGAGCTGCAATAATCTGGATAGCGTTGACATGGTGGAGAAGCTTTCTCTCTCTACAAGACAGCGCACACATCCATTGATAAGGCCTAAGGGCTAGGGTATGCCCAGATCCCACGAATTTGACCAATAGGGTGGATGAATGAGGGGAAAGAGGGTGAAGAACACAAGATCCAAACAAGAACACACACACACAACCCAACACATACCACTTTACTCCCTTGGTAGGTTAGACCAAGCCAATAGAACCACTTCTTAGACAGACCCTTGGGTAGAATCTAAGAAGTGAGAGATTGGTGAGGAGATCCAACTAGAACTTGGATGAAAGAGGTAGAAGCCTTGAATCATCCATGAAGAGTAGAAATCCACAAGAGTGCCTTGATACAAAGGGGATGAAACCCTAGGGAGACAAAGCTCAAATTCATGTTTAAGCCTAAATCTTGTCTAAAGAGGAAAAGGGGGCGTCCTAGGTCCTTATATAGGCGTACAAGAGGACACATGGCGAAAAGGTACGAAGTACACGACTTAAGCAGTTTTACCAAGGCATCTCGACGAATCCGGTCAGTGGCCCGGTCAGACCGGCCCTGGGACCGGGGTGTCCGGTCCAAACCGGGTCCTAGACCGGACGACGACCGGGGACGGGTCCATGTGGCACAGTAAGGCGCCCGGTTGCAGTCAGCGCATTCTCCGGTTTCGACCGGGGCGCCCGGTCAGATCGGGTCCTGGACCGGGTGACTCCTTCCTTTCCTTGGCGCGTTCCGGATGACGTCGGGTCCAGCTCCACGCGCATCTTCTCGTCCATCTTCACGTTCAGCTGCTCCTCTCCTCCTCTTGACCATGGTGTGTCCTCCTCTCCGGGGTCTTGATGCACCTTGTACCTAATGACACAAAGGGTGTCGGCATGAGGTAGCAATCCATCCAATGGGGTACCAATATTGAGAGTGGTAAGGAGCGAGTTCACCTCATCATGTAGAGCTTTGACTGCCCGTGTCATTGGTCCACTTGGGGGACTTGTTGGTCTTGGTGTAGAGTCGTCGGTAAGCGGGGCTACATCATCTCCCCGCCCTTGGGAGAGAGTCGTCCTCGACTCTTGTTCCTCCTCATCTCCATGATAGGGTGAGAGATCCGAGATGTTGAACGTGTTGCTCACCAAGTACTTAGAGGTTGGTATGTCGATGACGTAAGCATTGTTGTTGATGCGCTTGAGGACCTCGAAAGGCCCATCTCCTCTTGGCTTTAGCTTGGAATTGCGTTCATGAGGGAACCTTTCTTTCCGAAGGTGTATCCAAACGAGGTCTCGTTCTTCAAACACTCATTCCTTCTTCTTGGCGTTGAGGCGGGTAGCTTGGCGAAGTACATGCTCTTGTATGGTTGCTCTTGTGTCTTCATGTAGTTTCTTCATGGCGGTGGTGCGCTTGTCGAAATCCATGTTCGTCCTCTCATGAAGAGGGAGTGGAAGGAGGTCGAGTGCCGTGTGCGGTTCGAAGCCATATACGATCATGAACGGACTCCGGGATGTTGTGGAGTGCTTGGCTCGATTGTAGGCGAACTCCGCGTGGGGTAGACACTCTTCCCATGACTTCAATTTTTTCTTCACTAGTGTTCGTAGGAGAGTAGAGAGGCTTCGATTGACCACTTCCGTTTGTCCGTCGGTTTGAGGGTGCGAGGACGATGAGAACAAGAGCTTCACTCCAAACTTTGCCATGAGTGACTTCCATAGATAACTCATAAACTTGACGTCTCGGTCCGACACAATGCTTGCCGGTATTCCGTGTAGGCGAACCACTTCCCTGAAAAACAATGAAGCAATGTGTGAAGCATCATCGCTCTTATGGCATGGTATGAAATGAGCCATTTTAGAGAACCTATCCACTACCACAAAGATCGAATCATGCCCATGCTTTGTTCGTGGTAAGCCTAGTACAAAAGTCCATGCTTATATCCGACCAAGGAGAATATGGAACCGGTAAAGGCATGTAAAGACCATAAGGGTTGGTGGTGGACTTAGCTTGAAGGCATGTAGTGCAACGGTTGCATAGGCGCTCCACATCTCGCTTCATCTTCGGCCAATAGTAATGAGTGGATAGCCTCGCAAGTGTCTTGTCACGTCCAAAATGGCCCATGAGACCACCTCCATGTGACTCTTGTAAAAGCAACTTGCGAAGAGAAGACTCGGGAATGCAAATTTTGTTGGCTTTGACCAAGTATCCATCATGCAAGTAGAAATCATCAAATCCTCGATGAACGGAACACTTCTCAAATATCGGTGCAAAGAAAGAATCGGAAGGATAGAGTTCTTTGATCTCCTCAAGTCCCAAGACATGAAAATCCAAACGAGTGAGTAAAAGGGTGAGTTTGTGGGAAAGAGCATCCGCCACTACATTGTCCTTGCCCTTCTTGTATTTTATTACATATGGGAAGGACTCAATGAACTCAACCCATTTGGCGTGTCTTTTGTTCAAATTGTGTTGGCTTCGCAAATACTTCAAAGATTCATGGTCGGAATGAATGATAAACTCATTCGGCCAAAGATAGTGTTGCCAAACTTCAAGAACATGAACCAAAGCATAAATTTCCTTGTCATATATAGGATAGTTGAGGCGTGCGCCATCCAACTTCTCACTATAGTATGCCACGGGTTTTCCATCTTGCATAAGGACTCCACCAAATACCAAGTCCACTTGCATCACACTCAATCTCAAAAGTTTTTGCAAAATTTGGAAGGACGAGAAGGGGAGCTTCGGTAAGGCGTTTCTTCAATTCATCAAAAGCATTTTGTTGGGCCTTGCCCCACACAAATGGAACATTCTTTTTGGTGAGTTCATTCAAAGGGCAAGCAATGGTGCTAAAATCTTTCACAAAGCGGCGGTAGAAACCGGCGAGTCCATGGAAACTTCGAACTTGACCAACGGTGGTCGGCGTGGGCCAATTATGTATGGCGTCAACCTTCGAAGAGTCCACTTCAATGCCATTGGCGGAAATCACAAAACCAAGGAAAACCAATTTGTTTTGGGCAAAAGTGCATTTGGGAAAATTGGCATAAAGCTTCTCATGACGCAAGATGCATAAGACTTCTCTCACATGTTGCACATGGTCCTCGAGATTTTGGCTATAAATGAGAATATCATCGAAATAGACAACCACACTCTTGCCAATGAGAGGACACAAGATGTGATTCATGAGGCGCATGAAAGTTGATGGAGCATTTGAAAGACCAAATGGCATGACAAGCCATTCATAGAGACCAAGTTTGGTCTTGAATGCCGTCTTCCATTCATCACCAATTGCCATGCGGATTTGGTGGTAGCCACTACGCAAATCGACTTTAGAGAAAATAGTGGCACACTCAACTCATCAAGCATGTCATCTAAACGCGGAATGGGATGGCGGTAACGAACGGTAATGGCATTGATGTGGCGGCAATCCATACACATTCGTTGCGTCTCATCCGGTTTAGGAACAAGAATCACGGGAACGGCACAAGGGCTAAGACTTTCTCGAACGTACCCTTTAGCGAGGAGATCTTGTATTTGGCGTTGAATCTCCTTTGTGTCTTCGGAGTTGGTGCGGTAGGCGGCGCGGTTTGGAAGGGGAGCGCCGGGTATGAGGTCGATGCGGTGCTCGATGCCCCTAAGTGGTGGAAGGCCATGAGGTAGCTCATCGGGGAAGACGTCTTGAAACTCCTTCAAAAGAGACAACAAAGACGAAGGAATGTTGGTTAAGTCGTTAGTCTCCGATGACGGTCCCTCGCAAATAAGCACATAGTGCAATGTGGTGAATGGGTTTTCTTGCACTTCTCTCCACTCACTTTTGGTGGCTAGGAGGACGCTCTTTCTCTCACTCATGTAAGGTTTGTGGCGCTCACTCTCCTTTTGGTGGGTCGCTCCCTCTCCTCTCAACTCACTATGGTGGTTGTGTTGTTGTGCCCTCGCTAAAGCCTTCGCATTATCCGCGATGATTTGGCTAGGAGTCATTGGGCGAAGCTTGATGTCTACGTGTGCTTCTATTCCTGTAGACAGTGTTGGGCCTCCAAGAGCAGAGGTTTGTAGAATAGCAGCAAGTTTCCCTTAAGTGGATCACCCAAGGTTTATCGAACTCAGGGAGGAAGAGGTCAAAGATATCCCTCTCAAGCAACCCCGCAATCACGATACAAGAAGTCTCTTGTGTCCCCAACACACCTAATACACTTGTCGGATGTATAGGTGCACTAGTTCGGCGAAGAGATAGTGAAATACAAGTAGTATGGATGTATATGAGTGGTAATAGCAATCTGAATAAAATATGGCAGCGAGTAAACATGCAACATAACAGTAATAAACGAAGATTCGATGTTTGGAAACAAGGCCTAGGGATCATACTTTCACTAGTGGACACTCTCAACATTGATCACATAATAAAATAAGTTCTCTTCCTTTGTGCTACATATACTCTTGTTTGATAATGAACACCATTCGTTGTGTAGGGCTACAAGAGCACCTCAATGCACGGAAAGTTAACAAGCGCCACAACATTCGGCATTCATATTTAAGTAACCTTAGAGCATAATAGATCTTTGCAATTTAAACCGAGTACTAACATAGCATACACACTGTCACCTTTACACTATGAAGGGGGAATAGATCACATCAATACTATCATAGTAATAATTAACTCCATAACCTACAAGAGATTATGATCATAACCTACGCCAAGAACTACACGATGCACACACTGTCAGCATTACACCGTGAAGGAGGAATAGACTACTTTAATAACATCACATGAGTAGCACATAGACTAATAGTGATACAAAGCTCATCATATGGATCTCAATCATGCAAAGCAATTCATGAGATCATTGTATTGGGGTACATGAGAGAGAGAATAACCACATAGCTACCGGTAGAGCCCTCAGTCCCGGTGGAGAACTACTCCCTCCTCATCATAGGAGACAGCAGCGGCGATGAAGATGGCGGTGGTGTCGATGGAGATGCCTTCCGGGGGCACTTACCCGTCCCGGCGGCGTGCCGGAACAGAGACTCCTGTCCCCCAGATCTTGGCTTCGCGATGGCGGCGGCTCTGGAACTTTTCTCGTATCGTGGCTTTTCCGTATCGAAGATTTAGATCAGGGGCCTTTAAATAGGCGAAGAGGCGGAGTCGGAGGGGTTACGGAGGCACCACACAATAGGGGGGCGCGCCCCCCTTGGGCTGCGCCGGCCTGGCGTGTGGGCCCCCCAGGGCTCCCCTCTGGTGCTCCTCCGGTGTTCTGGAAGCTTCGTGCAATTATAAGATGCTGGGCGTTGATTTCGTCCAATTCTGCGAATATTTCCTTACTAGGATTTCTGAAACCAAAAACAGCAGAAAACGAGAAGCGGCACTTCGGCATCTCGTTAATAGGTTAGTTCCGGAAAACGCATAAATATGACATAAAGTGTGAACAAAACATGTAGGTATTGTCATAAAACAAGCATGGAACATCAGAAATTATAGATACGTTTGAGACGTATCAAGCATCCCCAAGCTTAGTTCCTACTCGCCCTCGAGTAGGTAAACGATAACAATGATAATTTCTTAAGTGACATGCTACAAACATAATCTTGATCAACATTATTGTAAAGCATATGAGATGAATGCAGCGATTCAAAGCAATGATGAAGACAATGAGTAAACAAGCTGAATCATATAGCAAAGACTTTTCATGAATAGTACTTTCAAGACAAGCATCAATAAGACTTGCATAACAGTTAACTCATAAGCAATAAATTCTTAGTAGAAGGCATTGAAGCAACACAAAGGATGATTAAGTTTCAGCAATTGCTTTCAACTTGTAACATGTATATCTCATGGATAGTTGTCAACATAAAGTAATATAACAAGTGCAATAGGTAAACATGTAAGAATCAATGCACAGTTGACACAAGTGTTTGCTTCTAAGATAGAAAGAAGTAGGAAAACTGACTCAACAATAAAGTAAAAGATAGGCCCTTCGCAGAGGGAAGCATGGATTACTATTTTTGTGCTAGAGCTTTTATTTTGAAAACATAGAAACAATTTTGTCAACGGTAGTAATAAATCATATGTGTTATGTATAAGATATCCTATAAGTTGCAAGCCTCATGCATAGTATACCAATAGTGCCCGCACCTTGTCCTAATTAGCTTGGATTAACATGGATTATCATTGCATAACATATGTTTCAACCAAGTGTCACAAAGGGGTACCTCTATGCCACTCGTACAAGGGTCTAAGGAGAAAGTTCGCATTGGATTTCTCGCTTTTGATCATTCTCAACTTAGACACCCATACCGGGACAACATAGACAACAGATAATGGACTCCTCTTTTAATGCTTAAGCATTTAACAACAGATAATATTCTCATAAGAGATTGAGGATTTGTGTCCAAACTGAAACTTCCACCATGATTCATGGCTTTAGTTAGCGGCCCAATGTTCTTCTCTAACAATATGCATACTCAAACCATTTGATCATGAAAATCTCCCTTACTTCAGACAAGACGAACATGCATAGCAACTCACATGATATTCAACAAAGGTAAAAGTTGATGGCGTCCCCAGAAACATGGTTACCGCACAACAAGCAACTTATTAAGAAATAAGATACATAAGTACATATTCTTCACCACAATAGTTTTTAAGGCTATTTTCCCATGAGCTATGTATTGTAAAGACAAAGGATAGAATTTTAAAGGTAGCACTCAAGTAATTTACTTTGGAATGGCAGGGAAATACCATGTGGTAGGTAGGTATGGTGGACACAATTGGCATGGATTTTGGCTCAAGGATTTGGATGCACGAGAAGTAATCCCTCTCAATACAAGGCTAGGCTAGCAAGGTTGTTTGAAGCAAACACAAGTATGAAATGGTGCAGCAAGACTCACATATGAACATATTGTTAGTATTATAAGACTTTACATCGTCTCCTTGTTGTTCAAACACCTCAACCAGAAAATATCTAGACTTAGAGAGACTAATCATGCGAACCAAATTTTAACAAGCTCTATGTAGTTCTTCATTAATAAGTGCAAAGTACATGATGCAAGAGCTTAAACATGATCTATATGAGCACAACAATTGCCAAGTATCAAATTATTCAAGACATTATACCAATTACCACATGCGGCATTTTATGTTTCCAACCATATAACAATGAACGAAGCAGTTTCAACCTTCGCCATGAACATTAAGAGTAAAGCTAAGAACACATGTGTTCATACGCAACAGCGGAGCGTGTCTCTCTCCCACACAAGCATGAATTTATTCAAACAAAACAAAAACAAACGAGACGCTCCAAGTAAAGTACATAAGATGTGACCGAATAAAAATATAGTTTCAAGAGAAGAAACCTGATAAATTGTTGATGAAGAAGGGGATGCCTTGGGCATCCCCAAGCTTAGACGCTTGGGTCTTCTTAAAATATGCAGGGATGAACCACGGGGGTATCCCCAAGCTTATACTTTTCACTCTTCTTGATCATAGTATATCATCCTCCTCTCTTGACCCTTGAAAACTTCCTCCACACCAAACTCAAAACAAACTCATTAGAGGGTTAGTGCATAATCAAAATTTCACATGTTCAGAGGTGACACAATCATTCTTAACACTTTGGACATTGCACAAAGCTTCTGAAAGTTAATGGAACAAAGAAATCCATCCAACACAGCAAAAGAGGCAATGCGAAATAAAAGGCAGAATCTGTCAAAACAGAACAGTCCGTAAAGACGAATTTAAGAGGCACTGGACTTGCTCAGACGAATTTTTAAGAGGCACTGGACTTGCTCAGATCAATACTATCATAGTAATAATTAACTCCATAACCTACAAGAGATTTTGATCATAACCTACGACAAGA
The DNA here is from genome assembly GCF_022539505.1 of Lolium rigidum. Lineage (NCBI taxonomy): Eukaryota > Viridiplantae > Streptophyta > Magnoliopsida > Poales > Poaceae > Lolium > Lolium rigidum. Next base: position 190,090,309 of record NC_061510.1, on the reverse strand, counting down.
ACTACACGATGCACATACTGTCACCATTACACCGTGAAGGAGGAATAGACTACTTTAATAACATCACATGAGTAGCACATAGACTAATAGTGATACAAAGCTCATCACATGGATCTCAATCATGCAAAGCAATTCATGAGATCATTGTATTGGGGTACATGAGAGAGAGATTAACCACATAGCTACCGGTAGAGCCCTCAGCCCCGGTGGAGAACTACTCCCTCCTCATCATAGGAGACAGCAGCGGCGATGAAGATGGCGGTGGTGTCGATGGAGATGCCTTCCGGGGGCATTTACCCGTCCCGGCGGCGTGCCGGAACAGAGACTCCTGTCCCCCAGATCTTGGCTTCGCGATGGCGGCGGCTCTGGAACTTTTCTCGTATCGTGGCTTTTCCGTATCGAAGATTTAGGTCGGGGGCCTTTAAATAGGCGAAGAGGCGGAGTCGGAGGGGTTACGGAGGCGCCACACAATAGGGGGGCGCGCCCCCTCTTGGGCCGCGCCGGCCTGGCGTGTGGGCCCCCCAGGGCTCCCCTCTGGTGCTCCTCCGGTGTTCTGGAAGCTTCGTGCAATTATAAGATGATGGGCGTTGATTTCGTCCAATTCCGAGAATATTTCCTTACTAGGATTTCTGAAACCAAAAACAGCAGAAAACAGGAACTGGCACTTCGGCATCTCGTTAATAGGTTAGTTCCGGAAAACGCATACATATGACATAAAGTGTGAACAAAACATGTAGGTATTGTCATAAAACAAGCATGGAACATAAGAAATTATAGATACGTTTGAGACGTATCAAAGCTCAAACTTCTTATCCTTGACCGTGAAGGTGTATGCATTGGAGAATCCGTCATGTATAGCCTTCTTGTCAAATTGCCATGGGCGGCCAAGCAACATGTGGCACACCGTCATGGGCACCACGTCACACTCAATAGTATCTTCATAGGGCCCAATCTTGAAGTTGACGGTGACGGTATGTTGTATCTTGACGTTGCCCTTGTCACTTAACCATTGGACATGGTAAGGATGAGGGTGCTTGCGAAGTGTGAGGTTGAGCTTCTCACACAACTCGGTGCTTGCCAAGTTGTGGCAACTTCCTCCGTCGATGATGACCTTGATTGACTTGCCACTAATTCCGGCACGGGTTTGGAAGATGTTGCAACGTTGGTCTTCCATAGCTTGAGGTTGAGTTGTTAGCACCCTTGTGACCACAAGTGAAGGACTTGGGTCATGCATGCATAAGAGAGGGTCTTCTCCACTTTCTTCATCATAATCTTCTTCATTGGCGACGGCGGCTTGTACAAGCGCTTCATATTCGCCTTCACTTAGCGTCTCTATGTCGCCATTCTCCATAGTGATCATGACCTTGGTGTTCTTGCACTCGAAGGACTTGTGGCCTTGTGTGCCACACCTGAAGCAAGTGACATTAGAGGGTCCCGTAGAGGCCTTTGAGGAGGCGGTGGAGGACACCGTTTGCTTCATGCGACTTTGGATAGTCGGTTGCTTGGATGGCGTAGAGGATACGGCGGGCTTGGCACTTGTTGTAGGAGTTGTTGTAGAGAACTTGGAGGTGAAGTATGACTTGGACTTGGAGTACTTGATGTCCTCATTCACTTGGCGCTCGGCCTTGGAGGCTTGGTGAACCAACTCAACCATATTGGAATATTGTTGGAACTCCACAATTCTCTTGATGGGGTAGTTGAGTCCATTGAAGAATCTAGCGATGGTTTGATTCTCGGACTCTTGGATATTGGCTCGCATCATAGTTAACTCCATCTCCTTGAAGAACTCCTCAACGGTCTTGGTGCCTTGCTTCAATTTTTGGAGTTTGTTGAAGAGGTCGGTCATGTAGTGATGAGGACATCCCTACTACACCACTACCTCCGTCATTGATAAATGAAGATGAACCTGCTGTGAAGCTCAAGTCCAATGAAGTTCGGATTGGACCAATTACAAGGGCTCGTGCGAAGCTACTTAAACAACAGGTGAACTTGTTTCTAAACGATACTTTGATTGATGAGAACTTTATACTGCCTAAGTCCTATCACTTATGTATCATCAGGTATCAAGAGGAGACGAGCATCGCACGAGGAGTAGAGGAGCAGCTGGACATGAAGACGGACGTCAAGATGGACGTGAAGCTAGACATGGAGCTGGACATGAAGATATCTCATGGACGCGCGAGGGAGGAGCGGGAGACATGCGCGAGAGGAGAAGTCGACGTCCAGGCCGGTCCAGCGCCCGGTTAGACCGGCCTCCAGACCGGCCAGCCCGGTCCCTGGCCCGGTTGACCGGGCGGCAACCGGATGCATCGTACCGGAACCAAACCAGACGAAGTTTTGCGAACTTTCCGGTTTGCCGCCCGGTTGACCGGATGCCACGCCAGCCGGCCCGGTCCCTGGCCCGGTTGACCGAATTCTAGATCGGATTTGTCTGAGTCTGTCTCGACCAGATCTATTCTGGGTCGGTTTTACTTGTATCTTTCGACCAGAACTCGTCCCGTATAAGTGCCTTGGACGACCCCCTAGCGGTTTTAGACCAAGTTCAAGATAAACCCTAGTTCATAGTTGTTTGCTAAGCAAAACTATTGTTTCCCAACTCTCCAATTCATTGCGATCTGGAGTTTTATGCTACTGAAAGTTTGTGTGATCTGCTGTTCCATTGGGGATTAGAAGATTGCAATCTACCGCTTCGTGGTCGGCGGCTACGTGCGCAAGTGTGTGGAGTTGCGAATATCTTGCGGGGTTGAGAGTCTGTTGCATTGGCATCAGGAATCAATCGAGAGACTTCGTCGGCGTCATACTAGTTATCCTCCTCATCATCATCGATTCCATCCGCTGCTACCATCGTGTGTTCATCACCACCCGTCGCTTACTGAGAAGATCGGGCCACCCCTTATCATCTTGGTATCAGATTTCCAGTTTTCCTCGGTAAGCCATCCACAATCCACCCCATAGTCGAGTTGTGAGTGTTTCCTATCCAGAAAAAGCCATAAAAAGTTAGGGTTAGGGTTTGCCATAGCCTTAGATTGCACTAATTTCGAGTTTTAGTTGCTTTTCGTAGTTGTTTTTGCGTATCTTTTCTTTCCATCTCGTATTTTAGGGGTTGAGTTTACTCTATTATCTTGTGTTTACTTTGTCGTCTAGTGTCAGTTTTTGTTTCTCCGAGTCCACATAGCGTACAGTGTGCTTGTTCCCAACCATAGACACAACCTATCGATATAAAGTGACTAGGAACTTCCCCAGAAGAGACTAGTTTTACCGCTCGACAGGCAGCTCGTTAGGTTATCGGTGCTTTGCATATTTCTGTTGGCCGTGTTATCAAGGAGTTGTGTCATCAAATAAAAAAAAATTTGAAAAGAAGCAAAAAGAGCTACATGGCTGCGTGTGTTATACAAAAAGAAAAATCCAAAATGAAAAGTGAAGTGCTAGTTGAATCAAGTGAATGCCTAAGTTTACTTTACTGCACCCGTAGTTGAGCAATCTTGTGCCTGTCTCGTTGAGCTTTGCTAGCGTCTCTCTAGTGCATTGCAACCGTTCCTACATATAGTTGCATTGCCCCATTATATCGCCTTGTGTGAGTATCATTGGTTGTCTACGGTCAGCGCTAGAGCTTGTTATTGGTGCAAATAGGTAGCCCACCTACAGCCCCACATATATCCTGCTTTGTCGTGTGATTTTTTCTTATACCCTTGATATTCGCTTCACTACATCCGTGCACTAGTCCGTCAATCCAAGTTGGTAAGCAATACTAATTCACTTTGGAGCGGTAAGATTTACCTTTCTTATCAGTTTTGAGTGAGTTGTGAGAGTACCACCAAAGATTTTTGTTTAGTGCACTAACCTACTAATCATTTCTATTGAGGATGTTGATGTGATGCAGAAGAAAGATGAGGCACTACGTGATCACCTACAACGTGAAATCCGTGTTGCCAATGACACGTTGGACAAGGATATTCGGAGTGTACACTTGAAGGTCGATGAGACTACTACAGCGGTTAATACCGTTCAAACATCGGTGACGACTCTTCAAGCATCCATACAAGCTTTGACAACCGCCGTTGGTGAGATACGTACAATGGTGCAGCAACAACCACCACCTGATGAAGATGGCAGTGTGCAAGGTGACAATGCTGATGCTGCTAATGCTCAAGGGCGTGGTGTTGGTCGTGGTCTTGGACGTGGCGTTGGTGATGCGTTCCGTGGTCGTGGTTTTGTCCCCGTCGGAGCCCAACGTGTTCTACAACAATAAGACGATGGTTTGGGTAAACCCAAGTTCTCAATTCCCAGATTTGAAGGAGGTACTGATGTTGAAGAATAACTTACATGGGAGCTGAAGATTGAGAGATTATGGCGTTTACATCCTGACTATACTGAAGATAGGAAGATCAAGCTTGCTTCCTCTGAATTTGATGGTTATGCATTGCGTTGGTGGGATGGACTTGTGAGTGCTCGAGAAGAAGATGGTTAGCTGCCTATTATTACATGGCGTGCTATGAAGGCGGCAATGAGAGCTCGTTTTGTGCCTACCAATTACTTGCGTTCCGTCTTTGACAAGTTGACCCAATTGAAGCAAGGAGTGTTGACGGTTGATGCTTACTACATGGAGATGGAGATGCTTATGCAGCTTGCCCGTGTCCGTGAGTCTCTTGAGATGACACTACATCGTTTTCTGAATGGTCTGCGGTTTAATATCAAGGGCATTGTGCGTCATCACAGCTACGCTACTATGAATGAGCTACTATATCATGCAAGAGAAGCTGAGTCACAGTTGGCTGAAGAACTGCAAATGAAGGGCCGTGCTACAGGCGCTGGGCGCTACACACCCCACGCGCCGCCCTCCATGGCGCCATCATTGCCCCTTGTGGATGTCTCTACTTCGTCTAGCAAGCCGGTCTCCAATGTGTCTAACACAAAGAAGCCCGTCCCTGCAGCAAGTGCAACTAGTTCTAATATGTCGACAACGCGCAACCGTGATATGCTTTGTCATACATGTGGTGGCAAGGATCACTTCAAGCGAGATTGTCCTAATCGCAAAGTTATGATAATTAATGAGGACAAAGAGTATGAAACTGGAGATGATGTTGATCCAAATGCTCCAGATGAGGATGATTATGATAGCGATGGTTATGATGCTTTTCCTTCTGAAGCTCAAACTATTGTTGTCTCGCAGCCTGTTCTTAATGTGCAGTCAAGTGCATCTACACAGTGCTGTAATTTGTTCCAAACAAAGGCACTAGTTGGTCACGACAAGGCTTGCAAGGTTATTATTGATGGCGGGAGTTGTCGCAATTTAGCAAGCAAAGAGTTATGTGCCAAGCTGAAGCTGAAGTATCTACCGCACCCGCATCCATATTATATTCAGTGGTTGAGCAATAATGGTGAGATGAAGGTGAGCCACATGGTGCGAGTTGATTTTGAGATTGGACCGTATAAGTATTCCATTGATTTTGAGGTGGTTCCTATGACGGTTTGTCACCTGCTGTTGGGCCGGCCATGGCTCTATGACCGTTCTTTGCAACACAATGGCCGCGCCAATACATATCACTTGGAGTTCAAGGGCAAGAAAATTAACTTACAGCCTATGTCACCGCAGCAAATTGTCAATGAGTCTCGTCAGAAGATTGAAGTAAACTTGGAGGATGCATCTATAGATAGGCGAGAGAATTGTAATGCCGTGAGTGATATAACGAAAAGTGAGAGAGTGAATTCCTTAGTCTCATTAGCCACCAAACAAGACATGAGAGAATTTTGTGAGGATCCTACAGCCATGCCTATTGTGCTCATGTACAAGGGTACGGTTTTGGTTTCAAACGACATGACCCCTCTTCCTCTTGGTGTTTCTAATGTTTTGCAGGAATTCCATGACGTGTTTCCGGAGGAGGTACCCGCGGGACTACCACCGTTACGTGGTATTGAGCATCAAATAGACTTGATCCCCGGCGCCTCGCTGCCCAATAGGGCGCCATATAGAACGAATCCCGGAGAGACGAAGGAGATACAGAAGCAAGTACAAGCGCTACTCGACAAAGGTTATATCCGCATAAGCCTTAGTCCTTGTGATGTTCCGGTTATTCTTGTTCCTAAGAAAGATGGTACATGGCGTATGTGCGTAGATTGTAGAGCGATAAACAACATTACTATTCGATATCGTCATCCTATTCCCCGTTTAGAGGATATGCTAGATGAATTGAGTGGTGCTTGCTTGTTTTCACTAAAATTGATTTGCGTAGTGGTTATCATCAAATTAGGATGAAATAAGGGGATGAGTGGAAAACCGCCTTTAAAACAAAATTTGGTTTATATGAGTGGTTAGTAATGCCTTTTGGTTTGACTAATGCACCTAGCACTTTCATGAGACCGATGAACCATGTTTTGCGTGATTTTATTGGCAAGTTTGTGGTTGTGTATTTTGATGACATATTAATCTACAGCCGCAATGAATCTGATCATACTATACATATTAGACATGTTTTGCAAGTGTTGCGTGATAGTAAACTCTATGGTAATCTTGAGAAGTGCACATTTTGCAAAGATAAGGTCATATTTCTGGGTTATGTTGTCTCTAAGCATGGAGTAGAAGTAGATGTGTCTAAAATTGAAGCTATTCAAAATTGGTCTACTCCCATGAATGTGAGTCAAGTAAGAAGTTTTCATGGTCTAGCTGGGTTTTATCGCCGTTTTGTGCCCAATTTTTCTACTATTGCTGCACCTTTGAATGAATTGACTAAAAAGGGTGTTGTCTTTGAGTGGGGCGTTGCCCAAGATCATGCTTTTGATGAACTGAAACGATTGTTAACTACGCACCGTTGCTTGCACTTCCTGATTTCAATAAGCAATTTGAGATTGAATGTGATGCTAGTGGTATTGGAATTGGTGGTGTGTTGATGCAAGAGGGTCGCCCAATTGCATATTTTTCGAGAAACTTTACGGTTGCTAAGTTGAACTATCCTATTTATGATAAAGAATTGTATGCTTTAATTAGAGTTCTTGAGGTTTGGCAACATTATTTGTGGCCAAAAGAATTTATCATACATTCGATCATGAAGCTTTGAAATATCTGAAAGCCCAATCTACTTTGCATAGGCGTCTTGCTAAGTGGGTTGAGTTCATTGAGTCTTTTCCGTACATTATTAAGCATAAGAAGGGAAAAGATAATATTGTTGCTTGATGCTCTATCTAGGAAGACTATCTTTGTTAACTCATCTTGATGTTAAAATTCCTGGACTAGAGGTGCTATGTGATTTATATGCGTCGATCATGATTTTGCTGAACCATACCGCTTGTGTGTTATTGGTAAATCATGGGAAAAATATCACATACACGATGGGTTCTTGTTTAGAGCTAACAAACTATGTGTTCCAGAATCGTCTGTGCGTTTGCTCTTATTGCAGGAATCTCATGCTGGAGGTTTGATGGGTCACTTTGGGCGTGAGAAGACTCTACTCATGCTCGCTGCTCACTTCTATTGGCCAAAAATGAGGCGGGACGTGGACAGGTATGTGAAGAGGTGCATTACTTGCAACAAGTCCAAGTCCAAGCTGAAGCCTCACGGTTTGTATACTCCGTTACCGGCACCTACTACACCTTGGGAAGATATTAGTATGGATTTTGTGTTGGGTTTTCCGCGTACTAAAAGAGGCCATGATTCTATATTTGTGGTAGTGGACAGATTTTCTAAAATGTCACACTTTATTGCACATACAAAAGCGACGATGCGTCGCATATTGCTAACTTGTTTTTCGGGGAGATTGTTCGACTACATGGAGTCCCGAAGACTATTGTTTCGATCGTGATGTGAAGTTCATGAGCTACTTACGGAAGACACTTTGGGGAAAGTTGGGGACAAAGCTACTATTCGGTACTACTTGTCATCCCCAAGCCGATGGTCAAGCCGAGGTGGTGAATCGAACCTTGTCACAACTGTTGAGATCCATGATCAAGAAGAACCTGAAGGAGTGGGAAGAGTGTTTGCCGCATGTAGAGTTTGCTTACAACAGGGCGGTACATTCTACCACGGAGCTGTGTCCTTTTGAGGTGGTGTCTGGTTTCAAAACCATTACTCCACTTGACTTGTTGCCTTTACCCATACATGAGAGAGTAAATATGGAGGCATCCAAGAGGGCAGATTTTGTGCGTAAGATCCATGTGAAGACTAAAGAGTTGATAGAGAAGAAAGGCAAGAGCAATGCTGCAAGGATGAACAAGAAGCGCAAAGAGATGTTGTTCAAGCACTGGTGATATGGTGCGGGTACATTTTCGCAAGGATAGGTTCCCGAAGCTGCGGAAGTCTAACTTGAAGCCTCGTGGTGCTTGGTCCTTACAAAGTGCTTGCCAAGATCAATGATAATGCATACTCGATAGATCTTCCGAGTTGATGAGTTTGGTGTCAGTAATTCTTTCAATGTTGCTGATTTGACACCATATGACGAAGAAGACCTTGGAGCGTCGAGGTCGACGCCTTTTGAAGGGGGGGGGGGAGATGATGAGGACATCCCTACTACACCACTACCTCCGTCATTGATAAATGAAGATGAACCTGCTGTGAAGCTCAAGTCCAATGAAGTTCGGATTGGACCAATTACAAGGGCTCGTGCGAAGCTACTTAAACAACGTGTGAACTTGTTTCTAAACGATACTTTGATTGATGAGAACTTTATACTGCCTAAGTCCTATTACTTATGTATCATCGGGTATCAAGAGGAGACGAGCATCGCACGAGGAGTAGAGGAGCAGCTGGACATGAAGACGGACGTCAAGATGGACGTGAAGCTGGACATGGAGCTGGACATGAAGATATCTCATGGACGCGCGAGGGAGGAGTGGGAGGCATGCGCGAGAGGAGAAGTCGACGTCCAGGCCGGTCCAGTGCCCGGTTAGACCGGCGTCCAGACCGGCCAGCCCGGTCCCTGGCCCGGTTAACCGGGCGGCAACCGGATGCATCGTACCGGAACCAAACCAGACGAAGTTTTGTGAACTTTCCGGTTTGCCGCCCGGTTGACCGGATGCCACGCCAGCCGGCCCGGTCCCTGGCCCGGTTGACCGGATTCCAGACCGGATTTGTCCGAGTCTATCTTGACCATATCTATTCTGGGTCGGTTTTACTTGTATCTTTCGACCAGAACTCGTCCCGTATAAGTGCCTTGGACGACCCCTAGCGGTTTTAGACCAAGTTTAAGATAAACCCTAGTTCATAGTTGTTTGCTAAGCAAAACTATTGTTTCCCAACTCTCCAATTCGTTGCGATCTGGAGTTTTATGCTACTGAAAGTTTGTGTGATCTGCTGTTCCATTGGGGATTAGAAGATTGCAATCTACCGCTTCGTGGTCGGCGGCTACGTGCACAAGTGTGTGGAGTTGCGAATATCTTGCGGGGTTGAGAGGCTGTTGCATTGGCATCAGGAATCAATCGAGAGACTTCGTCGGCGTCATACAAGTTATCCTCCTCATCATCATCGATTCCATCCGCTGCTACCATCGTGTGTTCATCACCACCCGTCGCTTACTGAGAAGATCGGGCCACCCCTTATCATGTAGTGTGTTGGGACAAAGCGAGCTTGCATCTCTTCCTTCATCTCTTCCCAAGTGTCAATTGGAGGTTCACCCTTTTCTTCTCTTAGAGCGAGGACTTGCTCCCACCAAGTGTTGGTGTAGTCTTCAAACTCAAGAGATGCCATGGCCACTTTCTTGGCACCGGAGTAGTTGTGGATGCGGAAGATCTTGTCAACCTTGAGTGCCCATGAGAGGTAGGCCTCGGCATCGTCTTCACCTTTGAACTTGGGCATGTTGAACTTGAGTTTGCCATACATGTTCTCTTCATCTTCCAAATTCCTTCGGCGAGGACGGATGCCTTCATCTCTTGCGGCTTGAGGTGGTAGAGGAGGTCTTCCACGGCCAACCATAGCATTGGGTTGGCGGTGGAGTTGAACACTAGCTTCACTTGGTTCACGTTGATGATGTTGTTGAGGATCTTGACGAGGTTGTTGTGGTTGTGGACGGTGTCCGAGTATGGCCCTCTCATCTTGATCATGTTGCGGTTCTCCTCTTCCCCGGTGGTCATGGCGAGGGTGATTTCGCGAGGTCACGCCTCGGTGGAACTTGATGACCTTGGTCTCGAGCGTCAACATGTGGTTCACGATGAGGTGTCGGGTCCATATTGTGGATGACGTTGTCGTGGGGTTGGTCGTCATGCCCATGGTGGGCATGGCGAGCCGCTTGATGACGATCTTGGTGAAGAACTTGTTCTTGTGGAGGACTTTCATGGGGACGAGCATGGCGATGGAATTCTCCTCGCCTTGAGTTGGAGCAAGAGTCTTCTTGACGAACATGCGGGCGACGAGGTCGATGATGGTCTCCATGCCTTGAGTCGGAGCTTGAGGACGTATGGCGATCATGAGAGTAGTAAGCTTGTGACGAGGTTGATGATGACGAGGAAGTAGAACGATGTCGATGGCGGCAGCCCAAGTTGTTGATGGCGCGCTCGAGACTATCCATGTGCCGCTCCATGTTTGCATCATTGGCCGTCACTTGGCCACGCAAGTTGTCCGTAGTTTCACGAAGTAGAGATATGTCTTGGTTCACTTGGGAGAAGTTGTGGGCCACTTCTTCATATTGCTCGTCGATGCGTGTCTCGAACAAGGTGAGTTGCTCCTTGAACTCTTGGCGTTGTGTCCATAGATTGTGTTGGGTAGCCAACCGCTCGGTGTTGCGTAAGACTTCATCCTCCCGAGCTTCGTCTCCGTGCCTATCCATGATAGCAAGACAAGAACTATGTGGTGGTGGTTAGTGGAGAAACGACCTTCGGGTCTTACCTTGAAGTGATGGAATTGGGTCAACTAACGATACCAAGAGCAAATCGATTTGTGTTGGGTTACACACACAAAAACACACGCAAAAGCTAGCAAATATGGTGGTGGGTGTGGTGGTGGAAAACCAAATGATGAAATCTGAGATCAAGTGTATTGTTAAAAGTGGGTAAGCTCCAAAAATCAAGTGTCGAAGTGGAGATCACTATAAACACGGAAAAGTTGTGGAACGCACACACGGGATAAGCGGGGTTAGTGCAACCAAAAAGTGAGCGGAAAAAGGAAAAAAGCAATGCTCGATGTCACACTAACACAAGAAGAGATCAAAGCTTGGTTGCAACTTGAGAGACAACAAGATTCACACGCGGCCTCTCTTCTCTTCTCTCTCGTTTGCTTTTCACTCTTTTTGTATACGGTGGCACTTGCACTCTTTTGTATGTATGGTGCTACTTGCACTCTTTTTGTATGTATGGTGCTACTTGCACTCTTTTTGTGTTTTTCTTTCTTTTTCTCGCACTATGTTAGCGTTAGCCTCGCTTTTACTCTTTTGCCACACGAGCTCGTGCTTATAAGCTTGACTCCACACTACACACACACCTCACAATCGGCGCCACGTGCAATGTCTCGCAACACTTGATAAGCAATGCTCAATAGGATAGATCGCAAAAGGAAGAGGGGTTACAAGGGAAATGCAAGTTATACCTAAGATGTATAGGCGGTGATGAACACACAACTTGCGATGATGGTGGTGGTGGTCGGCGGTGGTGTTAGCAGTCGTGCCCGGTCCTGTGGCCGGTCTGACCGGGCCTGGGGCTGGCGTCTCCGGTTTGACGCCCGGTCGGCCGGGTGCTGGGCCGGCGGGTCCGGTCAACCGGTTGCTCAACCGGTGTAATATCCCAGGTATTGGGGTTACAAAAATAGAGGAAACAGATGTGTGCATTGCATTCATGCATAGAAAATCTGGGGAATTTTCGCGCTTTAAAGTAAAACAAGTCACGATGGACCGAAGTTTCACTTGACCTTGGTGGAATTGAAGTAGCTCATCAAGTCAAGCGCTATAAACCTCAATGTGACTTTGTTAAAACCTTGTTTTGGGTAGAGATAATTTGATCTAAGGGATTATATCATATGGAAGTAAAATAAACATAAGAACTTATTAATCAAGGATCAATTATTTGATCTTATTAAAGATCACAACATGGTAATCCTTGTCATAGTATATGAACACCAATTCAATTGCAAATCAAGTAACAATATAATGGAGAACTATTCTAGACTTATCTTTCTCATGTCTTAAACTAATCCTTGATTCTACCATGAACCCCATGGTATTCATTTTACTTCATTCATGGAATCATGACAAGGAGATCAACCCTAGGAATATATATTCTTCTCTATCCCATATTATTATCCATCAAATCTAGAGAGGTGAGACTTCTATATTATTTGTTAGAGAAGCAAAGATAAACCTTAAGCTACAACTTGGATATACATCCATGTAATCAAATAACCATATTTAAAAGGAATCCTAGGGTATTATTCAAGCCTTCCCAAATGAGAGAGACCATTTACTATAAGCCTAGCTTTACCTATTAATGAACAAAGGACAACCTTTGAACTAAAGTATTAGGTTGCAAACCATTTCCTCTTGGAGTGGTGAGATAACCTAATATTAAGTGAAACAAGATTATCTCCATGAATTGATAAAGTAAGAATGAGATTAATCCAACTAAGTTAGATAAATGGAACCTTAACCTAGATACCTAAGGAGATATTAGGAGTACACCATAAACCCTAGAATAACTATTCTTAAATGAGAGAGCTCAACCTATAGTGTTATATTCAAGATAATGGAGACAAACATAACCATGCCCATTCAAGAAACTATATAGGAAAGTGCTATACCTTAATTGATCAAGGCAATGCTTGATCATGGAAGTGAGAAACCATCCATCCATATGACCAAAGTTAACTATAAAAATAACTATAACCAATGTAGTTACTTAAATGATAAATTGAGGTTAATAATAGAAGCCAATTGGTAGAAGATAAAACCAATTCTCAATATCATAGTAACTAGAGGAGAACATAAAATGTTAAGTAAACAACCACCTTATCATGGTTAGGGGAAATTAAACCCTAGCACATGCAATATGGTGTCATACCTTATCTACAACCTAGAATTAGATCTCAACCCTAGTTTGTGTATCACCTGGGTGATCACAACTAAAACTTAAGTCACAATTAAATTCCAGACCCTATGCCATTAAGTGAATATAAGTAGAACCTTATAATTGCGCACAAACTAAATCTTAGGCTTCAATTATTGAACCTAGGATTATCCTAGTGCTAAATACTATAATTAAAACCATATTTGTGATCAACCACTTATCCTTATAATTAAACCAAACCATGAGGAGAGTAGTACTTACTCTAGGTAATTTTAAAAGTGTTATTAAACCACAATTTTAATACTAAACTTGGAAGGAGTTTAAGCAGAGTTTCAAATGCAATAGCACATAGTTATGCTCATAAGATAATAGGCAAGTGACACAATCTTCTAATAGGGGTCAAATCCTTAGAGATATTTTGACACATGAACTCATGCCATTAATTCATCCCTTATTGAAATTCATTAATAAGTATTACCTTGAGAATGTTCTTGCCAAGTAATACCAACAAAACTCTATATATCACTAAGTAAGAAAACTATCATATGTAAAACAATTTGACATTCTTCAAGATAATATTCAAATTCAAATACCAATCATAATAATTAAACCAATGTTATGGTGCCATATTAAATTTGCAAATACACCACTCAACACCTTGCGGTATCTTGGGCTAATCCTTGAATTGCTCAAATAAGAAATACCTGCAAATAGAAAAGCATTCAAAATAGAATTAAAAAACAGAATACAAAAACGAGAAAATAAGAAGAAAAAGAAAACGGGGAAAAAAGCTGGAGAAGAGCCTTACACGGTCGAGCAGCCCACCGGCCACAGCCCAAGCTGCCGGCCCAACCGCACCAGCCCAGCACAGCCCATAGTGGCCAGAGTACCCCTTCGTCTAAAAAAATGAGAGGAGAGGGTCATCCTCATCCTCTCCAGTACGCATGCCGGCCAGCTCGACGCCGTGCCTCCCTTCTCTTCGTCGCTGGCGTCCTCTCCTTCACCGGTAGTGTGACGAGGCGCGCCCTAGCGCCATATAAAGGCCTGCGACGAACCCTAGTTCCCGGTTTCTTCCTCCTCTGCTCCATTTCTTCCCAGACGGAAAACCCTAGCTCGTCGGTCTCGTTCGTCGCCGTCGATTGGAGAACCACCGAGCCACACCGTGAAGCCCTGGAGCTCCGCCGGACCTCCCGACAACCTTCTCGCGGAGGCACGCTTGCCGGGAAGCCTCGTGGTCCTACAATTGCAATCTCAATTCCCCGCCGGTCATCTTCAATCGCCGCCATTCGCCGTCGACACAGACCTTTCCAGGCCTCGCCGACCTCACCAACGCGCTCCTGGTGAGCCTCTTGACCCCATAGCATACTTAGCCAGCTCGATTACCGCTCATAGAGTCGCCGCGTCGTTCACCTATTTCCGCCGCCACGGCACGTCGTCGCCGGTCACGTTCCGGTGACCTTTTTCTAGCGGCGCCGCCACCTAAGTGTTCATCTCACTCACGCGCGTCGATTGTGCTAGACCGCATCGTCTCTCACTCGCCAGAACGACGGATTCGCCCTCGACTGAGCGCCGGCGGTGAGCTCCAGCGCCAAGTCGTCGATTTTGACTTCGGTCAAAATACGCGTGGCAGGCTGATGTGGGCCACTGGCCCACCGGTTAGTGGCTAGGGGTAGCTTAGACCGGGTGTATTTAGTAGATGTCGGTTTTAATTCCAAATTCAACAAATTCTGAAACTTTCAAATAATTATGGAAAATTCATAAAAGCTCAGAAAAATACAAATAAGATATCAAAATTCTTAAAAAAGAAAAATCTATCCAATAAAAATATAAAATGAAAATTATATTTTTTAATAAAAATTCAATTATTTAATATTTGTTATTTAAGCCTTATTTATTAAATTCTAAATTCAAATAAAATTCAAAATTTAGGAAAAAGGTATAAAATAAATAAAAACCAGTAAATAAATAAAGAAATCATTAAAAGTAAATTATCTTTATTTATTATTTGTTAAATCCTTATTAGAAGGATTTAAACCCTGATTAATAAATACCTTAATTATTAATTGTTTAAAAGTAATAAAATAGCAAATCTTATATTGTTTTTATTTCCAAGTTACTAATAACTTCAACTTTACCATGAAGTTATTAATCATTGAACCATAGGGTAAATAGCAAACCCTAATTCCATATGGAATGATATTACAACCCTATCATTTCATTGGAAACCCTAAACCCTAAATTCATTTAGAATCTAGTTCCATTATTACATGTGAACCCTAATTTGCTTCTAACCTAAAACCAAGGTTAGAACAGGTGATCATGGTACTTTATTTCAAATAATAGAGCCATCATTAGCAACTAAAAGACAAACCTATGTCCACGCAAAATGTAGAAACCTATCACTAGCAATTTAGTATTACATGTATGTATATCACTAAACCTAGTTGATCAAGTAGGATCTACCAAGTTTAAACCCTAGCTTCTTCGACAAAACAATCATCCTTATTCATTCCTATTTAGCATCACACCATTGTGATGAACCCTAATAGCAACCATACCTACTATTTGACATTACATAACCACTGTCCACTAAACCCTATCGAGTATGAGATAATTACTAATCATCCTATTTAGGAAACCACCATTCTTTACTTAGTGAATCCAATAGCAACCCTAGACAACCTCAACCTTAATTGTAATACTTCTTATTAATTAAGAAGTATGTTCTTCAAAAGTTATTCTTTTGAAGAAAATAAGGAATCATCATCAACCCTGCTTATAAGGACCTATAAACCCTAGTCAGCTATCACTAGCAAGATAAACCAACCTTGACAACAACCATGTATAATGAATTGCTTAGGATACCTAGGATTATCTTAACCTTACAAGCCCTAGGTGTTAATGAATCCAACCTTGTTGGGATCCATCTACTACTTACTCCAGAAACCAATTAGAACCATAGAATACCATAGAACCCCATCAACCTAATTATCATACTTGTTCTTTATTAAAGAACATGTTCTTCAAAAGTTATTCTTTTGAAGCATATGATAATTAATCATTAACCATGCCATGTAGTGTTAAAACCAACCACTATTCATTACATGTTAAGATTATACCAAATGTTTTAGTTGTGTGCTATTAATCTTATTGTTATTATATATTGCAGCACATGTTCATGATACCATGTAACCACACCTGAATAAGAACCTTGTTTGCGAATCACTCTAAAAGTGCAACACACCCTAAACAAATCATTTCAATTCACTAATCCTAAATCATCGGGGTTAGGTCACGCTTAGAGCGATTGCATCTCATCCTTATGCATTATTGCATTCTTGCCAATCTTTTAAACATCGTCCTTACCGGACGATGATGCTATTTCAGAATTTGGAGTTATTGCGTATCGAAGACCTTGCCTGCATAATCTTGCAGTCAAGAAAGGCAAGTTCATCACTTGCTCATGTCATTTGAGTATTTCTATCAAATTACTTGCAAAGTATTATGGTTATCACTATTGCATAAAAATCAAAACCACTACTTTCATAACTATGAATATGACTATGTGGTGGGCAATGGAACCATGGATTGTGTTGATATGGTGGAGGTTCCATTGCACGGGTTTATATCCATCTAGGATTAAACAACAAATGTCGCTAGTGATTCTTGTGCCGTAATACCCGTGTTAACCATAAGATCCGGAGTGGGACGGAGTAGTCAAAAGTGTTTCCACCTCTCGTTCATCAACGGATGCGCTTTACCGTAGTACACTTGTAATCCAAGGGGCAAGCTGGTGAGGCTGGGGAGTCCTAAGTCCCCACGGCATAGTCCGTAGTACACTTGTCGCCCGAAGGAGCAAGATGGTGAGGTCGGGAGTCCTAAGTCCCCACGGTATTGCGGTCTAGGATGGGTTGCAGCTACCGGCGTAGGAGTGTATGGTAGAGCCCAAGCACCGTTGTCGTGGTCGGGGTCCACCTTGAAATCTACAGGAATAATGGGACCGACGTGGACCCAGGGTCGGGGCATGCAACAACGGGTGGGTGTTCGAGGTAGCGGAGGAACATGATTGGCTAGACCTTATACCGGGCCTCACACCAAAGGAAGTGTGGACGAGCACGCGGCTCGGTTGGCACCAAGGTTAAGATCTCTTATGGGTAAAGCAACACACCTCTCGCAGAGTGTAAAGAACCGTGACCTGTCACTCCCTGTTCCGGGATATGGAGCTCGCGAACGCGGCCGGAAAGGAACTCCATGAAGTTCTAGTAAACCGGTGAAGGCCGACGGACATAGCTCTTCCGAATAAAAGCAACCTCTTGAAGAAATGATTATGAAAACCTGCATTGGTATTAGACTTTCCGGTCTAATGCCGTAGCTAGTGCATTAAACACCTCTTTCCTATAATGAACTTGTTGAGTACGCTCGTACTCATCCCACTCTTAAATCCCCTGCTTAGATATGGAGGCATCGAAGGAGGATCTACCGTGCAACTCAAAGGCCGAGGAGTCAACAACTACTTCAAGAGAAAGGACCATGTCAGAAGAGTCAGATACCACATCCAACAAGGAGAAAACCTAGATTAGCAATAGAAGGGGACTAGCTCCCTAAACCTAGCTCCTATTTAGCTAGAATCTATTCATAACCTCTGTAGCTAGTTAATTACACTACAAATAGAGTTCGTGTTAGGATTAGACTACGAGTCGATCTTCTGGATTTTATTTGCAGTTTTACCTCATTGTAAAGTAGGAGGCTATGATGATCTTATGTAACAGAGTCGGTGTTGTAATTCTATAGACATGCCTTGGACCCGCATATGTTTCTGTTGTACCACTCTGAGCGATATAATACTAGTGGAACGGTGTTTCATTGGTGTTATATCAGACTTGCATACTACACCATGCAGTGGTATGCCGGG
Source organism: Lolium rigidum (assembly GCF_022539505.1). NCBI lineage: Eukaryota > Viridiplantae > Streptophyta > Magnoliopsida > Poales > Poaceae > Lolium > Lolium rigidum. The sequence goes on along the minus strand of NC_061510.1, from coordinate 190,072,425 downwards.
TCACCACAGTTGGTATTAGAGCAAATTTTTTGACCTTAGGATTAAAAACCCTTTAAAGGAGACCTATAGGATTGGTAGTGTCTATAGGAAGTTGTCTTAGGTAAACCAAATATTTCTTATGACTTGAGATGGATATTCACTTGAGAATAATCCTGACACACTTGAGTCAACATTTCCTACCATTTCCTAAGTAATGTTAGCTAGCTAATCTCAAATTATGTAGGATACTCTTAAGACCCTAAAATAATTATGAGTAGACCACAGTTGGTATACAATACATGGTAGTCCAAAGAGAGGATACAACCATAAGGAAGATATCCTAGTGGAAGATGTGTACTAACATATGTTATGATTAAGTAAGAATTATCCAGACTGGTAATAAGAGTTATATCAATTGATGAAGATAATTAAGATATCCTAATAGAATAGGTAGACCAAGTTAAGTAATGAGTAAGTAAAACTATCTAGACATGTGAAACAATTGATAGTAAGTGATAACTTTGAGTCATATGAGGTAGTATATACCATGATGAGTCAATCATGGAGGAAATAAAGAGGTATAGGAATAATGTATACCTACTTACATGGTAGAATTGTTAATCATAGATGATTCACTTGAGAGTCATTATGTGATGGACTAAAACATCATAAATAATTAAAATGAGTACAATAAGAAGCCAGTTGTTCAACAATAGTGCAAGAACTGTGTACTAAAAATATGGAAGTGTGCCAAGCACATCATGACCATATGCTTATAATAGAAACACTTGGAAGTATAGGAGTTATATCTTAATAAATATGTGTTCAGAGTAACCATATTAGAACTAGAGGTATCATACAAAATAGTCCTCAATAGCACTTATATATGGAATAATACTAAGTTAAGTAGTACTTCCAAAGAAAATTAGGTTAACCTTAACCATCCCAAACCACTTTGTTTCAAGTTTATCTCATTGCAAATGTGCAACTCAGGTAAAAGTTGAGACAAATAGTAGAATCCCATCTATTCGTGCTAAGTATCACGATATAAACCTATCTTATGTGGTGTTTTATACTACACATCTCAGCCTGATGTTTAGAGATGTCTTACTCAACAATCATATTCAGGCTTATTATGATGTGTATTATAAGCACAAAGCTGAATCTTCTTGGATTTTATTGGATTTTCATTGTTTGAATAGATCCATACATGAAGTTTGACTTTGATATGCAAATGCATGTTGCTATATCAAGTTCTTACTTAATGCTATAGATCTAGAGGGTAAGGGTATTCATGTGAGGAAGTGACGAATTCTGAAGATTCTGAAGACAAGATGAAGGTTCATCAGAAAAAGGAAGTAAAGTTGTGGGATTTAACCACAATACTCCGAATGAAGTACAATTAGAAACTCATGCTTACCTCAACAGAGGAGTACTTTTGTACGAAAGAAGCATGAAGGTGAGAAATATAATGATTATGGTGAAGCTGAAGCAGATCCATAGTTAATAAAAAAGAGGGAATGCATGGGAAATCACTCAGGATACTATATTCATAGTGACAGCTAGTGGTTTTCTTGCAAAATAAACCCTGAATGAAGGAAGGTGATATATGAAATCATAGCAGACATAAGAAGACCATAAGTCGATATCAGAAGACCACAATTGGTATAATATCAACACTACGAGATAGAGTAGAAGATGTCTCGTCCAGTTGATCAGAACCTATAATAGAAACCATTTTTAGATATCAAATAGCCACAGTTGGTATAATAACCACAGCTGGTATCAGTTGGTATTACAAATAGTCCACGATTTAATTATTTGTAACAAAAATTGTGAACAAATAAAATTTTGTTAGCCAAATAATTAAGATCTATAAACATTTAGTAGAAGGATCCACATGGGATGTCCACAATTGAGTGGATACACCACAAACATTCTTCGCGAGACCTTAGAAGGAGCACAAACCATAAGTTTGACCCAGACCAATATTCCAACCATAAGTCCAATAATTGGAAGAATAGGAGTTGAAGACCATAAGAAAACTCTAAGGGGTAGAGTAAAGATTGAGCTGGAAGTACCAAAAACTCAATATTTTGAGCAAGATAGATGAAGAAGGTCTGAACTAAGAGGAAGTTCGATCTTATTTTCATAAGATTATTGGAACACTACTTTCAGAAAGATGTCAGACCAGAAGCCGAGGTTTATACCTCGAGGAAGTAAGAAGTGGACTAAAACTTGAGAAAGTGAGTAGTATTTACTCGGAAGTACAAAAGCTCAAGAAAGTTAAGCATAAAGAAGTTGGACGAAGAAAATACCATAGACCAAATACAACTCAAAAAGGCCAAAGACTGAAGTAGATCGACCATACCAAAACTAAAGTCAATTTGAAAGATTCCTTTCATGGAACCTAAAGGAACCAAAATAGTTAGAGGTATCAACCATAAACCATGATTGGATGGACTAAATGAGTCTAATCCATTCCTAGGAAAATAAATCATCACAACCATTTCCATGGTAAGTGCCTTACCAAGTACCACTACTGCACTTTTGGTAGTAAGGGAAAAACAAAGACCTATTTTATCAAATAGGAGAATGTTATCCAATTAGTCCTCAATTAAGACTGTCAGTACAAGAAGAAGTCCCAATCATTGAATATTCAATGAGAAAGGAAACAAGCTTATAATATTGGAGGAAATCATGGAAGTAAAGGAAGTAATAGTTGTTTGATGTCAAACCCTAATGGATTCCAGGAAGAATCTGGACAAGGGATATATTCAATTATATCCTGTGAGATCACCAAGGAGTTTGAGAAAAGATGTAGTCTGCACAAGACAGATCCACCCTCCGAAACGTGAGAGATATCAAACTTCGAGGACGAAGTTTAGTTTAAGGGGTAGAGACTGTAATATCCCAGGTATTGGGGTTACAAAAATAGAGGAAACAGATGTGTGCATTGCATTCATGCATAGAAAATCTGGGGAATTTTCGCGCTTTAAAGTAAAACAGATCACGATGAATCGAAGTTTCACTTGACCTTGGTGGAATTGAAGTAGCTCATCAAGTCAAGCGCTATAAACCTCAATGTGACTTTGTTAAAACCTTGTTTTGGGTAGAGATAATTTGATCTAAGGGATTATATCATATGGAAGTAAAATAAACATAAGAACTTATTAATCAAGGATCAATTATTTGATCTTATTAAAGATCACAACATGGTAATCCTTGTCATAGTATATGAACACCAATTCAATTGCAAATCAAGTAACAATATAATGGAGAACTATTCTAGACTTATCTTTCTCATGTCTTAAACTAATCCTTGATTCTACCATGAACCCCATGGTATTCATTTTACTTCATTCATGGAATCATGACAAGGAGATCAACCCTAGGAATATATATTCTTCTCTATCCCATATTATTATCCATCAAATCTAGAGAGGTGAGACTTCTATATTATTTGTTAGAGAAGCAAAGATAAACCTTAAGCTACAACTTGGATATACATCCATGTAATCAAATAACCATCTTTAAAAGGAATCCTAGGGTATTATTCAAGCCTTCCCAAATGAGAGAGACCATTTACTATAAGCCTAGCTTTACCTATTAATGAACAAAGGACAACCTTTGAACTAAAGTATTAGGTTGCAAACCATTTCCTCTTGGAGTGGTGAGCTAACCTAATATTAAGTGAAACAAGATTATCTCCATGAATTGATAAAGTAAGAATGAGATTAATCCAACTAAGTTAGATAAATGGAACCTTAACCTAGATACCTAAGGAGATATTAGGAGTACACCATAAACCCTAGAATAACTATTCTTAAATGAGAGAGCTCAACCTATAGTGTTATATTCAAGATAATGGAGACAAACATAACCATGCCCATTAAAGAAACTATATAGGAAAGTGCTATACCTTAATTGATCAAGGCAATGCTTGATCATGGAAGTGAGAAACCATCCATCCATATGACCAAAGTTAACTATAAAAATAACTATAACCAATGTAGTTACTTAAATGATAAATTGAGGTTAATAATAGAAGCCAATTGGTAGAAGATAAAACCAATTCCCAATATCATAGTAACTAGAGGAGAACATAAAATGTTAAGTAAACAACCACCTTATCATGGTTAGGGTAAATTAAACCCTAGCACGTGCAATATGGTGTCATACCTTATCTACAACCTAGAATTAGATCTCAACCCTAGTTTGTGTATCACCTGGGTGATCACAACTAAAACTTAAGTCACAATTAAATTCCAGACCCTATGCCATTAAGTGAATATAAGTAGAACCTTATAATTGCGCACAAACTAAATCTTAGGCTTCAATTATTGAACCTAGGATTATCCTAGTGCTAAATACTATAATTAAAACCATATTTGTGATCAACCACTTATCCTTATAATTAAACCAAACCATGAGGAGAGTAGTACTTACTCTAGGTAATTTTAAAAGTGTTATTAAACCACAATTTTAATACTAAACTTGGAAGGAGTTTAAGCAGAGTTTCAAATGCAATAGCACATAGTTATGCTCATAAGATAATAGGCAAGTGACACAATCTTCTAATAGGGGTCAAATCCTTAGAGATATTTTGACACATGAACTCATGCCATTAATTCATCCCTTATTGAAATTCATTAATAAGTATTACGACCTTGAGAATGTTCTTGCCAAGTAATACCAACAAAACTCTATATATCACTAAGTAAGAAAACTATCATATGTAAAACAATTTGACATTCTTCAATATAATATTCAAATTCAAATACCAATCATAATAATTAAACCAATGTTATGGTGCCATATTAAATTTGCAAATACACCACTCAACACCTTGCAGTATCTTGGGCTAATCCTTGAATTGCTCAAATAAGAAATACCTGCAAATAGAAAAGCATTCAAAATAGAATTAAAAAACAGAATACAAAAACAGAAAATAAGAAGAAAAAGAAAACAGGGAAAAAACTGGAGAAGAGCCTTACCTGGTCGAGCAGACCCACCAGCCACATGCCCAAGCTGCTGGCCCAACCGCACCAGCCTAGCACAGCCCATAGTGGCCAGAGTACCCCTTCGTCTAAAAAAATGAGAGGAGAGGGTCATCCTCATCCTCTCCAGTACGCATGCCGGCCAGCTCGACGCCGTGCCTCCCTTCTCTTCGTCGCTGGCGTCCTCTCCTTCACCGGTAGTGTGACGAGGCGCGCCCTGGCGCCATATAAAGGCCTGCGACGAACCCTAGTTCCCGGTTTCTTCCTCCTCTGCTCCATTTCTTCCCAGACGGAAAACCCTAGCTCGTCGGTCTCGTTCGTCGTCGTCGATTGCAGAACCACCGAGCCACACCGTGAAGCCCTGGAGCTCCGCCAGACCTCCAGCAACCTTCTCGCGGAGGCACGCTTGCCGGGAAGCCTCGTGGTCCTACAATTGCAATCTCAATTCCCCGCCGGTCATCTTCAATCGCCGCCATTCGCCGTCGACACAGACCTTTCCAGGCCTCGCCGACCTCACCAACGCGCTCCTGGTGAGCCTCTCGACCCGATAGCAAACTTAGCCAGCTCGATTACCGCTCATAGAGTCGCCGCGTCGTTCACCTATTTCCGCCGCCACGGCACGTTGTCGCCGGTCACGTTCCGGTGACCTTTTTCCAGCGGCGCCGCCACCTAAGTGTTCATCTCACTCACGCGCGTCGATTGTGCTAGACCGCATCGTCTCTCACTCGCCAGAACGACGGATTCGCCCTCGACTGAGCGCCGGCGGTGAGCTCCAGCGCCAAGTCGTCGATTTTGACTTCGGTCAAAATACGCGTGGCAGCTGATGTGGGCCACTGGCCCACCAGTTAGTGGCTAGGGGTAGCTTAGACCGGGTGTATTTAGTAGATGTCAGTTTTAATTCCAAATTCAACAAATTCTGAAACTTTCAAATAATTATGGAAAATTCATAAAAGCTCAGAAAAATACAAATAAGATATCAAAATTCTTAAAAAAGAAAAATCTATCCAATAAAAATATAAAATGAAAAATATATTTTTTAATAAAAATTCAATTATTTAATATTTGTTATTTAAGCCTTATTTATTAAATTCTAAATTCAAATAAAATTCGAAATTTAGGAAAAAGGTATAAAATAAATAAAAACCAGTAAATAAATAAAGAAATCATTAAAAGTAAATTATCTTTATTTATTATTTGTTAAATCCTTATTAGAAGGATTTAAACCCTGATTAATAAATACCTTAATTATTAATTGTTTAAAAGTAATAAAATAGCAAATCTTATATTGTTTTTATTTCCAAGTTACTAATAACTTCAACTTTACCATGAAGTTATTAATCATTGAACCATAGGGTAAATAGCAAACCCTAATTCCATATGGAATGATATTACAACCCTATCATTTCATTGGAAACGCTAAACCCTAAATTCATTTAGAATCTAGTTCCATTATTACATGTGAACCCTAATTTGCTTCTAACCTAAAACCAAGGTTAGAACAGGTGATCATGGTACTTTATTTCAAATAATAGATCCATCATTAGCAACTAAAAGACAAACCTATGTCCACGTAAAATGTAGAAACCTATCACTAGCAATTTAGTATTACATGTATGTATATCACTAAACCTAGTTGATCAAGTAGGATCTACCAAGTTTAAACCCTAGCTTCTTCTGACAAAACAATCATCCTTATTCATTCCTATTTAGCATCACACCATTGTGATGAACCCTAATAGAAACCATACCTACTATTTGACATTACATAACCCTGTCCACTAAACCCTATCAGTATGAGATAATTACTAATCATCCTATTTAGGAAACCACCATTCTTTACTTAGTGAATCCAATAGCAACCCTAGACAACCTCAACCTTAATTGTAATACTTCTTATTAATTAAGAAGTATGTTCTTCAAAAGTTATTCTTTTGAAGAAAATAAGGAATCATCATCAACCACCGCTTATAAGGACCTATAAACCCTAGTCAGCTATCACTAGCAAGATAAACCAACCTTGACAACAACCATGTATAATGAATTGCTTAGGATACCTAGGATTATCTTAACCTTACAAGCCCTAGGTGTTAATGAATCCAACCTTGTTGGGATCCATCTACTACTTATTCCAGAAACCAATTAGAACCATAGAATACCATAGAACCCCATCAACCTAATTATCATACTTGTTCTTTATTAAAGAACATGTTCTTCAAAAGTTATTCTTTTGAAGCATATGATAATTAATCATTAACCATGCCATGTAGTGTTAAAACCAACCACTATTCATTACATGTTAAGATTATACCAAATGTTTTAGTTGTGTGCTATTAATCTTATTGTTATTATATATTGCAGCACATGTTCATGATACCATGTAACCACACCTGAATAAGAACCTTGTTTGCGAATCACTCTAAAAGTGCAACACACCCTAAACAAATCATTTCAATTCACTAATCCTAAATCATCGGGGTTAGGTCACGCTTAGAGCGATTGCATCTCATCCTTATGCATTATTGCATTCTTGCCAATCTTTTAAACATCGTCCTTACCGGACGATGATGCTATTTCAGAATTTGGAGTTATTGCGTATCGAAGACCTTGCCTGCATAATCTTGCAGTCAAGAAAGGCAAGTTCATCACTTGCTCATGTCATTTGAGTATTTCTATCAAATTACTTGCAAAGTATTATGGTTATCACTATTGCATAAAAATCAAAACCACTACTTTCATAACTATGAATATGACTATGTGGTGGGCAATGGAACCATGGATTGTGTTGATATGGTGGAGGTTCCATTGCACGGGTTTATATCCATCTAGGATTAAACAACAAATGTCGCCAGTGATTCTTGTGCCGTAATACCCGTGTTAACCATAAGATCCGGAGTGGGACGGAGTAGTCAAAAGTGTTTCCACCTCTCGTTCATCAACGGATGCGCTTTACCGTAGTACACTTGTAATCCAAGGGGGCAAGCTGGTGAGGCTGGGGAGTCCTAAGTCCCCACGGCATAGTCCGTAGTACACTTGTCGCCCGAAGGAGCAAGATGGTGAGGCTGGGGAGTCCTAAGTCCCCACGGTATTGCGGTCTAGGATGGGTTGCAGCTACCGGCGTAGGAGTGTATGGTAGAGCCCGAGACTTGTTGTCGTGGTCGGGGTCCACCTTGAAATCTACAGGAATAATGGGACCGACGTGGACCCAGGGTCGGGGCATGCAACAACGGGTGGGTGTTCGAGGTAGCGGAGGAACATGATTGGCTAGACCTTATACCGGGCCTCACACCAAAGGAAGTGTGGACGAGCACGCGGCTCGGTTGGCACCAAGGTTAAGATCTCTTATGGGTAAAGCAACACACCTCTGCGAGTGAAGAACCGTGACTGTCACTCCCTGTTCCGGGATATGGAGCTGCGAACGCGGCCGGAAAGGAACTCCATGAAGTTCTAGTAAACCGGTGAAGGGTCGACGGACATAGCTCTTCCGAATAAAAGCAACCTCTTGAAGAAATGATTATGAAAACCTGCATTGGTATTAGACTTTCACGGTCTAATGTCGTAGCTAGTGCATTAAACACCTCTTTCCTATAATGAACTTGTTGAGTACGCTCGTACTCATCCCACTCTTAAATCCTCGCTTAGATATGGAGGCATCGAAGGAGGATCTACCGTGCAACTCAAAGGCCGAGGAGTCAACAACTACTTCAAGAGAAAGGACCATGTCAGAAGAGTCAGATACCACATCCAACAAGGAGAAAACCTAGATTAGCAATAGAAGGGGACTAGCTCCCTAAACCTAGCTCGTATTTAGCTAGAATCTATTCATAACCTCTGTAGCTAGTTAATTACACTACAAATAGAGTTCGTGTTAGGATTAGACTACGAGTCGATCTTCTGGAGTTTATTTGCAGTTTTACCTCATTGTAAAGTAGGAGGCTATGATGATCTTATGTAACAGAGTCAGTGTTGTAATTCTATAGACATGCCTTGGACCCGCATATGTTTCTGTTGTACCACTCTGAGCGATATAATACTAGTGGAACGGTGTTTCATTGGTGTTATATCAGACTTGCATACTACACCATGCAGTGGTATGCCGGGTCACCACAACCGGCTGCTCGTGTTTCTCTCTCCTGTTCTTCCCCAAACCAAATCCAAGGGATCAAATCGAAGGGAAACGAAGGAATTGGAGCCTAAACGGTGGGGGAAATAGTAGATCAACACTAACAACACCAAATCCACGGATCAAAACCACCAAAAACTCAACAAAATCACAGATCTGACCAAAGGCAATTTAGGGCTATTTTTTGGGAAATTTTTTGGAAAAATTTTGGGGCGAAATTGGAGGGATGGAGGTCAAATCCGGGCTAACCAAGAGCTGCTGATACCATTTGATAAGGCCTAAGGGCTAGGGTATGCCCAGATCCCACGAATTTGACCAATAGGGTGGATGAATGAGGGGAAAGAGGGTGAAGAACACAAGATCCAAACAAGAACACACACACACAACCCAACACAAACCACTTTACTCCCTTGGTAGGTTAGACCAAGCCAATAGAACCACTTCTTAGAGAGACCCTTGGGTAGAATCTAAGAAGTGAGAGATTGGTGAGGAGATCCAACTATAACTTGGATGAAAGAGGTAGAAGCCTTGAATCATCCATGAAGAGTAGAAATCCACAAGAGTGCCTTGATACAAAGGAGAGAGAAACACGAGCAGCCAGTTGAGCAACCGGTTGACCGGCCCCCAGACCGGACCAGCCGGCCGCCAAACCGGAGACGCCGGCCCCAGGCCCGGCCAGACCGGCCTGTGGACCGGATAACACTACTAACACCACCACCACCACCACCATCATCGCAAGTTGCGTGTTCATCACCGCCTACACATCTTAGGTATAACTTGCATTTCCCTTGTAACCCCTCTTCCTTTTGCGATCTATCCTATCGAGCATTGCTTATCAAGTGTTGCGAGACATTGCACGTGGCCCCGATTGTGAGGTGTGTGTGTAGTGTGGAGTCAAGCTTATAAGCAAGAACTCGTGTGGCAAAAGAGTAAAAGCGAGGCTAATGCTAACATAGTGCGAGAAAAAGAAAGAAAAGCACAAAAAGAGTGCAAGTAGCACCATACATACAAAAGAGTGCAAGTGCCACCGTATACAAAAGAGTAAAAAGCTTTTAAGCAAAAGAGAGAGAAGAGAAGAGAGGCCACGTGTGAATCTTGTTGTCTCTCAAGTTGCAACCAAGCTTTGATCTCTTCTTGTGTTAGTGTGACACCGAGCACCACCTTGCATATAGTTTTTTGTTTTTCCGCTCATTCCTTGGTCGCACTAACCCCGCTTATCCCGTGTGTGCGTTCCACAACTTTTCCGTGTTTATAGTGATCTCCACTTTGACACTTGATTTTTGGACCTTACCCACTTTTAACAACATACTTAATTTTGGATTTCATCTTTTGGCTTTCCACCATACTCACCTAACACCATATTTGCTAGCTTTTGCGTGTGTCTTTGTGTGAGTGCCCGATACAATTGTCTTTGCTCTCGGTTTGTTGGATCACCCCGATATTATCATACCACGGTAAGGTTGCGAGGTAGTCTTCTTCCACTAACATACACAACATAGTTCTTGTCTTGCTATCATGGATAGGCACGGAGACGAAGCAAGGGAGGATGAAGTCCTACGCAACACCGAGAGGTTGGAGACCCAACACAACCTATGGGCACAACGCCAAGAGTTCAAGGAGCAACTCACCTTGTTTGAGACACGCATCGACGAGCAATATGAAGAAGTGGCGCACAACTTCTCCGTTGTGAACCAAGATATATCTCTACTTCGTGAAGCTACGGACAACTTGAATGGCCAAGTGGCGGCCAATGATGCAAACATGGAGCGACGCATGGATAGTCTCGAGTGCGCCATCAACAACTTGGGTCGCCGACATCGACATCGCTCTACTTCCTCATCATCATCAAGCTCGTCACAAGATTACTACTCTCATGATCGCCATACGTCCTCAAGCTCCAACTCAAGGCATGGAGACCATCATCGACCTCGTCGCCTGCATGCTCATCATGAAGACTCTCGCTCCAACTCAAGGCGAGGAGAATTCCATCGCCATGCTCGTCCCCATGAACGTCCTCCACAAGAACAAGTTCTACACCAAGATCGTCATCAAGTGGATCGCCATGCCCACCATGGGCGTGACGACCAACCCCACGACAATGTGATCCACAACATGGAACCGGCACCTCATCGTGAACCACATGTTGATGCTCAAGAACAAGGTCATCAAGATCCACCGAGGCGTGATCTCCGAAATCACCCTCGCCATGACCAACGTGGACGAGGAGAACCGCAACATGATCAAGATGAGAGGGCCATCTTTGGACGTCGTCAACAACCTCGTCAAGATCCTCAACAACATCATCAACGTGAACCAAGTGAAGCTAGGGTTCAACTTCAACACCAACCCATGTAGGGATTCGTTGCATAGAAAACAAAAAATTTGCTCGTGCAACCATCTATGCATAGACACGGCTCTGATACCACTGTAGGGATTCGTTGCATAGAAAACAAAAAAAATTCCTACCGCGAGAACGCAATCCAAGCCAAGATGCAATCTAGAAGACGGGAGCAACGAGGGGATGAACGAGACTCACCCTTGAAGATTTCCAAAGCCTACAAGATGAGGCTCTTGTTGCTGCGGTAGACGATCACTTGCCGCTTTCAAAAGCGCGTAGAAGATCTTGACGGTGCCACAATCGGGCAGCACCTCCGTACTCGGTCACACGTTCGGTTTTGATGAAGACGACGTCCTTCTCCCTGTTCCAGCGGGCAGCGGAAGTAGTAGCTCCTCCTTGAATCCGGCAGCACGACGACGTGGTGGCGGTGGCGATGGAGATCTCCGGCGGAGCTTCGCTAAGCGTTGCGGGAGAGGTGGAGGAGGTGGGGCGGCTAGGGTTTGGGAGAGGGGGTGGCCGGCCACTATGGGGTGTGGCCAAGCAATGGCTTTGTTGTGGCCGGCCCCCTCCCCTTGTCCCTCATTATATAGGTGGAACACCCAAGAGTTGGTCTACAAGTCTTCGAATAAGACCCCAAACCAAAACCTTCCATATGACATGAAACCTACCCAAGGTGGGATTCCCACTTGAGGTGGGATTCCCACCTTTCCTTGGGAGGGGTGGCCGGCCCCCTTGGTGGAGTCCACTTGATACTCCACCCCTCTAGGGTTGGCCGGCCATGGGTGGTGGAGTCCCTTCGGGACTCCGCCTTCCAAAGTGATTTCTTCCGGACTTTTCTAGAACCTTCCATAAATGCACCGGATCATTTTCAAACTTATAAAATGACTTCCTATATATGAATCTTATTCTCCGGACCATTCCGGAACTCCTCGTGATGTCCGGGATTCTATCTGAGACTTCGAACAATACTTCTAACTCCATTCCATATTCAAGTTCTACTAATACGACATCAAACCTTAAGTGTGTCACCCTACGGTTCGCGAACTATGTAGACATGGTTGAGAACTCTCTCCGACCAATAACCAATAGCGGGATCTGGAGATCCATAATGGCTCCCACATATTCAACGATGACTTAGTGATCGAATGAACCATTCACATACGATACCAATTCCCTTTGTCACGCGATATTTTACTTGTCCGAGGTTTGATCATCGGTATCTCTCTATACCTTGTTCAACCTCGTCTCTCGACAAGTACTCTTTACTCGTACCGTGGTATGTAGTCTCTTATGAACTTATTCATATGCTTGCAAGCTAATTAGACGATATTCCACCGAGAGGGCCCAGAGTATATCTATCCGTCATCGGGATGGACAAATCCCACTGTTGATCCATATGCCTCAACTCATACTTTCCGGATACTTAATCCCACCTTTATGTTTGATGTAATCAAAGTACCTTTCCGGTATAAGTGATTTACATGATCTCATGGTCGAAAGGACTAGGTAACTATGTATCGAAAGCTTATACCAAATAACTTAATGACGTGATCTTATGCTACGCTTAATAGGGTGTGTCCATTACATCATTCATATAATGATATAACCTTGTTATTAATAACATCCAATGTTCATGATTATGAAACTAATCATCTATTAATCAACAAGCTAGTTAAGAGGCTTACTAGGGACTCATTGTTGTTTACATAACACACATGTATCAATGTTTCGGTTAATACAATTATAGCATGGTATATAAACATTTATCATAAACATAAAGATATATAATAACCACTTTTATTATTGCCTCTTGGGCATATCTCCAACAACCCAATGCTATAGTTGGCCGTGGAAGACCTCCTGATAAGGGGTGGCCCGATCTTCTCAGTAAGCAACGGTGGTGATGAAGATCACGGGGTGATAGCAGCGGAGGAACACGACGATGAAGTGGATGATAACTTGTATGACGCAACGAGATCTCTCGATTGGTCCCTGTCGCCAATGCAACAGCTCTCAACCCTGCAAGATATTCGCAACTCCACACACTTGCGCACGTAGCCGCCGACCACGAAGCGGTAAGTTGCAACCTTCTAGTTCCCAATGGAACAGCAGATCACACAAGACTTTAACAGGATCTACACAATATCAAGCAATATGGTGTAGGGAATTCAATAGTTTTGCAGAGCAAACAACTAAGAACTAGGGTTTATCTTAAACGTGGTCTAAAGCAGCTAGGGGGCATCATATGGACTTATATAGGCGTCCAGGATGACTTCTGGTCAAAAAACTATGAGAATAACCGACCCAGAATAGATCTGGTCGAGACAGACTCGGACACGGCCGGTCTGGGGGCCGGTCGACCGGGCCTGGGACCGGGCTGGCCGGTTCAAACCGGACCAGGGACCGGGTGACAACCGGGCTCCGAAATTGTGGCGCAGTAACCCGCCCGGTTGCAGTCAGCGTGGCGCCCGGTTGGCGCCGGGGTGGATCCGGCCTGGCGGCCGGTTGGACCGGGCCAGAGACCGGGCGCGCCGGCGTGGCGGCCGGTTTGACCGGGTGCTGGGCCGGCCTGGACTTCATCTTCTCGTCTCGCGCATGCCTCCCGCTCCTCCCTCGTGCGTCCATGAGATATCTTCATGTCCAGCTCCTTGTCCAGCTCCACGTCCATCTTCACGTCCAGCTGCTCCTCTCCTCCTCGTGCGATGCTTGTCTCCTCTTCATACCTGATGATACATAAGTAATAGGACTTAGGTAGTATAAAGTTCTCATCAATCAAAGTATCGTTTAGGAACAAGTTCACCTGTTGTTTAAGTAGCTTCGCACGAGCTCGTGTCATTGGTCCAATCCGACTTCATTGGACTTGAGCTTCACGACGAGGTTCATCTTCAGTTGGTAATGACGGAGGTAGTAGTGAGGTAGGGATGTCCTCATCATCTCCCCACATTCAAAAGGCGTCGACCTCGACGCTCCAAGGTCTTCTCCGTCATATGGTGTCAAATCAGCAACATTGAAAGAATTACTGACACCAAACTCATCCTCTGGAAGATCTATCGAGTACGCATTATCATTGATCTTGGCAAGCACTTTGTAAGGACCAGCACCACGAGGCTTCAACTTAGACTTCCTCAGCTTCGGGAACCTATCCTTGCGAAAATGTACCCAGACCATATCACCTGGCTTGAACAACATCTCTTTGCGCTTCTTGTTCTTCCTTGCAGCATTGCTCTTGCCCTTTGTAACATCCCAAATTTCAAATAAAGGAAGAAGAACATTTCCAAGTATCCAAAATTCAGAACCAACAAAAACTTTTACTTTGCATATAGTACCCAGCATAGGACTTGTGCATTTTGAGTGATATGCCATGATGATTGTTACTTTGTGTTTGTGTTGAACTCCAAAACCCTAGAGTGATCTAGTGATCATTATAAACCAAACTCACCACAAAGAGAAAGAAATCAAATATTAGAAAAACCCTAAAAACTCTAACATATGGTTTATACCATTTTTGTAAATTTGATCCTAGACCCATTTGATCTTCACCAATAGTGGTGTTATGTTATTAAGGAGTATTTACAACTTTGAGAATCAAAGATTTACCTTTCAAACCAATTTCAAATTTGAAAATATGATCACATGAGATAATGGTCATTTCTGACTTTTATATTCTGGTCACCACTTTGAGCCTCTCTATTTCAAAATTTCTAAACCAAACCAATGCAAGTCTTTGCATGTCATCCAAGTACTCAACAAGGTGAACAACTTCTGTAAAGATCATCACCCCAAATTCATCTTGGATCAAAAGTTAGAAGCAAGCAAAGAGGAGACTTTGAAACATTTGGAAGATCCCCAATTTTCAAAATGTGATCAAACCAGGCCATCACTTGACCCTCACACACCCTAGCCATGAACAATGATCACTCCTACACCTAACCCAAGGAAGAGCACGCCATGGACACGACCAAAGCATGGCCAGCCATGGCCATGCCGGCCACGTTCCACCTCGACGCCCACCTCTCTCCCTCTGCTGCTCCAGCCCGAGCCACCTTGCCAAACACGTCGCCCATGATCTCAGGAGATCGCCCGTACCCACCGTTGAACGAGAGGAAGACGACACGACCCGGACGGAGTGCGCCCAGGACGCTCCAGGTGCGCCGCCAACGGCATGGCGACGTCACCTGTGCACGGACGCGCGCGACACGGGCACGCGTCGATCGCCGTACCCCGCCGTACCCCGACCACCTCCGCGCGCCACGGTACTCGCCTCGCCACGTGGAGCTCGCCGGACATGCTCGCGTCACCCCCTAGCGCCTACGGCCGCCGGAGAGGAAGCTTCCTTCCGCCACGGCCTCGACAGTACGCGCACGGCCCCGACCACCGTACGCCTCGCATTAACTCGCCATGGACGCTCGCGGATTCGCCGTACCCTCCCGATCGTCGCTGCGTCACCACCTAGCCCTCTAGCTCGCCGGAGACGCCGCGCCCACGATGACCCGCACCCTGCCCCGCAGCACATCCTCCCGCCTACAAATAGAGCACTCCCCGGACCAAACCAAGCACACCACCACCCTCCCCTCTTCTTCCTCGACCTTCCCAGCACCTCGCCATGCTCGATTAGCCACTGCCGCCGCCCAATCGACGCCTCACCGCCGCGGAAGCCCTGCGGCAATCGCCGGAGAAGGAGGCCGCCCACGACGACGCCGCTGCTACGAGGCTGCCTCGCCGTCGTCTACAACCTCGTCAAGCACACTGCCAACCCTAGGCTAGAGCCACCGTAAGCCCTCCGACCCCCTACTGCGCCGCCGGCGAGCTTCTCTCTCGCCGTCGACGACGACGCACCAGAGCCGTTAGATCGCGTTCTAATCCAACGCCCCACGCTAGTCCATACCGATTCGGCTTTTAAGAGTCGCTGACAGGTGGAGCCCATTGTCAGGCGGCCCGCGCGTGCACAGATGCGTGGTGGGCTGGCCTTGGGCCGTTTTTAAACGTTTGGGCCCAGTTAGCTTTCCCGCGTAGCCCAGTAATTCAAATTCGAATTATCCAAATCCATTTAATTTCAATACTGGTTCCAACTTTGAAAATCAATAGAATCTGTTTGGCTTGGCCAAATTTAACAAACTTTATATTGTTAGAAAGCTAAGTAAAAGTTCTACAATTTGCCACTGGTCTCACCTTGAGATCTGTTGTAGAATTAATGTGACAAAAATATCAAGCCAGAGACTTTTGCACATTCAATTAATTATTAAAAATCAACCAAAATAGATATTAAGTTAATTCCAACTCCTATAGCTCACATTTCACTTCCACTAATTGTTTCTGCAAGAAAATGGTGTGGTCACTTTGCATGATCATGCCCTAGTTTAATTAATGGACAATATGGCTAGTTTAGTAAGTGATATTGTCCAAAACTATTATGTAAATCTTATGAAGTATTTTTACTTCATTTAAATCTTTGTCTCAAATGAATTCATGTGATGTTTGGACCCCTGGTCCCAACTCTCTTATATGAATTACTTGAGATTTAAATCAAATGTAGTGTTATTTAAATAGTATGAGGTGGTCTACCTCATTTAAATCATTTTCTCCAATAATGATGATGAATGTTTGACTTAGGTCAATATGAATTCATGCATGATTATGGGTGAGAAATTAAATCTTAAGAAGATATCAATGAGAGGAAACAAATCCTCAAGCATCATATGAAAGTTAATTGTCACATATGAATGAGAGGAAAATATTTTCCCCAAGTCACCCCACCAATGCACCTACTTATGTTATGTGTGTGCTTAGTATAGATTGTGTGAATAATGATGTTTTTAGTATAGCCTTTGAGCTTGTTTGGTGATTATACTTCGTATTCCAAATTTAGACGCTAGCACCGGAGATTATCAAGAAGAAGGAGAATTCTACCCTGAAGAAGAAGGAGAAAACCTAGAGAACTACCAAGGCAAGATAATACTCTTGCAAAGTGCAAAGCTCTCCTTGAGCAAGGCACCATGTTTCTTACCTTTCTTTATACAAGCCTATCTTATGTGTACACCATACAAGTTATACTTGTTGTGTTTTCCAAGGATGGACTAAAATTGGTATAGAGAACAAGATTACTAGATGAGTAGAGATAGCAAAGCAAAGTAGCACCCCTCATGATTAGTGCTAGTGCTAAAATACTAAAATTTGACTATATTAGATGGGAGCATGTGAATGGTTGAATTTGAAACCTTGGAATGATGAAGCATTCCATTGAAGAGTTGGAAGTTGAATGTGAACAAGAGAAGATGGTGATTTTTGATAAAAACCTGATATTGGTTTGAATGCGATACCTTTCCAATTTTTGAGTACCCCCACAATACCTGATTATGGGTAGGGCTTAAGCTGGAAGTTTATAGATTTTAGTATGAGTTCCCTCTGAACACACATCATAGGGGTTATGCTTGAGGCTGCCTCCGTTGTTGAGAAAAGATGTGAATTGAGGTGAAATTGTACGGCCGAGCCCTGTGCAGTTCCCAGGTTAACAGTTGGTTTTCATTGGGAGGCCAAGCTCATGGGGAGAGGTGCTCATACTAGGATGTGTAAGTGAAAGGTTATGGTTGATGATCCGCGTACTGTGTTACGGTGACTCGGAGTTATTCCGACGGATGAAATCAAATGTTGTGGCACAAGTGTGCAACCTCTGCAGAGTGTTAAATCTATTCGAATAGCCGTGTCCACGGTTACGGACGGTTGGAAGGGCCATACGGTTTCCGGTGTCGGATTTTTGAAAGCTTTAGTAAATGTGAATGGTGACTTGGTGACTCTTTGGGTATTGAACCAATGATGTGGGAATGACACTAATGTTTCCACTTAAGATAGATAGTACATGATCCAAGCTTGTGAACTAAAATTTGGCTTACGCAAGTTAAATTAGAGCTTAGTATCTTTCTTTGGCATTTTACAATAGTATTAGTTTGCAAGTACTTGAAGTACTTACGGCTTTGTCCCTGGCTATTCAAATGGCCAGAGTACGAGGAGGAACAGAGCTATCACGAGGATGACCAGCAGGACGCCTACGACAACTAGGGGTTTCTGACGTCAAATGTTGGCCTGTGGATTAGAGAATCCCGTTACTATTACGCTTCCGCTATGTATGAACTTATGTATGTTGTTGATTGAGAGATCAACTATTTGTGTAATATGAATCCGGTGATTCAAGATTGTAAGACATTATGGCTTGTAATAAATAATGACTGTGATATTCAACTATTATGCCTCGCAACAACATTATCCTGGGATTGCGATGAATGACATAATAGGCATCTGGACTTAAAAATCCGGATGTTGACAAGTTGGTATCAGAGCCATTGTTTGACCTTAGAAGACCCTAGTTAGAATGGACGTTCATGAAAACTTAACTTTGAAATCAAATGAAGTGAATATTTATGAAAATTTACTCGCATTCTTGCCTTTGAGACTATTTCGAAGTTTGATGAATAATGTGCTCTTCTTAATTGAATCTACTTAAAATTTTTTCCACACGTGGTCACTCTCTAACTTACTCATCCATTTCACTTTCAGATGGAGCCAAATGAACCCATCAACGCGAAGTTCTATCAGCTCGGGAACGGTGGGAGCCTCGTGTTCGAACACGACCTCACCGCTATCTCAACCTTCCTTGGGCGACTTCCCCCTGAGTTCCATGGAATTCAGGTGAACGATCAGCCCGGGGGAGAACTCCAGTGGATCATTACTGCAGATGTGCGAGGCACGATGGAGTCTCCCAACCAGGAGAGGATCCTGTTTTCGTTCCGTGAGAGCAACTGGCTCGACGGACTGGCGAGAGCTCTTCAGGAGGCATTGGCACGCCTCTGCGGACAGAATGTGGTACGCCTGCTTGCGTCCCGCTTCGCTCACCTGGTGAGGCGTGATGCCTCAGGAGCACCCATGACTCTGCAGTCGCATCCAGAGCTGCGACACCACGCCGAGCACCTAGACTTTATGCTGTATCATACACAGCAGGATCTAGACAACGCTCGGGTGTACACGAACCAGACGCACCTCGCCCTGGCCACTCATGGCGATGCTATCAAGATGCTGTCCAGGGACCGCAACAAGCTTCGCCTGAGGTGCGCGAAGAAGGATGCCACCATCACACGCCTTCGCGCTCGGATAGCGTCACTTGAGGCCACGGTGAAGGCTCGGGAGGAGCAGATCCAGGAGATGGAAGAAGACGAAGCCGGTATCGATATTCAGGGAGGAGGAGCCTTCTTGAGTGACGATGACGACTTCGAGGAGGACGAGTTCACTGAGGAGGAGGACTACGCTTTTCTGGAGCCAGGACCTGATGACGTCGTTCCTATCGACGTTGAGGACGAGGGTAGCTGCACTTGAGTACTGATATAGGCATGAGTTGTATCCCGACCGTTGTATCGTAGTATGTGAAATGGTTCTTAAAACCATTGGAGTGTTGAAATACGAGATTGTAATATGTGATGTGGTATGAATGAATGAATGTTTGTGTGTGTCATCCAAAGCATTCAAGTTTTTACAAGTTTTTGAACTTATTCAAAATAAACCATAGAATTTCCATCTTACCTTATAATCTTATGTACATTCAGATGGCCCCTCCCAATCGCAACAACAACGATGCTATGATGCAAGCTGCTGCAAACCCTGACGGCAGACAAGGAGACTGAAAGAGCTGAACGTCAAGCCAACATCACCGCACTGCAAAACCTCGCAAACCAAGGCCATGGAAACCATGATCACCCGGGATCCAAGCTCAAGAACTTTCAGAATACCAACCCTCCGGTGTTCAGCAAGACGGAGGAACCCCTCGATGCCGATGAGCGGCTTCAGACCATGGAGAACAACTTGGAGGTAGGCTGGAGTGGAAGCCAACGAGATGGTCCTGTTTGCAACCCATTACCTCGTCTGGACTAGCCCGAGCCTGGTGGATTAGCACCCGTGCCATGAATGGAGGTCAGTTCATGACTTGGGCAGATTTCAAGCTCAAGTTCAGCAAGTACCACGTACCCCCGGGTCTTATCAAGAAGATGAGGGATGAGTTCCGTGAACTGAAGCAAGGTCGCATGACGGTGGTAGAATACCGCGACAGGTTCCTTACCCTGTCAAGGTACGCCCCCGATGAGACCGACACCACTGAGAAGAGGCAGGAGAGATTCCTGAACGGACTGCATGATGAGATGCAGACTGTCCTTGTCAACATTCCCTTCGCCGATCTTGAAGCCCTTGTTGACTCCGCCATCCAGATGGACGGCAAGCTGAACCAAGCCAACGAGAACCGCAAACGTCGCATGATGCACCAGAGTGGGCCTAGCAATGCCCCGAAGTATCGTCCCAGCTCAAGCGGAGGTTTCACTCCGAGGAATAACAACAAGCCACCGATGCAGAACTCGCGCCCCGGTTATCAGAACCGGAGTGGAGGAAACCCCAGGCCAGGAGGCCACAACAACAACTACAACCACAACAACAACAACTTCAACCACGCTCCGCCCAGAGCTCCCAATCCAAACAACAACAACAACACCAACACCGCTCCAAGGACTGGAAGCAACGCTATTCCTGTCGCAACCAAGGACAAGTCCACTATCACCTGCTATGAGTGCGGAGTGGTGGGACACTACTCCAACGAGTGCCCCAAGAGACTCGCCAAGCTCGCCGGCAACAACTGCTGCACCTGCTCAGCGGCAACGCCGCGTTTCCCTTTGGAAAGAAGTTCGCCCCCAACAACCCCAATAACCGCAACGGCCGTCTCTTCCACATGAACGCCGAAGAAGCTCGGGAAGCACCAGATGTTGTACTGGGTATGTTTCCTGTCAACTCAGTACCTGCCAGAGTGTTGTTTGATTCCGGAGCATCTCATTCTTTTGTCACCGAAGACTTTGCATCAACAAGGAAAATTCAACCTCTCAGTTTGAAACATGTCATGATAGTTCAAATCCCCGGATCAACCACTAAAGCCAGAAAATTTTGTAAAAATGTACCCATCGGAATACATGAAGTAGAGTTCTATGCCAACCTGATAATTTTGGGAACCAAAGGTTTGGAAGTAGTACTGGGAATGGATTGGATGGCAAAGCATCATGGAATGATTGACTGTGCCAAGAAAGCCATCACCATGACCAGTAGCACCGGTATCATAGTAGAACATGTCTCGAAACTGCTACCCAGAAAATTTACCTGCAACCAGAGCTTAGCCAAGCCAACTCTGGATCAAATCAGGGTCGTTTGTCGATATCCTGATGTGTTTCCGGATGGTTTACCCGGTATGCCCCCAGACCGGGATATTGAGTTTATCATCGAGTTAATTCCCGGAACCGGACCTATAGCCCAGAGAGCCTACAGCATGAACCCAGCAGAGCTTGTGGAGCTGAAGAAGCAAGCTTGGATGAGCTGTTAGCCAAAGGTCTAATTCGACCAAGTGCGTCACCTTGGAGATCCCCGTTTTGTTTGTGGATAAGAAGGATGGTGCCAGTCGTTTATGTACGGACTATCGTAAACTTAACGATGTCACCATCAAGAACAAATACCCCTTGCCAAAGATAGAAGATTTGTTTGACCAGCTGACCGGTGCCATAGTTTTCTCAAAGATTGACCTCAGGACTGGATATCACCAGCTGAAAATTCGTGCATCGGACATTCCCAAAACTGCCTTTACCACCAGATATGGATTGTACGAGTACAATGTCATGTCATTTGGATTGACCAATGCCCCCGCTTATTTCATGAATCTCATGAATAAGATCTTCATGAACTTTCTGGATAAGTTTGTTGTCGTTTTCATCGACGACATTCTAATCTACTCCAAGTCTGAGGAAGAGCATGAACAACACCTAGAAGCTGTCTTGGAGACCCTTAGGGAGCATAAGCTGTATGCTAAGTTCAGCAAATGTGAGTTTTGGTTAAAGGAAGTTGGATTCCTGGGACACATCTTGTCTGCAGGAGGAATTGCTGTAGATCCCGCCAAGATCAAGACTGTTGCCGAATGGAAAGCCCCAACCACCCGAGACCGAGGTCCGCGCTTTTCTTGGATTAGCCGGATATTACCGCAGATTTGTAGAAGGCTTTTCGAGTATCGCTCGACCAATGACCCAACTACTGAAGAAAGATAAGAAGTTCGAATGGACGGACAAATGTGAGGAGAGTTTCCAACAACTCAAGCTTAGACTGACCTCAGCCCCAATTCGATCATGCCGGACATCACCAAACCCTTTGATGTTTACTGCGATGCATCCAAGATTGGTCTCGGATGTGTGCTTATGCAAGAAGGCAAGGTGATCTCTTATCTGTCCCGGCAAGCTGAAGCGAGCATGAGCAGAACTACCCCACCCATGACCTCGAGCTCGCGGCCGTAGTTTTAGCACCGAAGGTGTGGCGTCATTACCTCATGGGTAATCGCTGCGAGATCTATTCGGATCACAAGAGCCTGAAGTATATCTTTACCCAGAAGGAGCTGAACATGAGGCAAAGAAGATGGTTAGAATTGATTAAGGATTATGATATGGAGATCCACTACCACCCCGGCAAGGCCAATGTGGTAGCGGATGCGTTGAGTAGACTGCCGTGTCAGTTGAACTCAATGATAGCAGAAGAACAACCCAGCTTGTACCAGGAGTTTGAACAGTTTAGAATGGAGTTAGTCAGTGAAGGATTCCTAGCCAGCATGGAGCTACAACCCACCTTGATTGGTCAGATCAAGGAAGCTCAGAAGGGAAATGCCAGCATTGACGGAATCAAGACCCAGATAGTCGCAGGAAAAGCACCAGGATTCACGGTAGATGAATCCGGAGTTCTTTGGTACAAAGAACGTCTCTGCGTACCATCGGACTCAGACCTGAAGCAAGTCATTCTGAAGGAAGCCCATGACACCCTATACTCTATTCACCCCGGAGGTACCAAGATGTACCAAGATTTGAAGGAACAATTTTGGTGGCATGGAATGAAGAGGGAGATCGGAAGCTACATCGCCAAGTGTGATATCTGTCAGCGAGTCAAGGCAGAACATCAGCGACCCGCAGGACTGCTGCAACCCTTACAGATTCCGGAATGGAAGTGGGACTCGGTAGGAATGGACTTTATCACAGGTTTGCCCAAATCCAGCAAAGGCAACGACTCTATATGGGTAGTGGTGGATAGATTGACCAAAGTAGCCCATTTCATCGCCGTCAAGACCACCTACCAAGGACCAAAGTTAGCTGAGCTGTACATCTCCAGAATAGTCGCCCTGCACGGAACCCCGAAGTCGATAGTGTCGGATAGAGGATCACAATTCACCTCACGATTCTGGCAGAAGGTGCATGAAGGATTAGGGACCCGTTTGAATTTCAGCACCGCCTATCACCCGCAGACCGATGGACAGACCGAGAGAGTCAATCAGATTTTGGAGGACATGTTGAGAGCATGCGTACTGGAGTACGGATCCAAGTGGGAAGATTGCCTGCCTTACGCAGAATTCTCCTACAACAACAGTTACCAAGCCAGCCTACAGATGGCCCCCTTTGAAGCTTTGTACGGAAGGAAGTGCCGAACCCCCCTGAACTGGTCGGAAGTCGGAGAAAGTCAAGTCTTTGGACCTAATGTTCTTCGTGAAGCCGAAGAGAAAGTGCACAAGATCCGCGAGTATCTCAAGACGGCACAATCACGGCGTTAGAGTTACGCCGACAAGAGACGCCGAGAGATGACCTTCGAGATCGGAGATTTTGTCTATCTCAAGGTGTCCCCCTTGAAAGGAATGCAGAGATTTCAGCTGAAAGGAAAGCTTGCACCTCGATATGTCGGACCCTTCAAAGTTCTCAGTCGCCGAGGTGAAGTGTCCTATCAATTGGAGTTACCTGAAGAAATGTCGGCGGTGCACGACGTATTTCACATCTCACTCCTTCGAAAGTGCCTGGAAGTCCCCGAGAAGACGGAAGTGTTCAAGAACATCGATCACCGTTCGGTGGATATCAACCAAGACCTGACATACCGCGAAGTGCCGATTCGCATCTTGGAAGAAGCATACAGAACCACCCGCACCCGAAGCATCAAGTTTACGAAGATACAGTGGAGCAATCATACCGAAGATGAAGCCACTTGGGAGCGAGAGGAAGATATGAAGAAGGAGTACCCAGATCTCTTTAGTATCTAATTTTCTTTAAGATCTCGGGACGAGATCTTTTGTAAGGGGGAAGGGTTTGTAACATCCCAAATTTCAAATAAAGGAAGAAGAACATTTCCAAGTATCCAAAATTCAGAACCAACAAAAACTTTTACTTTGCATATAGTACCCAGCATAGGACTTGTGCATTTTGAGTGATATGCCATGATGATTGTTACTTTGTGTTTGTGATGAACTCCAAAACCCTAGAGTGATCTAGTGATCATTATAAACCAAACTCACCACAAAGAGAAAGAAATCAAATATTAGAAAAACCCTAAAAACTCTAACATATGGTTTATACCATTTTTTTAAATTTGATCCTAGACCCATTTGATCTTCACCAATAGTGATGTTATGTTATTAAGGAGTATTTACAACTTTGAGAATCAAAGATTTACCTTTCAAACCAATTTCAAATTTGAAAATATGATCACATGAGATAATGGTCATTTCTGACTTTTATATTCTGGTCACCACTTTGAGCCTCTCTATTTCAAAATTTCTAAACCAAACCAATGCAAGTCTTTGCATGTCATCCAAGTACTCAACAAGGTGAACAACTTCTGTAAAGATCATCACCCCAAATTCATCTTGGATCAAAAGTTAGAAGCAAGCAAAGAGGAGACTTTGAAACATTTGGAAGATCCCCAATTTTCAAAATGTGATCAAACCAGGCCATCACTTGACCCTCACACACCCTAGCCATGACCAGTGATCACTCCTACACCTAACCCAAGCAAGAGCACGCCATGGACACGACCAAAGCATGGCCAGCCATGGCCATGCCGGCCACGTTCCACCTCGACGCCCACCTCTCTCCCTCTGCTGCTCCAGCCCGAGCCACCTTGCCAAACACGTCGCCCATGATCTCAGGAGATCGCCCGTACCCGCCGTTGAACGAGAGGACGACGACACGACCCGGACGGAGTGCGCCCAGGACGCTCCAGGTGCGCCGCCAACGGCATGGCGACGTCACCCGTGCACGGACGCGCGCGACACGGGCACGCGTCGATCGCCGTACCCCGCCGTACCCCGACCACCTCCGCGCGCCACGGTACTCGCCTCGCCACGTGGAGCTCGCCGGACATGCTCGCGTCACCCCCTAGCGCCTACCGCCGCCGGAGAGGAAGCTTCCTTCCGCCACGGCCTCGACAGTACGCGCACGGCCCCGACCACCGTACGCCTCGCATTAACTCGCCATGGACGCTCGCGGATTCGCCGTACCCTCCCGATCGTCGCTGCGTCACCACCTAGCCCTCTAGCTCGCCGGAGACGCCGCGCCCACGACGACCCGCACCCTGCCCCGCAGCACATCCTCCCGCCTATAAATAGAGCACTCCCCGGACCAAACCAAGCACACCACCACCCTCCCCTCTTCTTCCTCGACCTTCCCAGCACCTCGCCATGCTCGATTAGCCACCGCCGCCGCCCAATCGACGCCTCACCGCCGCGGAAGCCCTGCAGCAATCGCCGGAGAAGGAGGCCGCCCACGACGACGCCGCCGCTACGGGCTGCCTCGCCGTCGTCTACAACCTCGTCAAGCACACTACCAACCCTAGCTGGAGCCACCGTAAGCCCTCCGACCCCCTACCTGCGCCGCCGGCGAGCTTCTCTCTCGCCGTCGACGACGACGCACCAGAGCCGTTAGATCGCGTTCTAATCCAACGCCCCACGCTAGTCCATACCGATTCGGCTTTTAAGAGTCGCTGACAGGTGGAGCCCATTGTCAGGCGGCCCGCGCGTGCACAGATGCGTGGTGGGCTGGCCTTGGGCCGTTTTTAAACGTTTGGGCCCGAGTTAGCTTTCCCGCGTAGCCCGAGTAATTCAAATTCGAATTATCCAAATCCATTTAATTTCAATACTGGTTCCAACTTTGAAAATCAATAGAATCTGTTTGTCTTGGCCAAATTTAACAAACTTTATATTGTTAGAAAGCTAAGGAAAAGTTCTACAATTTGCCACTGGTCTCACCTTGAGATCTGTTGTAGAATTAATGTGACAAAAAGATCAAGCCAGACACTTTTGCACATTCAATTAATTATTAAAAATCAACCAAAATAGATATTAAGTTAATTCCAACTCCTATAGCTCACATTTCACTTCCAATAATTGTTTCTGCAAGAAAATGGTGTTGTCACTTTGCATGATCATGCCCTAGTTTAATTAATGGACAATATGGCTAGTTTAGTAAGTGATATTGTCCAAAACTATTATGTAAATCTTATGAAGTATTTTTACTTCATTTAAATCTTTGTCTCAAATGAATTCATGTGATGTTTGGACCCCTGGTCCCAACTCTCTTATATGAATTACTTGAGATTTAAATCAAATGTAGTGTTATTTAAATAGTATGAGGTGGTCTACCTCATTTAAATCATTTTCTCCAATAATGATGATGAATGTTTGACTTAGGTCAATATGAATTCATGCATGATTATGGGTGAGAAATTAAATCTTAAGAAGATATCAATGAGAGGAAACAAATCCTCAAGCATCATATGAAAGTTAATTGTCACATATGAATGAGAGGAAAATATTTTCCCCAAGTCACCCCACCAATGCACCTACTTATGTTATGTGTGTGCTTAGTATAGATTGTGTGAATAATGATGTGTTTAGTATAGCCTTTGAGCTTGTTTGGTGATTATACTTCGTATTCCAAATTTAGACGCTAGCACCGGAGATTATCAAGAAGAAGGAGAATTCTACCCTGAAGAAGAAGGAGAAAACCTAGAGAACTACCAAGGCAAGATAATACTCTTGCAAAGTGCAAAGCTCTCTTTGAGCAAGGCACCATGTTTCTTACCTTTCTTTATACAAGCCTATCTTATGTGTACACCATACAAGTTATACTTGTTGTGTTTTCCAAGGATGGACTAAAATTGGTATAGAGAACAAGATTAATAGATGAGTAGAGATAGCAAAGCAAAGTAGCACCCCTCATGATTAGTGCTAGTGCTAAAATACTAAAATTTGACTATATTAGATGGGAGCATGTGAATGGTTGAATTTGAAACCTTGGAATGATGAAGCATTCCATTGAAGAGTTGGAAGTTGAATGTGAACAAGAGAAGATGGTGATTTTTGATAAAAACCTGATATTGGTTTGAATGCGATACCTTTCCAATTTTTGAGTACCCCCACAATACCCGATTATGGGTAGGGCTTAACTGGAAGTTTATAGATTTTAGTATGAGTTCCCTCCGAACACACATCATAGGGGTTATGCTGAGGCTGCCTCCGTTGTTGAGAAAAGATGTGAATTGAGGTGAAATTGTACGGCCAAGCCCTGTGCGGTTCCCGAGTTAACAATTGGTTTTCACTCGGGAGGCCAAGCTCATGGGGAGAGGTGCTCATACTAGGATGTGTAAGTGAAAGGTTATGGTTGATGATCCGCGTACTGTGTTACGGTGACTCGGAGTTATTCCGACGGATGAAATCAAATGTTGTGGCACAAGTGTGCAACCTCTGCAGAGTGTTAAATCTATTCGAATAGCCGTGTCCACGGTTACGGACGGTTGGAAGGGCCATACAGTTTCCGGTGTCAGATTTTTGAAAGCTTTAGTAAATGTGAATGGTGACTTGGTGACTCTTTGGGTATTGAACCAATGATGTGGGAATGACACTAATGTTTCCACTTAAGATAGATAGTACATGATCCAAGCTTGTGAACTAAAATTTGGCTTACGCAAGTTAAATTAGAGCTTAGTATCTTTCTTTGGCATTTTACAATAGTATTAGTTTGCAAGTACTTGAAGTACTTACGGCTTTGTCCCTGGCTATTCAAATGGCCAGAGTACGAGGAGGAACAGAACTATCACGAGGATGACCAGCAGGACGCCTACGACAACTAGGGGTTTCTGACGTCAAATGTTGGCCTGTGGATTAGAGAATCCCGTTACTATTACGCTTCCGCTATGTATGAACTTATGTATGTTGTTGATTGAGAGATCAACTATTTGTGTAATATGAATCCGGTGATTCAAGATTGTAAGACATTATGGCTTGTAATAAATAATGACTGTGATATTCAACTATTATGCCTCGCAACAACATTATCCTGGGATTGCGATGAATGACATAATAGGCATCTGGACTTAAAAATCCGGGTGTTGACACCCTTCTTCTCGATCAACTCTTTAGTCTTCACATGAATTTTCTTCACAAATTCTGCCCTCTTGGATGCCTCCATATTGACTCTCTCATGTATGGGCAAAGGCAACAAGTCAAGTGGAGTAATGGGTTTGAAACCATACACCACCTCAAAAGGACATAGCTCCGTGGTAGAATGTACCGCCCTATTGTAAGCAAACTCCACATGCGGCAAACACTCTTCCCACTCCTTTAGGTTCTTTTTGATCATGGATCTCAACAGTTGTGACAAGGTTCGATTCACCACTTCAGTTTGACCATCAGTTTGGGGATGACAAGTAGTGCTGAAAAGCAGCTTTGTCCCCAGTTTTCTCCATAGCGTCTTCCAGAAGTAGCTCATAAACTTCACGTCACGATCAGAAACAATAGTCTTCGGGACTCCATGTAGACGTACAATCTCCCTGAAAAAAAGGTTAGCAATATGCGACGCATCGTCGCTCTTGTAGCGAGCAATAAAATGTGACATCTTAGAGAATCTATCCACTACCACAAATATAGAATCATGGCCTCTTTTAGTACGCGGCAAACCCAACACAAAATCCAAACTAATGTCTTCCCAAGGTGTAGTAGGTGCCGGTAAAGGAGTATACAAACCGTGAGGCTTCAGCTTGGACTTGGACTTGTTGCAAGTAATACATCTCTTCACATATCTATCCACGTCCCGCCTCATCTTTGGCCAATAAAAGTGGTCAGCTAGCATGAGTAGCGTCTTCTCACGCCCAAAGTGACCCATCAAACCTCCAGCATGTGATTCCTGCAATAAGAGCAAACGCACGGACGATTCTGGAACACAGAGTTTGTTAGCTCTAAACAAGAACCCATCATGTATGTGATATTTTTCCCATGCTTTACCAAGAGCACATACGCGATATGGTTCAGCAAAATCATGATCGATGGCATACAAATCACATAGTATCTCTAAACCAGGAATTTTAACATCAAGTTGAGTTAATAGCATATTCTTCCTAGATAGAGCATCAGCAACAATATTATCTTTTCCCTTCTTATGCTTAATAATGTATGGAAAAGACTCAATGAACTCAACCCACTTAGCTAGACGCTTATGCAAAGTAGATTGAGCTTTCAGATATTTTAAAGCTTCATGATCGGAATGTATGATAAATTCTTTTGGCCACAAATAATGTTGCCAAACCTCAAGAACTCTAATTAAAGCATACAATTCTTTATCATATATAGGATAGTTCAACTTAGCACCAGAAAGTTTCTCAGAAAAATATGCAATTGGACGACCATCTTGCATCAACACACCACCAATTCCAATACCACTAGCATCACATACAATCTCAAATTGCTTATTGAAATGAGGAAGTGCAAGTAACGGTGCAGAAGTTAACAATCTCTTTAGTTCATCAAAAGCATGATATTGGGCTGCGCCCCACTCAAATATTACACCCTTTTTAGTTAATTCATTCAAAGGTGCAGCAATAGTACTAAAGTTGGGCACAAATCTGCGATAAAACCCAGCTAGACCATGAAAACTTCTTACTTGACTCATATTCATGGGAGTAGGCCAATTTTGAATAGCTTCAATTTTAGACACATTTACTTCTACTCCATGCTTAGAGACAACATAGCCAAGAAATATAACCTTATCTTTGCAAAATGTGCACTTCTCAAGATTACCATAGAGTTTATTATCACGCAACACTTGCAAAACATGTCGAATATGTATAGTATGATCAGATTCACTGCGGCTGTAGATTAATATATCATCAAAGTACACAACCACAAATTTGCCAATAAATTCACGCAAAACATGGTTCATCAGTCTCATGAAAGTGCTAGGTGCATTAGTCAAACCAAAAGGCATTACTAACCACTCATATAAACCAAATTTTGTTTTAAAGGCAGTTTTCCATTCATCCCCTTCTTTCATCCTAATTTGATGATAACCACTACGCAAATCAATTTTAGAGAACACAGCAGCACCACTCAATTCATCTAGCATATCCTCTAAACGGGGAATAGGATGACGATAGCGAATAGTAATGTTGTTTATAGCCCTACAATCTACGCACATACGCCATGTACCATCTTTCTTAGGAACTAGAATAACAGGAACAACACAAGGACTAAGGCTTATGCGGATATAACCTTTGTCGAGTAGCGCTTGTAGTTGCTTCTGTATCTCCTTCGTCTCTTCGGGATTTGTTCTATATGGTACCCTATTGGGCAGCGAAGCTCCGGGAATCAAGTCAATTTGATGTTCAATACCTCGCAATGGTGGTAGTCCTGCGGGTACCTCTGCCGGAAACACGTCGCCAAATTCCTGCAAAACATTAGAAACACCAAGAGGAAGAGGGGTCATGTCGTTAGAAACCAAAATCGTACCCCTGTACAAAAGCACAAGAGGCATGTGATGGGGCCTAAGGCCACGTGGGTTGCCCGATCTCATGAATTGACCGAGGGAAAGGCGGGGGACAGAAAGAACACAAAGAACACGGCGATGAATACGATGAACACACGCAAACGCACACCAACCCGATACAATTCGGTTTAGTCCCGATAGCCCGAACCACTATCCCGATAGAATCTCTCAAGAGAAAGACACACGGTAGAATCCCCGAGAGGAAGATCGGTATACGATCGGTAGAATCACACGAGTGAGAGACCGGTGGTACAATCACAAGTGTGAGAGACTAATCATATAAGGTGTGCCTTGTACAATAGATTTGGGTAAATCTAAGGAGGCGGTTTCCCTAATCCCAAAGGGATGGTGGAGGCATGAGCCAAATTCTAGTTCATCAACTCTAGTCATGAAGGGGGGAGGGGAAGCCTATATATAAGGAGGGGTAGTTTAGGCATACAAGGAGATACATGGGCCTTGGGCCTATTTGACTTGTGGCAGGCGCCTTCTCTTCTTGGCGACCTCGGACGCTCTTCTTCCTTCTTCTCTTCCATGCCTCCGTGACCTCGGCCTTGAGTGTGGTTCTTGACGTTGACGCACATGATGAAGCAAAGACCGTAGGTCGGGCTGCATCATCTCCCCCCACTTGAAAAAGAGTCGTCCTCGACGATGAGTCTTCATGAATGTGTAGAGGAGGTAGATGAAACCAACGCTTGAATGTCCCTTCACTTGTCAAGAGCCCTATGAATAGCACAAGAAAAGCAAAGGAGCAATCAAAGCGTAGCCAAAGTTCAATGTATTTAGGAAGAGGACGCAAGTAGAAGGAGGTCACCTTATCAAAGTGTCGGTGTGCTCTCATTGAGAGATCTTGTGTAGTGGAAGTGTGCGGGCAAAACCACTCATTGGAGCTCACTTGTATCATGCTCTCAAGAGCTCTTTTTGTCAACTCGTGCTCAATCGAGGTTGACATTGGATTTTGGGTACCTATACACATGTTAGACAACAAGAACAACGTGTGTGCATGGTATATGAACACCATCATCCATCATGATGCGCCATTTCTTTTGCACATCACCATTAGCTGATACGGGGCGACTTTTGGTCTTCACCGCATCATGTGCTTCTTCGCCAAGATGGCACGCAAAGGTGAATCTTCTCCTTTATGCGTGCCTACAATCGCCTATGTGGAATGTTATACTACTTCATACTCCGTCACATCTTGATGATAGGAACTTAATGATGTCTACGGGTGCTTCTATTCTTGTAGACAGTGTTGGGCCTCCAAGAGCAGAGGTTTGTAGAACAGCAGCAAGTTTCCCTTAAGTGGATCACCCAAGGTTTATCGAACTCAGGGAGGAAGAGGTCAAAGATATCCCTCTCATGCAACCCCGCAACCACAAAGCAAGAAGTCTCTTGTGTCCCCAACACACCTAATAGGTGCACTAGTTCGGCGAAGAGATAGTGAAATACAAGTGGTATGAATGAATATGAGCGAGTAGTACGGTGCCGAGAAAAGTGCTTGCCGGCGTGCGGTTGATGGTAGTAATATTGCAGGAAGTAAAGATGCGAGTAAAACAAGTAAACAAGCAGCGATAGCGATATTTAGGAACAAGGCCTAGGGATCATACTTTCACTAGTGGACACTCTCAACATTGATGACATAACAGAATAAATAGATAGATGCTAGACTCTACACCCTCTTGTTGGATGATGAACACCACTAACCGTGTAGGATTACACGAACCCTCAATGCCGGAGTTAACAAGCTCCACAATATTCAATGTTCATATTTAAATAACCTTAGAGTGCATGACAGATCAACATAACCAAACCAAGTACTAACATAGCATGCACACTGTCACCTTCACACTACGAAAGGAGGAATAGATCACATCAATACCATCATAGCAATAGTTAACTTCATAATCTACAAGAGATCACAATCATAGCCTACGCCAAGTACTACACGATGCACACACTGTCACCATTACACCGTGCAGGAGGAATAAACTACTTTAATAACATCACTTGAGTAGCGCGCAGATAAATTGTGATACAAAACACATTGCAATCATAAAGGGATATAAATAAGCACTTCACTATGACATTCATAACAGTGAATAAGTATTCTGTGAAATATAGCCTAAGAGACCCACACGGTGCACACACCTGTCACCTTTACACACGTGGGACAAGGAGTCTCCGGAGATCACATAAGTAAAATCCACTTGACTAGCATAATGACATCTAGATTACAAGCATCATCATATGAATCTCAATCATATAAGGCAGCTCATGAGATTATTGTATTGAAGTACATAGGAGAGAGATGAACCACATAGCTACCGGTACAGCCCCGAGCCTCGATGGAGAACTACTCCCTCATGGGAGACAGCAGCGTTGATGAAGATGGCGGTGGTGTCGATGGAGAAGCCTTCCGGGGCACTTCCCGTCCCGACGGCGTGCCGGAACAGAGACTCCTGTCCCCCAGATCTTGGCTTCGCGATGGCGGAGGCTCTGGAAGGTTTTCTCTGGTTTCGTTCAACATGGTAGGGTTTTCGCAACGGAGACTTTAAGTAGGCGGAAGGGCAAGGTCGGTGGAGTCACGAGGGACCCACACAACAGGGCGCTGCGGGCCCTAGCCTGGCCGCGCCGCCTTAGTGTGGCGCCACCTCGTGGCCCCACTTCGTATCTCCTCCGGTCTTCTGGAAGCTTCGTGTGAAAATAGGACCCCGGGCGTTGATTTCGTCCAATTCCGAGAATATTTCCTTACTAGGATTTCGAAACCAAAAACAGCAGAAAACAGGAACTGGCACTTCGGCATCTCGTTAATAGGTTAGTGCCGGAAAATGCATAAATACGACATATAATGTGTATAAAACACGTAGATATCATCAATAATGTGGCATGGAACATAAGAAATTATCGATACGTCGGAGACGTATCAGCATCCCCAAGCTTAGTTCCTGCTCGTCCCGAGCAGGTAAACGATAAGAAAGATAATTTCTGGAGTGACATGCCATCATAACCTTGATCATACTATTGTAAGCATATGTAATGAATGCAGCGATCAAAACAATGGTAATGACATGAGTAAACAACTCGAATCATAAAGCAAAGACTTTTCATGAATAGTACTTTCAAGACAAGCATCAATAAGTCTTGCATAAGAGTTAACTCATAAAGCAATAAATCAAAGTAAAGGTATTGAAGCAACACAAAGGAAGATTAAGTTTCAGCGGTTGCTTTCACTTATAACATGTATATCTTATGGATAGTGTCAATGTAAGGTAATATAACAAGTGCAATATGCAAGTATGTAGGAATCAATGCACAATTCACACAAGTGTTTGCTTCTTGAGGTGGAGAGAGATAGGTGAACTGACTCAACATAAAAGTAAAAGAAAGGTCCTTCAAAGAGGAAAGCATCGATTGCTATATTTGTGCTAGAGCTTTTATTTTGAAGACATGAAACAATTTTGTCAACGGTAGTAATAAAGCATATGAGTTATGTAAATTATATCTTACAAGTTGCAAGCCTCATGCATAGTGTACTAATAGTGCCCGCACCTTGTCCTAATTAGCTTGGGTTAACACTGATCATCATTGCATAACATATGTTTCAACCAAGTGTCACAAAGGGGTACCTCTATGCCGCCTCGTACAAGGGTCTAAGGAGAAAGTTCGCATTGGATTTCTCGCTTTTGATCATTCTTCAACTTAGACACCCATACCGGGACAACATAGACAACGAGATAATGGACTCCTCTTTTAATGCTTAAGCATTCAACAACAGTTAATATTCTCATAAGAGATTGAGGTTTTATGTCCAAACTGAAACTTCCACCATGATTCATGGCTTTAGTTAGCGGCCCAATGTTCTTCTCTAACAGTATGCATACGCAAACCATTTGATTGTGAAAACCGCCCTTACTTCAGACAAGACGAACATGCATAGCAACTCACATGATATTCAACAAAGAGTTGATGGCGTCCCCAGGAACATGGTTATCGCACAACGAGCAACTTAATAAGAGATAAAGTGCATAAGTACATATTCAATACCACAATAGTTTTTAAGGCTATTTTGTCCCATGAGCTATATATTGCAAAGGCGAATGATGGAAATTTAAAGGTAGCACTCAAGAAATTTACTTTGGAATGGCGGAGAAATACCATGTAGTAGGTAGGTATGGTGGACACAAATGGCATAGTGGTTGGCTCAAGGATTTTGGATGCATGAGAAGTATTCCCTCTCGATACAAGGTTTAGGCTAGCAAGGTTATTTGAAACAAACACAAGGATGAACCGGTGCAAGCAAAACTCACATAAAAGACATATTGTAAACATTATAAGACTCTACACCGTCTTCCTTGTTGTTCAAACTCTTTACTAGAAATTATCTAGACCTTAGAGAGACCAATTATGCAAACCAAATTTTAGCCAGCTCTATGTATTTCTTCATTAATAGGTGCAAAGTATATGATGCAAGAGCTTAAACATGAGCACATCAATTGCCAAGTATCACATTATCCAAGACATTTTATCAAATACTACATGTAGCATTTCCCGTTTCCAACCATATAACAATTAACGAAGCAGTTTCAACCTTCGCCATGAACATTAAAAGCTAAGAACACATGTGTTCATATGAACCAGCGGAGCGTGTCTCTCTCCCACACAAGTATTTATTCAAACAAAAACAAAAACAAAAACAAACAGACGCTCCAAGTAAAGTACATAAGATGTGACCGAATAAAAATATAGTTTCAAGAGAAGAAACCTGATAAATTGTCGATGAAATATGCTTGAGTCTTCTTGAAATATGCAGGGATGAACCACGGGGGCATCCCCAAGCTTAGACTCTTCACTCTTCTTGATCATAGTATATCATCCTCCTCTCTTGACCCTTGAAAACTTCCTCCACACCAAACTTTAAGCAAACTCATTAGAGGGTTAGTGCACAATCAAAAATTCACATGTTCAGAGGTGACACAATCATTCTTAACACTTCTGGACATTGCACAAAACTTCTGAAAGTTAATGGAACAAAGAAACTCATTCAACTTAACAAAAGCGGCAATGCGAAAGAAAAGGCAGAATCTGTCAAAAACAGAACAGTCCGTAAAGACGAACCTGGAAGGGGCACTTAACTTGCTCAAATGGAAAAACTCAAAACTAATGAAAGTTGCGTACATATCTGAGGATCACACACGTAAATTTTCAGATTTTTTTGATTTTTTTACAGAGACTTCTGCGCGAATTCGTGACAGACAGCAATGCTGTTTCTGCGCAGCAATCCAAATCTAGCATCAACTTTACCATAGAGACTTTACTTGACACAAAAACATGATAATGAGAGGTTGCTACAGTAGTAAACAACTTCCAAGACTCAACAAAACAAAAATTGCTGTAGTAAAATAAACACATGGGTTATCTCCCAAGAAGTGCTTTCTTTATAGCCATTAAGATGGGCTCAGTAGTTTTAATGATGCACTCGCAAGAAATAGTAGTTGAAGCAAAAGAGAGCATCAAGAGGCAAATTCAAAACATATTTAAGTCTAACATGCTTCCTATGAAAAGGAATCTTGTAAATAAACAAGTTCATGAAGAGCAAAGTAACAAGCATAGGAAGATAGAACAAGAGTAACTTCAAAAATTTCAGCATATAGAGAGGTGTTTTAGTAACATGAAAATTTGTACAACCATATTTTCGTCTCTCATAATAATTTTCAGAGGCATCATGAACAAATTCAACGATGTAACTATCACATAAAGCATTCTTATTCACATGCATAAAAGTATCATTACTCTCCACATAAGCATAATCAATTTTATTAGTTGTAGTGGGAGCAAATTCAACAAAGTAGCTATCATTTTTATTCTCATCATGTGTAGGAGGCATAGTATTATCATCATAAAAATTACTCTCCATAGTAGGCAGCACTAAAAGACCAATATCATTATAATCATCATAAACAGGAGGCAAAGTATCGTCAAGGTAAATTTTCTCATCAATGCTTGGGGGACTAAAAATGTCATGCTCATCAAAGCCAGCTTCCCCAAGCTTAGAATTTTCCATATCATTAGCAACAATGGTGTTCAAAGCGTTCATACTAATGTGTTCCATAGGTTTTTTAATTTTCACATCAAACCATCCATGTCTTAAATCAGGAAATAGAATAAGAAGCTCATTGTTGTCCATTATGCCTAACTAGTGTAAACAAGAAACAAAAAGATGCAATTGCAGGATCTAAAGGAAATAGCTTCGAGCACTTACAACGGCAACAGAAACTTAGTTACCTGAGACCGGAGTATGAGTGCTTTTTACCTTTCTTCCCCGGCAACGGCGCCAGAAAAGTGCTTGATGTCTACGGGTGCTTCTATTCTTGTAGACGAGTGTTGGGCCTCCAAGAGCGAGAGGTTTGTAGAACAACGAGCAAGTTTCCCTTAAGTGGATCACCCAAGGTTTATCGAACTCGGGGAGGAAGAGGTCAAAGATATCCCTCTCATGCAACCCCTGCAACCACAAAGCAAGAAGTCTCTTGTGTCCCCAACACACCTAATAGGTGCACTAGTTCGGCGAAGAGATAGTGAAATACAAGTGGTATGAATGAATATGAGCGAGAGTACGGTGCCGGAAAAGTGCTTGTCGGCGTGCAGTTGATGGTAGTAATATTGCAGGAAGTAAAGATGCGAGTAAAACAGTAAACAAGCAGCGATAGCAGTATTTAGGAACAAGGCCTAGGCATCATACTTTCACTAGTGGACACTCTCAACATTGATGACATAACAGAATAAATAGATAGATGCTAGACTCTACACCCTCTTGTTGGATGATGAACACCACTAACTGTGTAGGATTACACGACCCCTCAATGCCGGAGTTAACAAGCTCCACAATATTCAATGTTCATATTTAAATAACCTTAGAGTGCATGACAGATCAACATAACCAAACCAAGTACTAACATAGCATGCACACTGTCACCTTCACACTACGAAAGGAGGAATAGATCACATCAATACCATCATAGCAATAGTTAACTTCATAATCTACAAGAGATCACAATCATAGCCTACGCCAAGTACTACACGATGCACACACTGTCACCATTACACCGTGCAGGAGGAATAAACTACTTTAATAACATCACTAGAGTAGCGCGCAGATAATTTGTGATACAAAACACATTGCAATCATAAAGGGATATAAATAAGCACTTCACTATGACATTCATAACAGTGAATAAGTATTCTGTGAAATATAGCCTAAGAGACCCACACGGTGCACACACTGTCACCTTTACACACGTGGGACAAGGAGTCTCCGGAGATCACATAAGTAAAATCCACTTGACTAGCATAATGACATCTAGATTACAAGCATCATCATATGAATCTCAATCATGTAAGGCAGCTCATGAGATTATTGTATTGAAGTACATAGGAGAGAGATGAACCACATAGCTACCGGTACAGCCCCGAGCCTCGATGGAGAACTACTCCCTCCTCATGGGAGACAGCAGCGTTGATGAAGATGGCGGTGGTGTCGATGGAGAAGCCTTCCGGGGGCACTTCCCCGTCCCGACGGCGTGCCGGAACAGAGACTCCTGTCCCCTAGATCTTGGCTTCGCGATGGCGGCGGCTCTGGAAGGTTTTCTCTGGTTTCGTCCAACGTGGTAGGGTTTTCGCAACGGAGACTTTAAGTAGGCGGAAGGGCAAGGTCGGTGGAGTCACGAGGGACCCACACAACAGGGCGGCGCGGGCCCTAGCCTGGCCGCGCCGCCTTAGTGTGGCGCCACCTCGTGGCCCCACTTCGTATCTCCTCCGGTCTTCTGGAAGCTTCGTGTGAAAATAGGACCCTGGGCGTTGATTTCGTCCAATTCCGAGAATATTTCCTTACTAGGATTTCGAAACCAAAAACAGCGAGAAAATAGGAACTGGCACTTCGGCATCTCGTTAATAGGTTAGTGCCGGAAAATGCATAAATACGACATATAATGTGTATAAAACATGTAGATATCATCAATAATGTGGCATGTAACATAAGAAATTATCGATACGTCGGAGACGTATCACTTAACGACAAGTACGGAGGGAAGGAAGGATGGCACGGAGACCCGAGGACGCAAGACCGTAGTTGTTTGGTGTGTTGACGGTTGATGCTTACTACATGGAGATGGAGATGCTTATGCAGCGTGCCCGTGTCCGTGAGTCTCTTGAGATGACCCTACAGCGTTTTCTGAATGGTCTACGGTTTAATATCAAGGGCATTGTGCGTCATCACAGCTACGCTACTATGAATGAGCTACTACATCATGCAAGAGAAGCTGAGTCACAGTTGGCTGAAGAACTGCAAATGAAGGGCCGTGCTACAGGCGCTGGGCGCTACACACCCCGCGCGCCGCCTTCCATGGCGCCATCATCGCGCCCTGCGGATGTTCCTACTTCATCTAGCAAGCCGGTCTCCAATGTGTCTAACACAAAGAATCCCATCCCTGCAGCAAGTGGAACTAGTTCTAATATGTCAACAGCGCGCAACCGTGATATGCTTTGTCATACATGTGGT
The DNA here is from genome assembly GCF_022539505.1 of Lolium rigidum. NCBI lineage: Eukaryota > Viridiplantae > Streptophyta > Magnoliopsida > Poales > Poaceae > Lolium > Lolium rigidum. The sequence goes on along the minus strand of NC_061510.1, from coordinate 190,032,764 downwards.
GGCAAGTGATAGGGCAAAGGTGGCCGATCTTTCGATGAGACGAGGATAATTCGATTTGTTGGTGGAGTTCGTGCTTGACGATCCGACTACACGTGCAAAGCTCGTGCGCCAATGCAATCGCTAGGACAATCTCCGGGAGTTACTGATCTTGCGGAAGCATGATCAGCCTGACCAGCAAGGGTCTTAATTCCTACCTGAAATCGAGAACAAGTAAGAACTAAAGATGCAATCAGAATATTGCGAATAGAGATGAAAGCTTGATTGATAATGGTGGGATTCCGAATAGTCGGTCTTGTTCCGGGCGTTGGCCTCAAAAGAAGTACACGTAGTTGCGGCAATTGGCTAACTTTTAATCTAATAAAAATCCAAGTTCTAATGACGGCTACGAGAGGGATATATATGGGGGAAGTGAAGGGATTTTCGTCCAACCAGCTAGGGTTGGCCAAAAACACCCCTAAATGGGCCTTCCTCCACTTATATGGCCTCTTAAAATCCCCTAAAATACCTAATCCGAAAATACATGGGCCTGGCCCATTAAATAAGGTGACGCAGCACCAAAAATAACTCTTTGGACGAATTTTATGATGGAGTAACTTGTATAATTCATCCAAGCATCATTGCTTCACTATGGTGGCTTCAATGTTCTGAAATCCTCGCTTTCAACGCCATCCTGAATCCTTGCAGGTCTGCTGCCATCTCCATGCGCGTTCCTAATCCAATACTTGGCGTCCATGCTAGATCCATTCCTAAATAATATAAATACGTTTGATTTAGGCAGCATCATATTCTCATATATATTAGGAAGGATTCCTAGTAACGAATGTACCTGAGATGTGGTTGTAGGAGTATTGGTTGTATCTATCATAGTGATGTCCTCATCATCCTCCCCTTCTTGAATTGAAGTCGTCCTCGACGTAGTCTCATCTTTTTCACCAAAATATGCCTTCAAATCGCAGGTAATCAGGTCCTCATCATCCTCCCTTTCTTGAAAGAAAAACCGTCCTCGGCGATGTTTATTCTGTAAACATGCTAACAAAAGAGACAAGGTATATGCATGGTATATGTATATGTCATCCTTTTTAACAGCTCTGTCATGTCGCCCATTGAAGTTTGTACATATACCAGTATTGTAGTATCTTAGCAGATCATTAGTCCCCATTAAACATTCATGACAACTCAGTTTGCAGATATAAGTGAAGCACATATTAACTCCTTCCAAATTGTAATGCTCATCATTAAACCATCCTAAAGTTGGTAAGCCAAAATTTAATGTCTCAAATTTACTAGCTACGCCATGCGGATTTAAACAATTTTGCAGCAAGTTATTTGGCATAGAATGAATACCAACATTGGAGGTCATATCAAAATGAGAAAGCATATACACAAATTCAGTTTTATTGGAACTATAAGAATCATCACACATGATGCAAATCCTATGTACCATAAAAACATTGGTGCTGACATACTCCCCAACCAAATGAAAAGTAACATCAGGGGCGTAGACACTCTTTAAACAAGGAAGTTCATCAAGTTTGTGTCTAGCATGTGAAAAAGATATAGGTGGATCCATCGCAACAGAAAACAAAGAATTAGCATGAGAAATCTTAGCCAACACTTCATTGTTCATAACCAGTTTTATATGATCCATACTAGAGTCATCTTTCAAATCACAAGGTGCATTATCAGGAGCAAGAATTTCATTTTGTACACTCATATCAATAGAGGAGCGAAAAACAGCACATGGTACACACAAATCTGTAGGTCTCTCAAAACTAGAGTCAACCAAAAGATTGCTAGTCATATCAATGATAATTTCAGTGGTATGATCACATGGTACTTGCAAATCAGTAGTATGATCCTCTAATATAAGCGGTGTGGCCAAATCATCAGCGAACTCATCACATGGTATATTAATATCAACATTGCATTCATCAATCTCATGTGGAGGGATAAAATCAGTACCTTCATTTTTACCTTGTGACTCCAACGTAGAAGATGTTCGCAGCGACGTGTCACAAGTCTGTGGCTGGGCGACTCGCACTACAATATTCATGCGTGGCACGTTGGAAGAAACAACCGGTGCTAGTGTGCATGACTTGAAGGAGTTGAAATGGTCCACCGTGTTTTCCTGTATGTGTTTCTCAAAAGCACAAGCGCGAACATATATACCAATAGTAGAACGAGGAATATACTTAAACATAACCTTAATATCAGGGTTTAAGCCGTTGAAAAACATGTTTCTAGTACTTTCCTCAAATTCCTTTATATCACAACGGTACATGTAAAATTTAAATTCCTGATAGTAAACATGCACGGTGTTACTACCTTGTTCTAACCTTTTAAGTTTTCGGATCATTTCCCGTTCATGAGAAAGAGGCACAAATCTATGTCGCAAAGCAGATTTTAAATCTCCCCAAGTAGTAGGTTTCTTATCAACAATTTCTTTGTAAGTCATATCCCACCAAATGGAAGCAAAACCCGTAAAAACTCTAGCAGCAGTTCTTACTTTCTCATGTTCAGTAAAATCATGGCATCCAAAAATATTGTCAACTTCAAACTCCCAATCAAAATAAGCATCAGTATTATATCTACCCTCTTAAACTGGTAAAGAAATAACCTGAGCATGATCTCCTGTAAATGGTCGCACATGCATCTCCGTAGTCTTCATGGTCTTCGGGTCGGCGGATTGGTCCTCAATTCCTGGCATGGTTAGTACCCAAAAATCACAAGTGTATATGCCTACAAGCTACGCAAATATGGTGGTATCGCGCGCAATTCATCAAGCAAAATACAAATCTCTTACAAGTTCTTACCAAACAGGAGGCGGCGATCGGCAACCAACAGTATCAAGTAACTCCAAAGATTGAGCGAAGCGATTGCCAAGCACACGTATACCGCACGATGTAGAAATATGTATAGCTGTAGGTAGGCTCAAAGTATGTGGAACTACCACCACGATAATCAATGTAAAGCTGAAAATTCATTCAAAGTTGTCAATTGCTGCTCGTAGGCTAGACCGTACTAGAGACGCGAGCCTAAAACACAAATAATATATCACGCAGAAATAAGATATATGATGTGTGGACAGCGCGGGACTAGCGACCGGCCACTCGGCTTGGAAACCGATGCGAATCAACATCCCAGCTTAGCTTGGGTTCAACGCCCGTGCGTATGGCAGCAAAAGAAAATACGGAGTGTGCTTTGAACCTATCGAAAGGAAGGAGGCCAGATGATGTGACGAAAAAATAGCAGCTGCTTCCGGACCTGACCAACACAGCAACATGACCTGACCTGCCTAAGATGAGATGTCACAATAACCAAATTGATTCCTCTTTCCGAAGTATCCAACAGATCTGATCGGTCCTTTTTTTTCTTTCTATAAATCTCTCTCCACGTATCACTAACCAGATATGGAGCAAGTTCCAGACTTCCAAGCTAAGCTAGGAAAAGGTTCCAAACGAAGCAACCTGAAAGATCTATTTGTGTAGAGATTCAATGCACAACTCCCAAGAAGATATACAGGGAAAGAAAAGTTGATCAAACGACAAGATCGATCTGATCGGTTCTCTTTTTTTTTTACCGATCAGATATCTTTCCTTGATATGATTCAATTCTATCTCTCTTTTTGTTATAACGGACCAACTCCTCCGCATATATTCCAAACAGACTCGGTCTTCACAAGACGAAATATTGATACAGCCAAACCAAAACTAGCTTTTCGTTTCCTTTGATATCTCTCTACTCAACACGGATCAAGCTATGAGGTAATGATAAAAGCAAACTGATCCGAACAACCTTTCCACGATCTGCACTCCAGTCCGCGGGTTGTTTTTTTTCTCTTTTTATTTTGGATCTAATCTGCAGACGCTGGTACTATGGAAATTGGAGGCCAACAAAAGATGTGGAGAAGTGGTGGCGGCGGCGTGGATGCTCAATGGTTTGATGCGATGAGAAAAGCAGATGGTAACGACAGCGGTATATGGCGAGGCGGAAGGAAACACAAGATGGCTGGAAACAAAGACTCAACAATGTAACGTGGCTAGAACTCGAAACTCTAAAAGACTAGTAACTAGAAACCAGCAACTCGACACACGATGCAATGAAAATTCAACCAAACAAAAACAAAGTGGTGATAGCGAAAGGCTAAGACTGGTTTTAGGCGAGGATGAACTAATCTAACTTCTTTTTGTACGGCTTTTTCTGGGTTATAGGTAAACAAATCTACACTAGGAAAACTGTAAATCTCACCGAGCAACCTGAAATCTGATACCACTTGATAGGGAAAAGGTGGCCGATCTTTCGATGAGACGAGGATAATTCAATTTGTTGGTGGAGTTCGTGCTTGACGATCCGACTACACGTGCAAATCTCGTGCGCCAATGCAATCGCTAGGACAATCTCCAGGAGTTACTGATCTTGTGGAAGCACGATTAGCCTGACCAGCAAGGGTCTTAATTCCTACCTGAAATCGAGAACAAGTAAGAACTAAAGATGCAATCAGAATATTGCTAATAGAGATGAAAGCTTGATTGATAATGGTGGGATTCCGAATAGTCGGTCTTGTTCTGGGCGTTGACCGCAAAAGAAGTACACGTAGTTGCAGCAGTTGGCTAACTTTTAATCTAATCAAAATCCAAGTTCTAATGACGGCTACAGAGGGATATATATGGGGGAAGAGAAGGGATTTTCGTCCAACCAGCTAGGGTTGGCCAAAAACACCCCTAAATGGGCCTTCCTCCACTTATATGGCCTCTTAAAATCCCCTAAAATACCTAATCCGAAAATACATGGGCCTGGCCCATTAAATAAGGTGACGCAGCACCAAAAATAACTCTTTGGACGAATTTTATGATGGAGTAACTTGTATAATTCATCCAAGCATCGTTGCTTCACTATGGTGGCTTCAGTGTTCTGAAATCCTCGCTTTCAACGCCATCCTGAATCCTTGCAGGTCTGCTGCCATCTCCATGCGCGTTCCTAATCCAATGCTTGGCGTCCATGCTAGATACATTCCTAAATAATATAAATACATTTGATTTAGGCAGCATCATATTCTCATATATATTAGGAAGGATTCCTAGTAACGAATGTACCTGAGATGTGGTTGTAGGAGTATTGGTTGTATCTATCATAGTGATGTCCTCATCAGCAAGGGTCACTTCAAGCGAGATTGTCCTAACCGCAAAGTTATGATCATTAATGAGGACAATGAGTATGAAACTGGAGATGATGTTGATCCAAATGCTCCAGATGAGGATGATTATGACAGTGATGGGTTTGATGCTTTCCCTTCTGAAGCTCAAACTATTGTTGTCTCGCAGCGTGTTCTTAATGTGCAGTCAAGTGCATCTACACAGTGCTGTAATTTGTTCCAAACAAAGGCACTAGTTGGTCCTGACAAGGCTTGCAAGGTCATTATTGATGGCGGGAGTTGTCGCAATCCAGCAAGCAAAGAGTTATGTGCTAAGCTGAAACTGAAGTATGTACCGCACCCGCATCCATATTATATTCAGTGGTTGAGCAATAATGGTGAGATGAAGGTGAGCCACATGGTGCGAGTTGATTTTGAGATTGGACCGTATAAGGATTCCTTTGATTTTGATGTGGTTCCTATGACGGTTTGTCACCTGCTGTTGGGCCGGCCATGGCTCTATGACCGTTCTGTGCAACACAATGGTCGTGCCAATACATATCACTTGGAGTTCAAGGGAAAGAAAATTAACTTACATCCTAGGTCACCGCAGCAAATTGTCAATGAGTCTCGTCAGAAGATTGAAGTAAACTTGGAGGATGCATCCATAGATAGGCGAGAGAATTGTAATGCCGTGAGTGATATAACGAAAAGTGAGAGAGTGAATTCCTTAGTCTCATTAGCCACCAAACAAGATATGAGAGAATTTTGTGAGGATCCTACAGCCATGCCTCTAGCTTGTGCTCATGTACAGGGGTACGGTTTTGGTTTCTAACGACATGACCCCTCTTCCTCTTGGTGTTTCTAATGTTTTGCAGGAATTCCATGACGTGTTTCCGGAGGAGGTACCTGCGGGACTACCACCGTTGCGTGGTATTGAGCATCAAATAGACTTGATCCCCGGTGCCTCGCTGCCCAATAGGGCGCCATATAGAACGAATCCCGATGAGACGAAGGAGATACAGAAGCAAGTACAAGAGCTACTCGACAAGGTTATATCCGCATAAGCCTTAGTCCTTGTGCTGTTCCTGTTATTCTTGTTCCTAAGAAAGATGGTACATGGCGTATGTGCGTAGATTGTAGAGCGATAAACAACATTACTATTCGATATCGTCATCCTATTCCCCGTTTAGAGGATATGCTAGATGAATTGAGTGGTGCTTCTGTTTTCACTAAAATTGATTTGCGTAGTGGTTATCATCAAATTAGGATGAAAGAAGGGATGAGTGGAAAACCGCCTTTAAAACAAAATTTGGTTTATATGAGTGGTTAGTAATGCCTTTTGGTTTGACTAATGCACCTAGCACTTTCATGAGACTGATGAACCATGTTTTGCGTGATTTTATTGGCAAGTTTGTGGTTGTGTATTTTGATGACATATTAATCTACAACCGCAATGAATCTGATCATACTTGATAGGGCAAAGGTGTCCGATCTTTCGATGAGATGAAGATAAATCGATTTGTTGGTGGAGTTCGTGCTTGACGATCCGACTACACGTGCGAAGCTCGTGCGCCAATGCAATCGCTAGGACAATCTCCGGGAGTTACTGATCTTGCGGGAGCACGATCAGCCTGACCAGCAAGGGTCTTAATTCCTACCTGAAATCGAGAACAAGTAAGAACTAAAGATGCAATCAGAATATTGCGGATGAAAGATGAAAGCTTTATTGAATAAGGTGGGATTCCGAATAGTCGGTCTTGTTCTGGGCGTTGGCCTCAAAAGAAGTACACGAGAGTTGCAGCGATGGCTAACTTTTAATCTAATCAAAATCCGAGTCTAAACGTGACGGCTATGGGGGTATTTAAAGGAGGAAAAGGTGGGGTTTCGGCCAGCCATGCATATGGTGGCCGAACCAAACCCTAGAAGGCCTTTCCCCTTCAATACGGACTCTAAAAAGTGGCTGACTTAAATCCTGCGAAAATTACATGGGCCTGGCCCAAAACTAAAGGTGTCGCAGCACCATGAACTCATGTGGACGAAATTATGAAGTGGAGAACTCTATATTTCGTCCATGCCTTCATCTCCAATTATGGTGGCTTCAAAGTTATGAAATCTCCACTCGCAGCGTCTTCTTCAATCCTCATATGTTTGCTGCCATCTCCTCCATGTGTGATCATGCTCCAATGCTTGTCCTCCTCATCCATGCTTGGTCCATCATTCCTAAGAGTAACAAACATATCTGATTTAGGCAGCATCATATTCTCGTGTATGTGAGGAATAGTTCCAAGAAACGAAAGTACCTGATAGTTCAGTTGTTTGGCACGAGCTCGAGTGATTGGTCCTTGTATTTGTGTCGTTGTAGGTACAGCGGTTGTATCAAGAGATGGGATGTCCTCATCATGCCCCCCTTCTTGAATTGAAGTCGTCCTCGACGAAAACTCCTCTTCTTCACCAAAGTAAGGCTTCAAATCTGCAATGTTAAATGTAGGACTAACCGGACCCAATTATGCAGGAAGCTCAAGTTTATATGCATTATCATTTATTTTCTCTAACACCTTAAAAGGACCAGCAGCGCGTGGCATTAGTTTTGACTTGCGCAATTCAGGAAAACGATCTTTGCGCAAATGCAACCAAACAAGATCACCAACATCAAACACAACATGTTTTCTTCCTCTATCCCCAGCAATTTTATACTTAGTATTCATGCGTGCTATGTTGTCTTTAGTAGTCTCATGCAATTTTAGTATCAATTCAGCACGGTTTGTAGCATCCAAATTATGTTGCACAGAAGATGGTAAAGGCAACAAATCAATAGGTGCACGTGGTACAAAACCATAAACAATCTCAAATGGGCACATCTTAGTGGTAGAATGCAGCGAACGATTGTAAGCAAATTCAACATGAGGTAAACATTCTTCCCACAATTTTAAGTTCTTCTTCAAAACAGCCCGCAGCATAGTAGATAAAGTTCTATTTACTACTTCAGTTTGTCCATCGGTTTGGGGATGACATGTAGTACTAAACAGCAATTTAGTCCCCAACTTAGCCCATAAACATCTCCAAAAGTGGCTAAGAAACTTAGTATCACGATCAGAAACAATAGTATTTGGCACACCATGTAAACGCACAATTTCGCGAAAGAACAAATCAGCAACATGTGTAGCATCATCAGTTTTGTGACATGGAATAAAGTGTGCCATCTTAGAGAATCTATCCACAACAACAAAGATACTATCCCTCCCCTTCTGTGTACGAGGCAAACCCAAAACGAAATCCATAGAAATATCCTCCCAAGGTACACTAGGAACAGGAAGAGGCATATATAAACCATGTGGATTAAGTCGAGACTTAGCTTTTTGACATGTAGTGCAGCGTGCCACAAATCTCTCAACATCTCGACGCATACGTGGCCAAAAGAAGTGTGCAGCAAGTACATCTTCCGTCTTCTTCACACCAAAGTGTCCCATCAATCCTCCTCCATGCGCCTCCTGCAACAACAAAAGACGAACGGAACCATGCGGGATGCATAGCTTGTTAGCACGGAACACAAATCCATCATTGAGGACGAATTTGTTCCATGTTCTACCATCTTTACAATTCAGCAACACATCTCTAAAATCAGCATCATGCAAGTATTGTTCCTTTATAGTTTCTAATCCAAAAATCTTGAAGTCAAGTTGAGATAGCATAGTATAACGGCGCGACAAAGCATCAGCAATAACATTATCTTTACCCTTTTTGTGTTTTATAACATAAGGAAAAGACTCAATAAATTCAACCCACTTTGCATGGCGACGATTCAACTTAGCTTGACTACGAATATGCTTCAAAGATTCATGATCAGAATGTATAACAAATTCTTTAGGCCATAAATAATGTTGCCAAGTTTCTAATGTCCGAACCAGCGCATATAATTCTTTATCATAAGTAGAATAGTTCAGACTAGGCCCACTCAATTTTTCACTAAAATATGCAACAGGTTTGCCCTCTTGTAACAACACACCTCCCAAACCAATTCCACTAGCATCACATTCAAGCTCAAAAGTCTTATTGAAATCGGGAAGTTGGAGTAATGGAGCATGTGTTAACTTATCTTCCAGAATCATGAAGGCGTCTTGTTGTGCATCTCCCACACAAAGGGCACATCCTTCTTTGTAAGCTCATTCAGCGGCGCAGCAATGGATCCAAAATCTTTCACAAAGCTCCTATAGAAACCAGCGAGGCCAAGAAAACTCCTCACTTGTGTGACCGTCTTTGGCTGCGGCCAACTCTCAATTGCCTCAATCTTGGCTGGATCAACTTCAATTCCCTGCGCAGTAACAACATAGCCAAGAAACGCAACTCGATTGGTGCAAAAGGTGCACTTCTCAAGATTACCATACAAACGTGCATCACGTAAAGCATGGAAAACAGCACGTAAATGATCCAAATGTTCCTCCAAAGATTTGCTATAAATCAGAATATCATCAAAGTATACCACCACAAAACGTCCAATAAAAGCACGTAAAACTTCGTTCATCAGTCTCATGAAGGTACTAGGTGCATTAGTTAAACCAAAGGGCATTACTAACCACTCATATAAGCCGAACTTAGTTTTAAACGCTGTTTTCCATTCATCTCCTAATTTCATACGAATCTGGTGGTAACCACTACGCAAATCAACTTTAGAGAACATAACGAGAACCACTCAATTCATCAAGCATATCATCTAAACGAGGTATTGGATGACGGTATCGAATGGTAATATTATTAATAGTTCTACAATCAGTACACATGCGTGAAGAACCATCCTTCTTAGGTACCAAGATAATAGGAACAGCACATGGGCTAAGAGACTCACGAATGTAACCTTTATCTTGTAGAACCTGAATTTGTCGCTGAATCTCTTTCGTCTCTTCAGGATTGGTACGGTATGGTGCACGGTTGGGCAGCGACGCTCCTGGAATCAAGTCAATCTGGTGTTCTATACCACGGATAGGTGGTAGTCCAGGGGGAACATCTTGTGGGAACACATCAATGAATTCCTGCAAAAGGTTAGCAACCGCAGGTGGAAAAGAAGGAGGCATATCCTCAAATGAAAACAGAACTTCTTTGCAAATGATAGCATAGCATTGAGTAGTGTCCACATCAAGTTCAGCAATATCAGATTTGCTAGCAAGCAAACAAGGATTTTTCAAACGAATTTCAGTAGCATGGTTCGAATCAGATTTAGTATTAGTCTTAGGTGGAACAAAATCTGCAGCAACAATCTGATTCTCACTCTTAAGTTTCTCCTCGTTTTTTACTCTACTAGCTCTAGCAAGGTCATCTTTTAGTATTTGTTCAGGAGTCATAGGTTTGAGACCAATTTTCTTTCCATCATGCATAAGAGAATACTGATTAGTTTTACCATTATGAACAGATTCTCTATCAAATTGCCAAGGTCTACCAAGTAACAAAGAACAAGCTTGCATAGGTACAACATCACAATCCACAAAATCAGAATATGTACCAATGGTAAAATGCACACGTGTAGTTCTTGTTACCTTGAGCTTCCGAGAGCTCTCAAACCATTGTATGTAGTATGGATGTGTGCGCTGTCTTGTAGGAAGAGAAAGCTTCTCCACCATGTCAACGCTAGCCAGATTATTGCAGCTCCCTCCATCAATGATGATCCTTATAGCTCGCTCTTTTACAACGCCTCTTGTTTGGAACAGATTGTGGCGTTGATCATGCTCAGCTTTGCTCAATTGCACGCTCAACACACGCTGTGCAACTAAGCTCCTGTACTGATCAGCGGTGTCAGCTTCCATTACCTCCATCTCTCTCTCAGAATCAGAGTTGGCACCATCACGTGCAGCAATAAGGGCCAATGTATCTTCATCAAAGTCACTTGCTGAATCATATTCTCCATCTTCACGCACCAACATCACACGCTTGGTTCTGCATTCTCGCTCTATGTGACCAAATCCCAAGCATTTGCGACATTGAATGTCGCGCGTCTTCCCCGTGGAGGCCATGGAAGATGAACTCCGAGGAGGACCAGCCGATGGTGTTGGTGTAGTGGCAGGAGGTGCTCGTGATGCAGGCGCGGTGTACTTGGAGGTAGTAGGTGCTGGTGTAGTACCACGAGATTGTGGCGCTGATTGTCGCGGAGACCATGACGATGTACGACCTGCAGAAACATTAGTTCTTCTCCATGGTGGTTGGCGATCCTGCACTTCACGTTCAGCTTTGCAAGCAAGATGAAACAAGCGAGTAATAGTGTTGTACTCCTTATAATCTAAAATATGCTGAATCTCTTTATTCAAACCACCAAAGAAACGTGCAAGCATAGCCTCATTATCCTCTACAATACCACAACGAATCATGCCAGTTTGCAATTCTTGATAATAGTCTTCTACAGAATTTTTCCCTTGTTCTAAACGAGACAATTTTTTCAGCAAATCACGTTGATAATGTGGAGGAACAAAACGAGTACGCATAGCAAGTTTTAACCCAGTCCAAGTAGCAGGAATATTTGCTCGCATGTGTTCTACAATATTCGGACCACCAAATAGATGCAAAATCTGTGAACTCACAAGTAGCGAGCACTAACACGCAAGTGATCGGGGTATTTTAAACATGCAAAGCGTTGTTCTACTTCCAATTCCCATGTAAGATATGCATCGGGATTATATCTACCCTCAAATGGCGGAATATTCAGCTTCAGTTTAGCAACATGATCATCATCATTACGTACCGGGCGTGGAGGTGGTCGAGCGTGGCGGTTCAGCTGCCGTGGACGACCAGGTGCAGGTTGTTGGACTTCCTCGTCCTCCAGTACGTTCTCATCTACCTGCTCGTCCGCGTCCCCTTCATAATCTTCGTAGCCTTCATCAGAAGGCGCGTCATGTGCGGCTGCTGCGGCAGGAGCGGTACCTGCAGGAATGTCCGCACGAGGAACGCGGCGTGCGCGGCGTTGCACGTTGGCGCGAGGCGGCGGTAACCGAGTCAACAGCTCCTCGGAACTTGGCGTCGAGCTTGGTGTTGAAAGCTGCCTCGAGGCCATCCAGCTTGTCCGGCGCGTCGGTGAGTTTGGCATCTACGTCACCAATGCGCGCCTCGGTGTCGCGTGCATGCCCACCCAAAGGTGGGTGAAGTGAGCATGCAACTCCTCACTCGTCATCTTGGCCGGGTCAACAGCAGCCGGTGTAGGTCCTGACATGGTTAGTACTCAAAAAGCACAAATGTATATGCCTAGAAACTACGGAATATGGTGGTTCACGCGCGATTCGTCAAGCAAAATACAAAGCTCTTACAAGTTCTTACCAAACAGGAGGAAGGTGATACGGCAACCAACAAAGATCGGCTTCTCCAAAGATTGCCAAAACGATTACTCGGGGTCGACACGGTGCACGTGGAGACAATATGTGGAGTCGTAGGATGGCTTATATATGGTAGCAAAAACGGCAATTGTCAAAACAGCGATGCGGTATTGAAAGTATGCTCAACAACGATGCTGTGTCTGGTCCTAGGCTAGACCGTACTAGAGACGCGAGCCTAGAACACTAACGAGGTCACGGCGCGGCACACAAGCAACTAGCAGCGATGAGGTGGCGATGATGTGGCGACGCGAGGTGCAAAAAATCACTATGATAGCAAGTGTCTCAAACTGATCCCCAAGGTCTAAAAACAGTGTAGCCTCAAAAAAAATTTTGTCGAAATTTCTGGAAAGTGCTCTGAAAAGCGCGCAGGCGCCAAAAAAATGTCGCTATAACGGCCAGTGGCGAAAAGTGATCGCCAAGTTGAAAAACCAATGTAGCCAGAAATTTTTTTTTTTTTTTTTTTTTTTTTTTTTTTTTTTTTGCTCTCCTTCCAATTCTTTACTGGCGGCCGAAACTTATCTCACGGAAATTTTTCTGCAGCGCAAGATGATATTAGAAGGTAACAACTAAGTAGGAAACCTAATTCTACACGGGCTCTGTCGCGGCAGAGAAACAGCACGAATCCGTGTCGCGGTAGGATACAGGGTATATGGCAGATGTATATGACTGTGGCGGGAACAATCTGGTGGGAGTATATGGTGGTGGCGGAAGTAGCTGGTGGGTGTATAAGGCGATGGCGGAAGTAGATGGTGGGTGTATATGGTAGTGGCGGAAGAATATAGTGGGTGTATATGGTAGTGGCGGAAGTATATGGTGGGTGTATATGGCGGTGGTCTGCGTATGGTGCGAGTGGGCGGCGGCGGCGTGACTAATATGACCAGAACTCGAAACTCTAAGGAACTAGACGCTAAGACCAGCAACTCGACACGAAGATGCAGACACAAATTCAACTATGCGAAACTGAAAAGACAATGCAAGGCGTGGCAGGGGGTTTATGGGACGATATGATCTAAAAACCCTAACAGTATGTTTGGCTTTTTCGTGGTTTATGGGTATGATGGCAGATGCAATCTACACTAGGAAAACAGTAAATCTCACCGAGCAACCTGAAATCTGATACCACTTGATAGGGCAAAGGTGTCCGATCTTTCGATGAGATGAAGATAAATCGATTTGTTGGTGGAGTTCGTGCTTGACGATCCGACTACACGTGCGAAGCTCGTGCGCCAATGCAATCGCTAGGACAATCTCCGGGAGTTACTGATCTTGCGGGAGCACGATCAGCTCGACCGAACAAGGGTCTTAATTCCTACCGAAATCGAGAACAAGTAAGAACTAAAGATGCAATCAGAATATTGCGGATGAAAGATGAAAGCTTTATTGAATAAGGTGGGATTCCGAATAGTCGGTCTTGTTACGGGAGTTGGCCTCAAAAGAAGTACACGAGAGTTGCAGCGATGGCTAACTTTTAATCTAATCAAAATCCGAGTCTAAACGTGACGGCTATGGGGGTATTTAAAGGAGGAAAAGGTGGGGTTTCGGCCAGCCATGCATATGGTGGCCGAACCAAACCCTAGAAGGCCTTTCCCCCTTCAATACGGACTCTAAAAAGTGGCTGACTTAAATCCTGCGAAAATTACATGGGCCTGGCCCAAAACTAAAGGTGTCGCAGCACCATGAACTCATGTGGACGAAATTATGAAGTGGAGAACTCTATATTTCGTCCATGCCTTCATCTCCAATTATGGTGGCTTCAAAGTTCGAAATCTCCACTCGCAGCGTCTTCTTCAATCCTCATATGTTTGCTGCCATCTCCTCCATGTGTGATCATGCTCCAATGCTTGTCCTCCTCATCCATGCTTGGTCCATCATTCCTAAGAGTAACAAACATATCTGATTTAGGCAGCATCATATTCTCGTGTATGTGAGGAATAGTTCCAAGAAACGAAAGTACCTGATAGTTCAGTTGTTTGGCACGAGCTCGAGTGATTGGTCCTTGTATTTGTGTCGTTGTAGGTACAGCGGTTGTATCAAGAGATGGGATGTCCTCATCAATACTATACATATTAGACATATTTTGCAAGTGTTGCGTGATAGTAAACTCTATGGTAATCTTGAGAAGTGCACATTTTGCAAAGATAAGGTCATATTTCTGGGTTATGTTGTCTCTAAGCATGGAGTAGAAGTAGATGTGTCTAAAATTGAAGCTATTCAAAATTGGCCTACTCCCATGAATGTGAGTCAAGTAAGAAGTTTTCATGGTCTAGCTGGGTTTTATCGCCGTTTTGTGCCTAATTTTAGTACTATTGCTGCACCTTTGAATGAATTGACTAAAAAGGGTGTTGTTTTTGAGTGGGGCGTTGCCCAAGATCATGCTTTTGATGAACTGAAACGATTGTTAACTTCTGCACCGTTGCTTGCACTTCCTGATTTCAATAAGCAATTTGAGATTGAATGTGATGCTAGTGGTATTGGAATTGGTGGCGTGTTGATGCAAGAGGGTCGCCAATTGCATATTTTTCTGAGAAACTTTCTGGTGCTAAGTTGAAATATCCTATTTATGATAAAGAATTGTATGCTTTAATTAGAGTTCTTGAGGTTTGGAAACATTATTTCTGGCCAAAAGAATTTATCATACATTCTGATCATGAAGCTTTAAAATATCTGAAAGCCCAATCTACTTTGCATAGGCGTCTTGCTAAGTGGGTTGAGTTCATTGAGTCTTTTCCGTACATTATTAAGCATAAGAAGGGAAAAGATAATATTGTTGCTGATGCTCTATCTAGGAAGACTATGCTTGTTAACTCATCTTGATGTTAAAATTCCTGGATTAGAGGTGCTATGTGATTTATATGCGACTGATCATGATTTTGTTGAACCATACCGCTTGTGTGTTATTGGTAAAGCATGGGAAAAATATCACATACACGATGGGTTCTTGTTTTGAGCTAACAAACTATGTGTTCCAGAATCGTCTGTGCGTTTGCTCTTATTGCAGGAATCTCATGATGGAGGTTTGATGGGTCACTTTGGGCGTGAGAAGACGTTACTCATGCTCGCTGATCACTTTTATTGGCCAAAGATGAGGCGGGCCGTGGACAGGTATGTGAAGAGGTGCATTACTTGCAACAAGTCCAAGTCCAAGCTGAAGCCTCACGGTTTGTATACTCCGCTACCGGCACCTACTACACCTTGGGAAGATATTAGTATGGATTTTGTGTTGGGTTTGCCGCGTACTAAAAGAGGCCATGATTCTATATTTGTGGTAGTGGACAGATTTTCTAAAATGTCACACTTTATTGCCTGCCACAAAAGCGACGATGCGTTGCATATTGCTAACCTGTTTTTCAGGGAGATTGTTCGACTACATGGAGTCCCGAAGACTATTGTTTCTGATCGTGATGTGAAGTTCATGAGCTACTTCTGGAAGACACTTTGGGGAAAGCTGGGGACAAAGGTACTGTTCAGTACTACTTGTCATCCCCAAACTGATGGCCAAACTGAGGTGGTGAATCGAACCTTGTCACAATTGTTGAGATCCATGATCAAGAAGAACCTGAAGGAGTGGGAAGAGTGTTTGCCGCATGTGGAGTTTGCTTACAACAGGGCGGTACATTCTACCACGGAGCTGTGTCCTTTTGAGGTGGTGTATGGTTTCAAAGCCATTACTCCACTTGACTTGTTGCCTTTGCCAATACATGAGAGAGTTAATATGGAGGCATCCAAGAGGGCAGATTTTGTGCGAAAAATCCATGTGAAGACTAAAGAGTTGATAGAGAAGAAAGGCAAGAGCAATGCTGCAAGGATGAACAAGAAGCGCAAAGAGATGTTGTTCAAGCCTGGTGATATGGTCTCGGGTACATTTTCGCAAGGATAGGTTCCCGAAGCTGCGGAAGTCTAAGTTGAAGCCTCGTGGTGCTGGTCCTTACAAAGTGCTTGCCAAGATCAATGATAATGCATACTCGATAGATCTTCCAGTTGATGAGTTTGGTGTCAGTAATTCTTTCAATGTTGCTGATTTGACACCATATGACGGAGAAGACCTTGGAGCGTCGAGGTCGACGCCTTTTGAAGGGGGGGGGGAGATGATGAGGACATCCCTACTACACCACTACCTCCGTCATTGACAAATGAAGATTGATAGGGCAAAGGTGGCCGATCTTTCGATGAGACGAGGATAATTCGATTTGTTGGTGGAGTTCGTGCTTGACGATCCGACTACACGTGCAAAGCTCGTGCGCCAATGCAATCGCTAGGACAATCTCCGGGAGTTACCGATCTTGCGGGAGCACGATCGGCCCGACCGACGAGGGTCTTAATTCCTACCTGAAATCGAGAACAAGTAAGAACTAATAATGCAATCAGAATATTGCGGATATAGATGAAAGCTTTATTGAAGAGGTGGGATTCCGAATAGTCGGTCTTGTTCGGGCGTTGGCCTCAAAAGAAGTACACGAGAGTTGCAGCAATGGCTAACTTTTAGTCTAATCAAAATCCAAGTTCTAATGACGGCTAGAGAGGGATATATATGGGGGAAGTCAAGGGATTTTCGTCCAACCAGCTAGGGTTGGCCAAAAACACCCCTAAATGGGCCTTCCTCCACTTATATGGCCTCTTAAAATCCCCTAAAATACCTAATCCGAAAATACATGGGCCTGGCCCATTAAATAAGGTGACGCAGAGCACCATAAATAACTCTTTGGACGAATTTTATGATGGAGTAACTTGTATAATTCATCCAAGCATCATTGCTTCACTATGGTGGCTTCAATGTTCTGAAATCCTCGCTTACAACGCCATCCCGAATCCTTGCAGGTCTGCTGCCATCTCCATGCACGTTCCTAATCCAATGCTTGACGTCCATGCTAGATCCATTCCTAAATAATATAAATACATTTGATTTAGGCAGCATCATATTCTCATATATATCGGGAAGGATTCCTAGTAACGAATGTACCGAGATGTGGTTGTAGGAGTATTGGTTGTATCTATCATAGAGATGTCCTCATCATCCTCCCCTACTTGAATTGAAGTCGTCCTCGACGTAGTCTCATCTTTTTCACCAAGATAGGCCTTCAAATCGCAGGTAATCATGTCCTCATCATCCTCCCTTTCTTGAAAGAAAAGCCGTCCTCGGCGATGTTTATTCCGTAAACATGCTAACAAAAGAGACAAGGTATATGCATGGTATATGTATATGTCATCCGTTTTAACGGATCTCTCATGTTTCCCATTTAAGTTTGTACATATTCCGAGTATTGTAGTAGCGTAGAAGCTTATTAGTCCCCATTAAACATTTATCACAACTCAATTTGCAGATATAAGTGAAGCACATATTAACTCCTTTCAAATTATAATGCTCATCATTAAACCATCCCAAAGTTGGTAACCCAAAACGTAAGGTCTCAAATTTACTAGCCACGTCATGTTGAATTAAACAATTTTGCAGCAAGTTATTTGGCATAGAATGAATACCAACATTGGAGGTCATATCAAAATGAGAAAGCATATACACAAATTCAGTTTTATTGGAACTATAAGAATCATCACACATGATGCAAATCCTATGTACCATAAAAATATTGGTGCTGACATACTCCCCAACCAAATGAAAAGTAACATCAGGGGCGTAGACACTCTTTAAACAAGGAAGTTCATCAATTTGATGTCTAGCATGTGACAAGGATATAGGTGGATCCATCACAACAGAAAACAAAGAATTAGCATGAGAAATCTTAGCCAACACTTCATTATTCATAACCAGTTTTATATGATCCATACTAGAGTCATCTTTCAAGTCACAAGGTGCGATATCACGAGCAAGAATTTCAGTTTGTGCACTCAGAGATATGGAAGAATGAACTTGTACAGTAGGTGTGTTTAACATAGTTGGTATATCAGTTACACAAGTTCCTAACACATGATCATCCTTGGAAACAAAAGTCTCCGTTGGTACACTCATATCAATGCATGAATTAGAATCAACAATAGGTGCACTTAAACCATCATCTATCTGAGTTGTTTGATCACATAACATCAAATTAGCAGCACAAT
Organism: Lolium rigidum; assembly: GCF_022539505.1. NCBI lineage: Eukaryota > Viridiplantae > Streptophyta > Magnoliopsida > Poales > Poaceae > Lolium > Lolium rigidum. The sequence goes on along the minus strand of NC_061510.1, from coordinate 190,014,230 downwards.
CCTCTAATATAGGTGGTGTGACCAAATTATTTTCTACCTCATCACATGGTATATTTAAGATAACCTTGCATTCACCAATCTCATGTGGAGGGACAACATCAGTACCTTCATTTTTACCTTGTGACTCCAACGTAGAAGATGTTCGCAGCGACGTGTCACAAGTCTGTGGCTGGGCGACTCGCACAACAATATTCATGCGTGGAACGTTGGAAGAAACAACCGGTGCTAGTGTGCATGACTTGAAGGAGTTGGAATGGTCCAACGTTTTCTCCTGTATGTGTTTCTCAAAAGCACAAGCTCGAACATATATACCAATAGTAGAATGAGGAATATACTTAAACATAACCTTAATATCAGGGTTTAAGCCGTTGAAAAACATGTTTCTAGTACTTTCCTCAAATTCCTTTATATCACAACGGTACATGTAAAATTGAAATTCCTGATAGTAAACGTGTACGGTGTTACTACCTTGTTCTAACCGTTTAAGTTTGCGGAGCGATTCACGTTGATGAGAAAGAGGCACAAATTTACGTCTCAAAACAGATGTTAAATCTACCCAAGTAGTAGGTGTATTATCAACATTTTCTTTATAATTCCAGTCCCACCAAATGGAAGCCAAACCCGTAAAAACTCTAACAGCAGTTCTTACTTTCTCATGTTCAGTAAAATCATGGCATCCAAAAATATTGTCAACCTCAAACTCCCAATCAAAATAAGAATCTGTATTATATCTATCCTCATAAACTGGTAAGGATATAACCTGATCATGATCTCCTGTAAATGGTTGCACATGCATCTCCGAAGTCGTCATGGTACTCGGGTCGATGGCGTGGTCCTCAATTCCTGTCATGGTTAGTACCCAAAAAGCACAAATGCATATGCCTACAAACTACGGACTATGGTGGTTCACGCGCAATTCGTCAAGCAAAATACAAAGCTCTTACAAGTTCTTACCAAACAGGAGGAAGGTGATATGGCAACCAACAAGGATCAGCTTCTCCCCGAGATTGCACAAAGCGATTACCAGGTGTCGACACAAAGCACGTGGAGAAATCTGTGGAGCTCTGGGAAGGCAAAAGTATAGTGATATGGTGGCACAGTAATTAAATCAGAGATGCAAATTGAGTAAATGCTCAACGAAGGTACTGTGCTGGTCCTAGGCTAGATCGTATTAGAGACGCGAGCCTAAATCACCAACGAGGTCACAATGCGGCACAAGATGCAAGAGGCAGCGAAACTGGTGCTGGAGGATAGAGGTACCTACGGGAAGGCGGCAAGTGTTTTTTTACTTGGCGCTAGACCCTAGAGGTCTCTATGGTAGGGCGCCCAGTTTTTTTTTTTTTTTTTTTTTTTTTTGGATCAACCTTGGCGCATGACCATAGAGGTCTCTATGGTAGGGCGCCCAGAATTTTTTTTTTTTTTTTTTTTTTAGGATCAGACTTGGCGCATGACCATAGAGGTCTCTATGGTAGGGCGCCCAGAAATTTTCGGATTTTTTTTTTTTTTAGGATCAGACTTGGCGCATGACCATAGAGGTCTCTATGGTAGGGCGCCCAGAAATTTTCGGAAATTTTTTTTTTTTTTTGCAGCTAGACTGCTATCGGAATTCCGACGGAAAACACGAATTTGACCAAGAAAACGGATCTAAAACCCGGAAAAACTCAGAAACAAAGATCAAGAAAGACCCTACGATGATGGGAATCAAAGGGGAACAACAAAGAGTTGATGGCAGATGTGGCGGAAGTATATGGTGGCGGTGATATGGTGAGGACTGCAAGCGGAGATGGCGCGGCGGCGACGTGACTACTATGATCAGAACTCGAAACTCTAACGACTCTAGACGCTAAGACCAGCACGCGACACAACGATTGCAGACAAAGACTCAAAAAGCAAAAACTGAAAAGATCATGCAATGGCTTGGCGGGGGCTATGGGACGGATGATCTAAACCTAATATATTTTTGTGGGGCTTTTTCGGGTTATAGGTAAAAACAAATCTACACTAGGAAAACCGTAAATCTCACCGAGCAACCTGAAATCGATACCACTTGATAGGGCAAAGGTGGCCGATCTTTCGATGAGACGAGGATAATTCGATTTGTTGGTGGAGTTCGTGCTTGACGATCCGACTACACGTGCAAAGCTCGTGCGCCAATGCAATCGCTAGGACAATCTCCGGGAGTTACTGATCTTGCGGGAGCACGATCAGCCTACCGACGAGGGTCTTAATTCCTACCTGAAATCGAGAACAAGTAAGAACTAATAATGCAATCAGAATATTGCGGATATAGATGAAAGCTTTATTGAAGAGGTGGGATTCCGAATAGTCGGTCTTGTTCGGGCGTTGGCCTCAAAAGAAGTACACGAGAGTTGCAGCAATGGCTAACTTTTAGTCTAATCAAAATCCAAGTTCTAATGACGGCTACGAGAGGGATATATATGGGGAAGTCAAGGGATTTTCGTCCAACCAGCTAGGGTTGGCCAAAAACACCCCTAAATGGGCCTTCCTCCACTTATATGGCCTCTTAAAATCCCCTAAAATACCTAATCCGAAAATACATGGGCCTGGCCCATTAAATAAGGTGACGCAGCACCATAAATAACTCTTTGGACGAATTTTATGATGGAGTAACTTGTATAATTCATCCAAGCATCATTGCTTCACTATGGTGGCTTCAATGTTCTGAAATCCTCGCTTACAACGCCATCCTGAATCCTTGCAGGTCTGCTGCCATCTCCATGCACGTTCCTAATCCAATGCTTGATGTCCATGCTAGATCCATTCCTAAATAATATAAATACATTTGATTTAGGCAGCATCATATTCTCATATATATCAGGAAGGATTCCTAGTAACGAATGTACCTGAGATGTGGTTGTAGGAGTATTGGTTGTATCTATCATAGAGATGTCCTCATCAAAGATGAACCTGCTGTGAAGCTCAAGTCCGATGGAGTTCGGATTGGACCAATTACAAGAGCTCGTGCGAAGCTACTTAAACAACAGGTGAACTTGTTTCTAAACGATAATTTGATTGATGAGAACTTTATACTGCCTAAGTCCTATCACTTATGTATCATCAGGTATCAAGAGGAGACGAGCATCGCACGAGGAGTTGAGGAGCAGCTGGACATGAAGACGGACGTCAAGATGGACGTGAAGCTGGACATGGAGCTGGACATGAAGATATCTCATGGACGCGCGAGGGAGGAGCGGGAGGCATGCGCAAGAGGAGAAGTCGACGTGCAGGCCGGTCCAGCGCCCGGTTAGACCGGCCTCCAGACCGGCCGGCCCGGTCCCAGGCCCGGTTGACCGGGCGGCAACCGGATGCATCGTACCGGGGCCAAACCGGACGAAGTTTTGCGAACTTTCCGGTTTGCCGCCCGGTTGACCGGATTCCACGCCGGCCGGCCCAGTCCCTGGCCCGGTTGACCGGATTCCAGACCGGATTTGTCCGAGTCTGTCTCGACTAGATCTAATCTGGGTCGGTTTTACTTGTATCTTTCGACCAGAACTCGTCCCGGACGCCTATATAAGTGCCTTGGACGACCCCCTAGCTGCTTTAGACCACGTTTAAGATAAACCCTAGTTCATAGTTGTTTGCTAAGCAAAACTATTGTTCCCCAACTCTCCAATTCGTTGCGATCTGGAGTTTTATGCTACTGAAAGTTTGTGTGATCTGTTGTTCCATTGGGGATTAGAAGATTGCAATCTACCGCTTCGTGGTCGGCGACTACGTGCGCAAGTGTGTGGAGTTGCGAATATCTTGCAGGGTTGAGAGCTGTTGCATTGGCATCAGGAATCAATCGAGAGACTTCGTCGGCGTCATACAAGTTATCCTCCTCATCTTCACCGATTTCATCCGCTGCTACCATCGTGTGTTCATCACCACCCGTCGCTTACTGAGAATATCGGGCAACCCCTTATCATACTGCCTAAGTCATCTTACTTATGTATGATCAGGTATGAAGAAGGAGCAAGCATCGCACGAGGAGGAGAGGAGCAGCTGGACAAGAAGATGGACAAGAAGCTGGACATGGAGTTGGACATGAAGACATCCCTTGGACGCGCGAGGGAGGAGCGGGAGGCATGCGCGAGAGGAGGAGATGTTCAGGCCGGCGCCCAGCCCGGTCAACCGGCCGTGCCGCCGGGTCGCCCGGCCCCAGGCCCGGTGATGCGGGGTGGCCTTCGGACACCTCCACCTCAAGACCGTCAAGTGCAGCCCCGCCTATCGTCGACGCTACACCATGGCCAAGGAGTCCCACAAGTGGACCAACAACACAAACCCCCGCTATATATGTCAAGGTGAACCCTTTCCTCTCTATGGTCGACCTCAACACCAACGTGAATGGTATGCTACCTCATGCCTATCATCATTGTGTCTATAGGTGCCGACATCGACAAGGACCAAGAGAGAAGGAACTCCCATGGTGCAAGGAAGAGGAGAAGAAGAAGGAAAGAAGAGAAGAAGGAAGAGGAAGAAGAGGCGGGAGGAAGAGGCCCAGCCTGGCCGGTCCGAGGACCCGGTCGAGACCGGACCCACAGCCGGGCCGTCCGGTCCCGAGCCCGGTCAGCCGGGCGCCCAACCGGGCGCAGCTCCCTCGTACGGGCGAAGACCGGAAACCTCGCGAGTTCCCGGTTTCCAACCGGTCGACCGGACCCACGACCGGACAGCCGGTCACGAGGCCCGGTCGGACCGGACCCTTGACCGGACAGCCCGGTCACGAGCCCGGTCAGACCGGACCCCAAACCGGATCTGACGGGAATGACCCACCAAACTGCCTTAACTTATCCATTCGCGTACCTGTTCGCCCTTGCTGGCCTTGTATGCCTATATATAGACCCAAGGCACCCCCCTTACCTCTTTAGACAAGATTTAGGCTTAGACATGGATTTGAGCTTTGTCTCCCTAGGGTTTCATCCCCTTTGTATCAAGGCTACCCTTGTTGGATGATTGGATTTGTGAGTGTGAGATTCTAGTGCTACCCACTCTCTCTCCCACTCCTAGATTCATCTCCCTCACCGATCTCTCACTCCGGGATTCTACCGCGCGTCTCTCCCGGGTTGATTCTATTGGCGTGGTCCATCGAGCCACGGGGGTAAGTATCGATTGTATCGGGTTGGTGTGCGTGCGTGAGTTCTTCGTGTTCTTCGTGTTCATCGTGTTCTTCGCGCTCTCCCTCTCTCCCTCCTTGGATTTCGGGTCAACCGCAAGATCGGGCCACACACGGGGTCTTAGACCTCATCATATGGTATCAGCAGCCTTTGGTTTCCGCGGATTTGACCCTCCACCCATCCAATTTCGTCTCTAAAATTTTTCCCCAAAAATCCCCAAAAATAGCCCTAATTTGCCTTTGGACCGATCTGTGATTTGGTTGCGTTTTGAGTGGTTTTGGTCCATGGATTTGGTGTTGGAGTGCTTGATCTACTATCTCCCCAACTTTTAGCCCCCAATTCCATCGTTTCCCCTCCGATTTGGTCGTTTTGGCTTGGTTTTCGTGAAGAACAGGAGAGAGAAACTGCGTCCCGGTTGAGAATCCGGTCAACCGGGCTGCAGACCGGCCGGGCCAGCCCAGATCCCGGTCGACCGGCCATGTGACCGGCCAGGCCGGTCCCAGGTCCGGTCCAACCGGCCCCTGAACCGGGCGCCACCCTTCCACCTCCACCGCCAACCACCGCCACTCATCTCCTCCGCCGGCAAGCACCGCCATCATCCCCAACCACCGGCAAACACCACCGCGGCCCCAACAAACACCGCCGCATCCGCAAGAGCATCGACACCACCACCACCGGCATACCACCGCCACCACCGCCAAGCTACTTTGACCGTTTTCTTCCGCTAACTTGTGTTTGCTTGTTCCGGTTTGAGTGCCTTGTGTGTGAAACTAACCCGCAGCTCCGAAGCAAGCGACGACATCCTCGGCACCCCGGACTTGCAACCGTACTCTTGACATCACCGCCAGCATCGCAAGTTGTGTGTTCATCACCGCCTAACATCTTAGGTATAACTTGCATTCCCCTTGTAACCCCTCTTCTTTTGCGATCTATCCATCGAGCATTGCTTATTGAGTGTTGTGAGACATTGCACGTGGCCCCGATTGTGAGGTGTGTGTGTAGTGTGGAGTCAAGCTTCTAAGCAAAACTCGTGTGGCAAGATAGCAAGAGCGAGCTAACGCTAACATAGAGCGTGAAAAAGAAAGAAAAGCACAAAAAGAGTGCAAGTGCAATCATACATACAAAAGAGTGCAAGTGCCACCATAGATACAAAAGAGTGCAAGTGCCACCATATACAAAAGAGAAAAAGCTTTTAAGAAAAGAGAGATACGAGAAGAGAGGTCACGTGTGAATCTAGTTGTCTCTTCCTTTGTAACCAAAGCTTTGACTCTCCTTGTGTTAGTGTGACACCGAGCATCCGCACATACAATTTTCCGCTCACTTTTGGTTGCACTAACCCCGCTTATCTCGTGTGTGTGTTCCACATCCTTTTTCCGTGTTTATAGTGATCTTCGCATCAACTTTTGGATTTTTGGACCTTACCCACTTTTAACAACATACTCGATCTTGGATTTGTCTTTTGGCTTTCCACAACACTCGCCTAACACCATATTTGCTAGCTTTTGCGTGTGGTTTTGCGTGTGTCCCCGATACACTTGATCTTGCTTTCGGCTTGGTGGATTGCCTCAATACTATCTTACCTTGGTAAGAGTGCGAGGTAGTCTCCTTCCACTAACATACACCATATAGATACCATCGTGCTAACATGGATAGCGAAGATGAAGATACGGAGGAGTACATGGAGCACTTCGAGGAAGATACCTCCTCAAGCACCACGGATGTGGAGGAACATGTGGAGCTCTACTCCGACTATGGCTCCCCAAGCATCACCGACATCTCCGACATCGAGGAGCTCGACAACGACCATGGCTCCCCAAGCATCACCGACATCTCCGACATCGAGGAGCTCGACAACGACCATGGCTCCCCAAGCATCCTCGACATGGACGGCATGGTGGAGCACCACTTTGAGGACGACTTCGACGAGCTCTACATCCACAATGGCTCATCAAGCATGGACGACATGGTGGAGCAACGCCACGCCTACGACATCGACACCATGGCGGAGCCTCACCTAGTCACCTACTTGGCCAATGGAGCTACATATGAAGATAGAGGACCTCAACGATGGCACCATCATATGGATCATCAAGAGCGTCCCCAACATGATCGCCATCGACACACTTCTTCGAGCTCCACGAGGCGCCACCATGAGAGTGCTTATGCACATGATCATCTACGGCGAGTTCATCATATGGAGCATCAAGAGCGTCCTCATCATGATCGTCATCGACACTCGTCTACGAGCTCCACAAGGCGCCACCATGAGAGTGCTTATGCACAAGATCGTCGACTTCAAGTACACCATATGGAGCATCAAGAGCGTCCCCATCATGAGCGTCATCGACACTCTTCTCCAAGCTCCACAAGGCGCCGCAAGCAACATGCCAAGTCGCATGAGCCATCATCTCGGCATGGCAAGGACCGTCATCGACTCACACCATCTCATGATAGTCGTCGACCACTACCACCTTATGGTCTACATCGACATACGTCACCACATGAGCCTCGCCGCCACAAGCCACTTCATGAGCGCCATCGACCAACACCTTCCACGGATCTTCGACGACACTCATCAAGACATGGTGATGATGCACGAAGACGAGAGCCTCGACATGAAGGCGACAAACACCATGATAGGGTGCCTACCACTCCAAGGATGGCAAGTGCACATCGAGCATGCCTTCCTCATAAGGCGACTTCCACCTCTTGTGCCACCACCACAATGGCCTCTACCTCGTCACGTGCCTATGGACTCCGATGCTACAAGTGCAAGCAACAAGGCCACCCTCCACGGGAATGTCCCAATCTCCTATGTGAGGTGTGCAAGGCCAAGGGTCACGTGGCATGGCAATGCACAACGCCAAGTGCCAAGACGCTCTACTTCGACAAGCTACAAGCACAAGTCCCCAAGATGCCTATTGCGCCAACACTTCAAGATGAAGATCGCCAAGGTGAACTCAAGGGCGAAGTTGAGCCGAGCCTAGCTCTCATCAACACCATGGCGCCACCGCTTGAGGATGACTTGGGAGGCGATGGAGTTGAGCATGGTGAGCATGGGATTCTCCCTTCACCTAAGGAGGCGCATGGAGTTGAGATGGTTGAGCATGGGAACTTCCCTTCAACCAAGGAGGCGCATGGAGATGAGAAAGTCGAGCCTACTCCTATATGCTTGATTGATGAGTTGGTACCAATCCCATGTGAGCATGAGAGCCACTTAGCCCACTTGAGTGAGAGTGATAGTGAGTTGAGTGATTCCCACCCCATATGTGAGTTTGAGTGCTTCCAATTGGAGGACATGAGTGATACACAAAGTGAGTTGAGAGAGGTAGATGATAGGTCCATGGAGGACATCGCTTTTGCTAACACATTAACCTCTCCCTCGTTTGTGTCTTCTTCTGTTGCACTAGGTTCCACGGAGGACGAGTTCCCGCTCATGGAGACGATGTACATGGTGCATGAAGATGAGGATATCTCACCATGCTTGCTCCAAGATGGACATGTCGACCACATGGATCCTCCTACTTCCACAACACCTACTTCAAATGAGTCGGCCAACAAAGGTAACAACATAGGTGTTGATGATGCCATGATCCCACTAGTGGACATGATGACTTATGAGCGCATGCATGATCTTGATGATCCATTTGCTACTTCACATGCTACTTTCACTTTCCCATGTGATGCTTTGCTTGATACCATTGTTGATCATGTGGACTTGATTGCTTGTGATACCATGACCATGCCATGCTATGAGAGTTTCACTTTTTCCCCGCTTGCTTGCCATAATGATCATGCTTGTGTTGTGACACCCTTGATGAACACTAGCTCTTTCCATAGGGTTGTCGACAACGATGATAACATGTTCCGCATGCTTTGCCCCAAATGTTTACACCATTCCATGATCCTTGCATCCAAGATTGTGAACAATTGCTCTTTCTTATGCTTGGTATGCAAAAATGCTTATTTCATTGTCCATGAGATGGCCCCCATAGCCTTCTCTATTTTTGATGATCATGAGTTACCACATGCCATGAATACACCTTCTTGCCATATGCACCATCGCCATGCATTTCATACTATCTTGATTGACACTAATGGTGATGTGCACAAGTCATGGAACATCATGATGGATGATGTGTTCCTCTACCATGCACACACGCTCTTTGTTCTCTCTATTGTGTGTATAGGTACCCGCACGACAACTTCCACCGCTACGGAGCATGAGCTCACGAAACGCGCAATTGAGAGCTACCCCATCAAGGATCCAACCCATGGGAATCACACCAAAGAGTATGTTCCCACAAGCCTTCGCCCACATGTATTTCCGGTTTGCCTTGTCGAGTTTCCGGTTTGGTCCAATTCCTCGTCATCTCTTTTGCCTCTTATGCAACATATCTTGACACATCTTGTTGGCACAATGGTTGTTGTATGTATTGATGTTATCATCATACACTCCGAGAATCTCAAGGACCATGTCATACATGTGAGAGACACCTTATGCATCTTGTGCCACATGTCACTCATAAAGTTGCTCTTCTTTGGATTTCTCATTTCATCTTTGGCATTTGCAATGGATTCTTTCACACTTGCGGACACTCATACCCGGCTTAAGCCAACCATACTCTCCCAAGTTCGAAGTCTCCATCGCTTTGCCATTGCACATAACAATTTTGCCCCAAATTTTGCCGCCGACACTTGCCATTTGTTTGTTCCATTTGCTTGGGACAAGGCTACACCACACATTTTTGACACCATACAACTCTTACATGCACAAATTTTCGCCCTTCCACATGTTGGATACACCCACACTATTTTGGTTCCCATTTTTGCCAAATGCCTCTTGGAGCTTTCCCTTCGCAAGTGGTTTTTCTCCAAGTTCTTCTTCGACTGCGACTACCCAACTCTACATGGGACAACCGTCATGGACTACCTCTTCGATGAGGAGGAACAAGAGTCGAGGACGACTCTTCCCCAAGGGGGAGATGATGCGGGGTGGCCTTCGGACACCTCCACCTCAAGACCGTCAAGTGCAGCCCCGCCTATCGTCGACGCTACACCATGGCCAAGGAGTCCCACAAGTGGACCAACAACACAAACCCCCGCTATATATGTCAAGGTGAACCCTTTCCTCTCTATGGTCGACCTCAACACCAACGTGAATGGTATGCTACCTCATGCCTATCATCATTGTGTCTATAGGTGCCGACATCGACAAGGACCAAGAGAGAAGGAACTCCCATGGTGCAAGGAAGAGGAGAAGAAGAAGGAAAGAAGAGAAGAAGGAAGAGGAAGAAGAGGCGGGAGGAAGAGGCCCAGCTCGGCCGGTCCAGGACCCGGTCGGACCGGACCCACAACCGGGCCGTCCGGTCCCAGGCCCGGTCAACCGGGCGCCCAACCGGCGCGGCTCCCTCGTACGGGCGAAGACCGAAACCTCGCGAGCTTCCCGGTTTCCAACCGGTCGACCGGACCCCGACCGGACAGCCCGGCCACAGGCCCGGTCGACCGGACCCTTGACCGGACAGCCCGGTCACGAGCCCGGTCGGACCGGACCCCAAACCGGATCCGACGGGAATGACCCACCAAACTGCCTTAACTTATCCATTCGCGTACTGTTCGCCCTTGCCGGCCTTGTATGCCTATATATAGACCCAAGGCACCCCCTTACCTCTTTAGACAAGATTTAGGCTTAGACATGGATTTGAGCTTTGTCTCCCTAGGGTTTCATCCCCTTTGTATCAAGGCTACCCTTGTTGGATGATTGGATTTGTGAGTGTGAGATTCTAGTGCTACCCACTCTCTCTCCCACTCCTAGATTCATCTCCCTCACCGATCTCTCACTCCGGGATTCTACCGCGCGTCTCTCCCGGGTTGATTCTATTGGCGTGGTCCATCGAGCCACGGGGGTAAGTATCGATTGTATCGGGTTGGTGTGCGTGCGTGAGTTCTTCGTGTTCTTCGTGTTCATCGTGTTCTTCGCGCTCTCCCTCTCTCCCTCCTTGGATTTCGGGTCAACCGCAAGATCGGGCCACACACGGGGTCTTAGACCTCATCACCCGGTCCGACTGGTCCCATGCCGGACCAGCCCGGTCGAAACCGGGTCCCACGCCTGTGCCAGCCGGGGGGTATCCAGTAAGCCTGGACGCCCGCCCGTTCGCCATCCGGTCCCTAGCCCGGTCCAAACCGGACCGGCCGGTCCCAGGCCCGGTCGACCGGCCCCCAGGACGGCCGAGTCCGAGTCTGTCTCGACCAGATCTATTCTGGGTCGGTTATTTTCGTAGTTTTTCGACCTGAGGTCGTCCTGAACCCCTATATAAGTGCCCAGGACCCCCAAGTAGCTGGAGACGACGATTAAGATAAACCCTAGTTCTTAGTTGTTTGTGATGCAAAACTATTGAATCCCAACTCTCCAATTCGTTTCGATCTGGAGTTTTATGCGACTGAAAGTTTGTGTGATCTGCTGTTCCATTGGGGATTAGAAGATTGCAATCTACCGCTTCGTGGTCGGCGGCTACGTGCGCAAGTGTGTGGAGTTGCGAATATCTTGCAGGGTTGAGAGCTATTGCATTGGCGATAGGAATCAATCGAGAGACTTCGTCGGCGTCATACAATTTATCTACATCATATCATCGATTCCATCCGCTGCATACATTGTGTGTTCATCACCACCTGTCGCTTACTGAGAAGATCGGGCAACCCCTTATCATCTTGGTATCAGATTCTCGGGTTTCCTAGGTAAGCCATCCACAATCCACCCCATAGTTGAGTTGTGAGTGTTTCCTATCAAAAAAAGCCAAAAATATTAGGGTTCGGGTTTGCCATAGCCTTAGATTGCACTAATTTTGAGTTTTCGTTGCTTTTCGTAGTTGTTTTTGCGTCTGTTTTTCTTGCATCTTGTATTGTTAGGGTTTGGGTTTCCGCTTTCATCTAGAGTCAGTTTTTGTTTACTCCGAGTCCACATAGCATACAGTGTGTTTTTCCAAACCATAGCCACAGCCTTTCGATATACGTGACTAGGAACTTTCCTAGAAGAGACTAGTTTTACCGCTCGACAGGCTGTTCATTAGGGTTTTTGGTGTTTTGCATTTACTGTTGACCGTGTTATCAAGGAGTTGAGTCATAACATAAAAAAAGGTAAATAGAAAAGAAGCAAAAAGAGCTACATCGCTTCGTGTGTTAGAAAAAAGAAAATACAAAAAGAAAAAGTGTGAAGTGCTAGTAAGATCAAGTGAAGGCCTAGTTTACTTTTCTGCACCTGTAGTTGAGCAATCTTGTGCCTGTTTTGTTGAGCTTTGCTAGTGTCTCTCCAGTGGATTGCAACCTTTCAATCATATAGTTGCATTTCCACATTTATCGCCTTGTGTGAGTATCATTGGTTGTCTACGGTCAGCGCTAGAGCTTGGTATTGGTGCAAATAGTTAGCCTACCTACATCCCCACATATATCCTGCTTTGTCGTGTGATTGTTCTTATACCCTTGATATCCGCTTCGCTACATCCGTGCACTAGTCCGTCAATCCAAGTTGGTAAGCAATACTAATTCACTTTGGAGCGGTAAGATTTACCTTTTCTTATCAGTTTTGAGTGAGTTGTGAGAGTACCACCAAAGATTTTTGTTTAGTGCACTAACCTACTAATCATGTCTTCTTCTGAGTTTCATGTCATGCAGAAAAAGGATCCAGCCTCACCGGTTACTTGGATGGAGTATGAGGCACTTCGTGATCATCTGCAACGTGAAATCCGTGTTGCTACCGAGACATTCGACACGGATATTCAAGGTGTCAACTTGAAGGTCGATGAGGCTACTACGGCTATTAACACCGTTCAAACATCGATGACGACTCTTCAAGCATCTATACAAAATTTGACTCAAGCCGTCGGTGAGATACGTACAATGGTACAACAACCACAACAACCACTTGATGAAGATGGCAGCGTCCAAGGTGACAATGCAGAAGTTGCTGCTGCTCAGGGCGTTCGACGTGGTATTGGTCGTGGTCTTGGACATGGTGTTGGGCGTGGTTTTTTCGAACTTGGAGCTCGTCGTGTTCCTCCACAGCCGCAAGATGATGGTTTGGGTAAACCCAAGTTCTCAATTCCCAGATTTGAAGGAGGTACTGATGTTGAAGAATATCTCACATGGGAGCTGAAAATTGAGAGATTATGGCGTCTACATGACTATACTGAAGATAGGAAAATGAAACTTGCTTCCTCTGAATTTGATGGCTATGCATTGTGATACGTCTCAAATGTATCTATAATTTCTTATGTTCCATGCTTGTTTTATGACAATACTCACATGTTTTATATACACTTTACATCATTTTGATGCATTTTCCGGTACTAACCTATTAACAAGATGCCGAAGCGCCAGTTCCTGTTTTCTGCTGTTTTTGGTATCAGAAATCCTACACAGGAAATATTCTCGGAATTGGACGAAACAAAAGCCCACGGTCTTATTTTCCACGGAGCCTTCCAAAACACCGAAGAGGAGACGAAGAGGGGCCACGAGGCGGCCACACCATAGGGGGGAGCGGCCCCACCCCTAGCCGCGCCGCCATATGTGGTGGGCCCCTCGGGCGTCCCCCGACTCTGCCCCTTTGCCTATATAATCCTTCCGTCGCGAAAGCCCTTGTACCGAGAGCCACGATACGAGAAAAGTTACTGAGACGCCGCCACCGTCAACCCTACCTCGGGGGGTTCTGAAGATCGCCTCCGGCACCCTGCCGGAGAGGGGAATCATCACCGGAGGGCTCTACATCACCATGCCCGCCTCCGGAATGATGCGTGAGTAGTTCATCCTTGGACTATGGGTCCATAGCAGTAGCTAGATGGTTGTCTTCTCCTCTTGTGCTATCATGTTTAGATCTTGTGAGCTGCCTATCATGATCAAGATCATCTATTTGTAATGCTACATGTTGTGTTTGTTGGGATCCGATGAATATGGAATACTATGTCAAGTTGATTATCGATCTATCATATATGTGTTGTTTATGATCTTGCATGCTCTCCGTTGCTAGTTGAGGCTCTGGCCAAGTTGATACTTGTGACTCCAAGAGGGAGTATTTATGCTCGATAGTGGGTTCATGCCTCCATTGAATGCGGGACGATGTGACGTAAAGTTCTAAGGTTGTGGATGTGATGTTGCCACTAGGGATAACACATCAATGCTTTGTCTAAGGATATTTGTATTGTTTACATTACGCACAGTACTTAATGCAATTGTCTGTTGTTTGCAACTTAATACTGAAAGGGGTGCGGATGCTAACCCGAAGGTGGACTTTTTAGGCATAGATGCATGCTGGATATCGGTCTATGTTTTTTGTCGTAATGCCCTAAGTAAATCTCATAGTAGTCGTCATGATATGTATGTGCATTGTTATGCCCTCTCTATTTGTCAATTGCCCAACTGTAATTTGTTCACCCAACATGTTATTTATCTTATTGGAGAGACACCACTAGTGAACTGTGGACCCCGGTCCATTCTTTTACATCTGAAATACAACCTACTGCAATCATTGTTCTATGTTGTTCTTTGCAAGCAAACATCATTCTCCACACCATACGTTTAATCCTTTGTTTACAGCAAGCCGGTGAGATTGACAACCTCACTGTTAAGTTGGGGCAAAGTATTTTGATTGTGTTGTGCAGGTTCCACGTTGGCGCCGGAATCCCTGGTGTTGCGCCGCACTACACTCCTTCACCAATAACCTTCACGTGGACTTCATCTCCTACTGGTTCGATAACCTTGGTTTCTTACTAAGGGAAAACTTGCTGCTGTACGCATTACACCTTCCTCTTGGGGTTCCCAACGGACGTGTGCTTCACGCGCCATCAAGCATATTTTCTGGCGCCGTTGCCTGGGAGATCAAGACACGCTGCAAGGGGAGTCTCTCACATCCAATCTCTTACTTTGTTTATTGTCTTGCTTTATTTTATTTTCTGTCTTGTTTGCTTTCTTTATATCAAAAACACAAAAAAATTAGTTACTTGTTTTACTTTACTTAATTCGGTTTTGCTTTACTTATTTTTTATTATTGTTAAAATGAATACTCCTGAGAACACTAAGTTGTGTGATTTCACTAGCACCAATAATAATGATTTCATATGCACTCCTATTGCTCCACCTGCTACTACAGCAGAATTTTATGAAATTAAACCTGCTTTACTAAATCTTGTTATGAGAGAGCAATTTTCTGGTGTTAGTACTAATGATGCTGCTGCCCATCTTAATAATTTTGTTGAACTTTGTGAACTGCAAAAGTATAAGGATGTAGATGGGGTGATGAGGTCTAAGACCCCGTTTGTGGCCCGATCTTGCGGTTGACCCGAAATCCAAAGGGGAAAGGGAGGGAGAGCGCGAAGAACACGAAGAACACGAAGAACACGAGGAACTCACTCACGCACACCAAACCGATACAATCGATACTTACCCCCATGGCTCGATGGACCACGCCAATAGAATCAACCCGGAAGAGACGCGCGGTAGAATTCCGAGGTGAGAGATCCGTGAAGGAGATGAATCTAGGAGTGGGAGAGAGAGTGGTAGCACTAGAATCTCACACACCAAATCCAATCATCCAACAAGGGTAGCCTTGATACAAAGGGGATGAAACCCTAGGGAGACAAAGCTCAAATCCATGTCTAAGCCTAAAATCTTGCCTAAGGGGTAAAGGGGATGACCTAGGTGCTTATATAGAGGTACAAGGCGACCTGGGTCGAAAAGGTACGCGGTTGGTCGACTCGGGCCGTTTCCGGTCGAGTCTGTCCCGTGAAATCCGGTCAACCGGGTTTCAACCGGGCTGTAGACCGGGCAGCCTGGTGCAGGGGCCGGTCAACCGGCCGCCAACCGGGAAGTTCGCAAAAGTTTCCCGGTTTGGCGTCGGTACGACGCCGGGGTGGATCCGGTCCGGGGCCCGGTCTGACCGGCCCTGGGACCGGCCTGGGCCCCGGTTGGTCGGCCTCTGGACCGGCTGGGCCTCTTCCTCCCGCCTCTTCTTCCTCTTCCTCTTCTTCTCTCTTCCCTGCACCATGGGAGTTCCTTCTCTCCGGTTCCTCGATGACTCTTGTACCTAATGACATGTAACACACCGACATGAGGTAGCATTCCATCCAAGGTATTGACGAGGTCGAGTGTCGAGAGGAAGGAGTTCACCTTGACATATATGGCGGGGGTTTGTGTTGTTGGTCCACTTGGGGGACTCCTTGACCATGGTGTAGCGTCGACGATAGGCGGGGCTGCATCATCTCCCCCCCCTTGGGGAAGAGTCGTCCTCGACTCTTGTTCCTCCTCACCGATGATGTAGACGTTGATCCTTGTAGCTTGGTGAAGGACTTGTATCGGTGCCCTTGTGTCCTTATGGATGCTCGTCGTAGTGCGGGCGTCTCTGTTGTAGTCCATAATGGGTCTCCCATGTAGTGGTGGTGGGACAAAGTCTCGGTCGAAGAAGAACATGTGGTAAAACAACTTGCGAAAGGAAAGCTTGTGGATGCCAATGTGGTGACCGGCGAACAAGAGGCTCTCAATCAAATACAAAGCATCAAGTCGTTTCTCCAAGAGGCATTTGGCAAAAATGGAAATCAAAAGAGTGTCGATGTATCCAAAATGTGGTAGGGCAAAAATTTGTGCATGTAAAAGTTTGCTTTGGGAGGTGTCAAAAATGTTGTGTCTAGTATTGTCCCACACAAATGGAACAATCAAAAGGCAAGTATCGGCGGCAAAATTTGGGGAAAAATTGTTATGTGCAATGGCAAAGAGATGGAAACTTCTAGCTTGGGAACGTATGGTTGGCGTGAGCCTAGTATGAGTATCCTCAAGTGTCAAAGAATCCATTGCAAGTGCCAAAGATGAAATGAGAAATCCAAAGGAGAGCAACTTTTGGTGTGACATGTGGCACAAGGTGCATAAGGTATCTCTCACATGTATAACATGATCCTTGAGATTCTCGGAGTGTACGATGATATCATCAATACATACAACAACCATTGTGCCAACAAGATGTTTCAAGATATGTTGCAAAAGAGGCAAAAGAGGTGACGAGGAATTGGACCAAACCGGAAACTCGACAAACCAAGTCGGAAATACATGATGGCGAAGGCTTGTGGGAACATACCCTTTGGTGTGATTCCCGCGGGTTAGGTCCTTGATGGGGTAGCTCTCAATTGCGCGTTTCGTGAGCTCATGCTCCGTAGCGGTGGAAGTAGTCATTCGGGTACCTATACACACAATAGCGAGGACAAAAAGCGTGTGTGCATGGTAGATGAAAACATCATCCATCATGATGTTCCATGACTTGTGCACATCACCATTAGTGTCAAGCAAGATAGTATGGAATGCATGGCGATGGTGCAAACGGCAAGAAGGTGCATTCATGGCATGTGGTAACTCATGATCATCAAAAAGTGAGAAGGTTATGGGGGCCGTCTCGTGGACAATGAAATAAGCATTCTTGCATACCAAGCATAAGAAAGAGCTATTGTTCGCAATCTTGGATGCAAGGATCATGGAAGAGTGTAAACATTTGGAAGCTAATGTCATCCTTGTAATTATCATTGCAAGCAATACATGGAAAAGAGCAAGTGGTCGACATATTGCAAGCAATGGTAGAAAAATTGAAGCTCTCATAGCATGGCATGGTCATGGTATCACAAGCATTCACTTCCACATGTTCAACAATGTTATCAAGCAAAGCATCGCATGGGAATATGAAAGAAGCATGTGACGTAGCAAATGTATCATCAAGATCATGCATGCACTCATAAGTCATCATGTCCACTAGTGGGATCATGGCATCATCAACACCTATGTTGTTACCTTTGAAGGCCGACTCAGTTGATGTAGGTGTTGTGGAAGTAGGAGGATCCATGTGGTCGACATGTCCGTCTTGAAGCAAGCATGGTGGGATATCATCATCTTCATGCACCATGTACATCTTCTCCATGATCGGTAACTCGTCCTCCGTGGAACCTAGTGCAACATAAGAAGACACAAACGAGGGAGAGGTTAATGTGTTAGCAAATGCGATGTCCTCCATGGACCTATCATCTACCTCTCTCAACTCACTTTGTGTATCACTCATGTCCTCCAAATGGAAGGACTCAAACTCACATATGGGGTGGAAGTCACTCAACTCACTATCACTCTCGCTCAAGTGGGCTAAGTGGCTCTCACGCTCACATGGGGTTGGTACAAACTCATCAATCAAGCATGTAGGAGTAGGTTCGACTTGCTCATCTCCATGCGCCTCCGTGGTTGAAGGGAACTTCCCATGCTCAACCATCTCAACTCCATGCGCCTCCGTAGGTGAAGGGAGAATCCCATGCTCACCATGCTCAACTCCCTCGCCTCCTAAGTCGTCCTCAAGTGGTGGCATCTTGGAGGCTTGTGCATTGAGCTCGTCGAAGTAGAGCTTCTTGGCGCTTGGCGTTGTGCATTGCCATGCCATGTGACCCTTTGCCTTGCACACCTCACATAGGAGATTGGGACATTCCCGTGGAGGGTGGCCTTGTTGCTTGCACTTGTAGCATCGGAGTCCATAGGCATATGACGAGGTAGGGGCCATTGTGGTGGTGGCACAAGAGGTAGAAGTCACCTTATGAGGAAGGTCTTCATGTCGAGGCTCTCGTCTTCTTGCCTCATCACCATAGCTTGAGTGGTGTCGTCGAAGATCATGTGTGGACGGATGTCGATGTAGACCATGAGGTGGTGGTGGTCGACGACGATCATGAGATGGTGTGAGTCGATGACGGTCCTTGCCATGCCTAGATGATGGCTCGTGCGACTTGGCATGTTGCTTGTTGTGCCTTGTGGAGCTTGGAGAAGCGTGTCGATGGCGATCATGTTGGGGGCGCTCTTGATGCTCCATATGATGTCCTTGATGTCGATGATCTTGTGCATAAGCACTCTCGTGATGGCGCCTTGGGGAGCTCGGAGACCAATGTCGAAGACGATCATGTTGGGGACGCTCTTGATGATCCATGAGATGGTGCCATCGTGGAGGTCCTCGATCTTCATATGTAGCTCCATTGGCCAAGTATGGGTATGTGGGCGCCTCGGCGTTGTTCAAGGTGGAGTCGAGGTGAGGCTCCGCCATGGTGTCGATGTCGTAGTCGTGGCGTTGCTCCACCATGACGTCCATGCTTGATGAACCATTGTCGATGTAGAGCTCGTCGATGTCGTCCTCAAGGTGGTGCTCCACCATGTCGTCCATGTTGGCGATGCTCGCGGAGCCATAGTCGGTGTCGAGCTCCTCGATGTCGGTCATGTTGGCGATGCTCGCGGAGCCATAGTCGGTGTAGAGCTCCACATGTTCCTCCACATCCGCGGTGCTTGAAGAGGTATCCTCCTTGAAGTGCTCCGTGTACTCCTCCGTATCTTCATCTTCGCTATCCATGTTAGCACGATGGTATCTATATGGTGTATGTTAGTGGAAGAACACTACCTCGCAATCTTACCGTGGTATGACAAGATTGGGGTGATCCAACAAACCGAGAGTTAGAACAATTGTATCGGGCACTCACACAAAGACACACGCAAAAGCTAGCAAATATGGTGGTAGGTTAGTGTGGTGGAAAGCCAAAAGACGAAATCCGAAATCAAGTGTATTGTCAAGAGTGGTTGAAATCCAAATGTCAAATGTCAAAGCGATGATCACTATAAACACGGAAAAGATATGGAACGCACACACGAGATGAACGGGGTTAGTGCGACCAAGGAATGAGCGGAAAAGTGTAAGAAGCCCTTAATCAAGGGTGCTCGGTGTCACACTAACACAAGAAGAGATCAAAGCTTTGGTTGCAAACGAAGAGACAACAAGATTCACATGCGGCCTCTCTTCTCTTTTCTCTCTTTTGCTTAAAAGCTTTTTCTCTTGTATTTGGTGGCACTTGCACTCTTTTGTATCTATGGTGGCCCTTTGTACACTTTGATATGTATGATGGCACTTGCACTCTTTTTGTGCTTTTCTTTCTTTTTCTCGCTCTATGTTAGCGTTAGCTCGCTTTTGCTATTTTGCCACACGAGTCCTTGCTTATAAGCTTGACTCCACACTACACACACACCTCACAATCGGGGCCACGTGCAATGTCTCGCAACTTTCAATAAGCAATGCTCGATAGGATAGATCGCAAAAGAAGAGGGATTACAAGGGAATGCAAGTTATACCTAAGATGTTAGGCTGTGATGAACACACAACTTGCGATGATGGCGGTGATGTCAATAGTACGGTTGCAAGCTCGGGGTACCTCGGATGTCGTCGCTTGCGTCGGAGCTGCGGGTTAGTATCACAAACAAGGCACTCAAACCGGAACAAGCAAACACAAGTTAGCGGAAGAAAAAGGGTCAAAGTAGCTTGGCGGTGGTAAGCCGGTGGTGGTGGTGTCGATGCTCTTGCGGTTGCGGCGGTGTTTATGGGGCCGCGGTGGTGTTTACCGGTGGTCTGCGGGGGTGACGGAGCTTGCCGGCGGATTAGAGGGGTGGTGGTGGTCGGCGGTGGTGGTGGAAGTGGTGGCGCCCGGTCTGGGGGCCGGTCTGGCCGGGTCTGGGGCCGGCTGCCCCGGTCTGGAGGCCGGTTGACCGGCTCCTGGACCGGCCTGCCCGGTTGGCGACCGGTTGACCGGGTTCTGGGCCGGCCTGGCCGGTCTGCCGCCCGGTCGACCGGATTTATCAACCGACCTGTCGTGTTCTTGAGCCAAACTCGTCCAAATCGACCCAAATCGAAGGAAAACGATGGAATTGGGGGCTAGAAGTTGGGGAAATAGTAGATCAAGCTCCAATACATCAAATCCATGGACCAAAACCACTCAAAACGCAACCAAATCGCAGATCCGTCAAAAGGCAAATTAGGGCTATTTTTTGGGGATTTTTGGGGAAAATTTTTCAGAGATGAAATTGGGTGGGTGGGGGGTCAAATCCGCGGAAACCAAAGGCTGTTGATACCATATGATGAGGTCTAAGACCCCGTTTGTGGCCCGATCTTGCGGTTGACCCGAAATCCAAAGGGGAAAGGGAGGGAGAGCGCGAAGAACACGAAGAACACGAAGAACACGAGGAACTCACTCACGCACACCAACCCGATACAATCGATACTTACCCCCGTGGCTCGATGGACCACGCCAATAGAATCAACCCGGAAGAGACGCGCGATAGAATTCCGAGGTGAGAGATCGGTGAAGGAGATGAATCAAGGAGTGGGAGAGAGAGTGGTAGCACTAGAATCTCACACACCAAATCCAATCATCCAACAAGGGTAGCCTTGATACAAAGGGGATGAAACCCTAGGGAGACAAAGCTCAAATCCATGTCTAAGCCTAAAATCTTGTCTAAGGGGTAAAGGGGATGACCTAGGTGCTTATATAGAGGTACAAGGCGACTTGGGTCGAAAAGGTACGCGGTTGGTCGACTAAGGCCGTTTCCGGTCGAGTCTGTCCCGTGAAATCCGGTCAACCAGGTGTCAACCGGGCTGTAGACCGGCAGCCTGGTGCAGGGGCCGGTCAACCGGCCGCCAACCGGGAAGTTCGCAAAAGTTTCCCGGTTTGGCGTCGGTACGACGCCGGGGTGGATCCGGTCTGGGGCCCGGTCTGACCGGCCTTGGGACCGGCCTGGCCGGCCTGGGGCCCGGTTGGCCGGCCTTTGGACCAGCTGGGCCTCTTCCTCCCGCCTCTTCTTCCTCTTCCTTTTCTTCTCTCTTCCTTGCACCATGGGAGTTCCTTCTCTCCGGTTCCTCGATGACTCTTGTACCTAATGACATGTAACACACCGACATGAGGTAGCATTCCATCCAAGGTATTGACGAGGTCGAGTGTCGAGAGGAAGGAGTTCACCTTGACATATATGGCGGGGGTTTGTGTTGTTGGTCCACTTGGGGGACTCCTTGACCATGGTGTAGCGTCGACGATAGGCGGGGCTGCATCATGGGGATATTATAAAACTGAAATTGTTTCCTTTCTCCTTAAGAGGAAGAGCTAAAGATTGGTTGCTATCTTTGCCTAAGAATAGTATTGATTCATGGACTAAATGTAAAGATGCTTTCATTGGAAGATATTATCCTCCTGCTAAAATTATATCTTTGGGAAGTAGCATTATGAATTTTAAGCAATTGGATAATGAACATGTTTCCCAAGCATGGGAGAGAATGAAATCTTTGGTAAAGAATTGCCCTACCCATTGACTAACTACTTGGATGATCATCCAAACCTTTTATGCAGGATTGAATTTTTCTTCAAGGAACCTATTGGATTCAGTCGTTGGAGGTACTTTTATGTCCATCACTTTGGGTGCTGCAACAAAGCTTCTTGATGATATGATGATCAACTACTCTGAATGGCACACTGGAAGGACTCCTCAAGGTAAGAAGGTAAATTCTGTTGAAGAAACCTCCTCCTTGAGTGATAAGATTGATGTTATTATGTCTATGCTTGTTAATGGTAGATCTAATGTTGATCCTAATAATGTTCCTTTAGCTTCATTGGTTGCTCAAGAAGAGCATGTTGATGTGAACTTCATTAAAAGTAATAATTTCAACAACAATTCTTATAGGAATAATTTTGGTAACAACTGTTATGTATACAGTTCACGATCCCATTAAAAGTAATAATTTCAACCCCGGACTAGCTGTCCAAAATCCCTGTTATGTATACAGTTCACGATCCCATGATCAGTGCATCGTGAACACATAACCGAACTGATATCAAATTACACCATCCATTACAAAGCGGAATAAGAAAATTACAATGAGGTCACATGACCATTACTTACATAATAGCCTCGAAGGGCCTTACTAAACATCATAGTAGCAACATCACTTTAGCAGCGCAGTAGTCATTTGCCATAACCCTACAGGCAACTGACTGGGAAGACGTTCCTAGCTCGCATAGACGTCGCCAACTCCTTCTTCATCCGTCGTGTTCCTCCAAGTCTGGCCAAGTAAATAGCCAGTGACAAAGCCGTGAGTACATTTGGAATTGTACTCGCAAACCATCAAGAAAGATGCTAACAGAGGTAACTAAAAGAGACAAGAGAGGAAGAATAGTTTCTCTTGTGGATATAGCATGTGAAAGAGAATCAGTTTCTCTTGTGGATATAGCATGTGAAAGAGAATCAGTTTCTCTTGTGGATATAGCATCCCGACATCGCAATTGATGGGGACACTAAAGTGGTACTATGACACCTCTTTATCTTTATTGAAGAAGATACTTCAAAAGATAGCTATGGCATATCTATATCTTTATTGAATAAGAGTTAGCATACCGCCATCGCAGGTGATGGGGATACTAGGGAAGTCCTATGACATCTCTATATCTTTGTTAAAGAAGAGTTCCTCTACATGAAACATTAGGAAAGAGTTCCCCACTTGGTCTTATTTTTCCACGACCATCTCCATATGGTCGACACACGCCCTTTTTCCGTACCCTTCCGGTACATCCAACACAACACTTTCTTTGCAAAGCATTTATCAAAACAAAACTCAAGCCCAGGTTAAGTTAGGCCTTTGCAACCCGTCCATGACCGCGGACGCGGCTATTCGAATAGATTTGACTCTGCAGAGTTTGCACACTTTCCCCACAACTATCCGGATACCTATCGTGTGGGCATCATCCCCGCATAACAACGTATGCCACGACGGATACCCGAACATAACCTTTCGCTTATCTCCACCGACATGAGTCCTTCCCTCCGGGCTTAACCCTTCCCGGCACCCCGGCAGCATACCTCCTTTTTGAGCGTATCTCCGGCGCCACGACAGAAGACCCTCAGTAATCGTCCGGCTATAGGCAACTACAGTGTATTGCCTCCTCCAGAGCGCAACCCTGCGTCAGAGGTCGTCGTGACCTTCCCTAGAAAGTTGCGAAGGTGTCTCATGCCAGCTTCAACAAACTAGGGCTAATCCCCGTGCCCACGTTGGGGTATAGTGGTTGCGCGATAAAAAGTTGGGCTGGCGTACACTTATACGCAGTGCTCCTTTAAAAACATTTCACCCACACTTCCTTTGTTTGCCAACAACCAACCATATTCCTCCGAACAACCTTGTTCAAAACATTTGCTTTTCCAAAAACATACACTTGGGTAGAGTTAACTTACCCAAGGTTTTCATAAGCATTTACAACAAGGTAAGCCTTGAGGGGTTCCCAACCTATAGTTTCACTATGGCCGAGATGAGAGTCATCTTGCCATAGATGGTTTAAAAGAGTAATGGGTGGATCATACTCGCTTAAGGTAAGCATGTATGATGACAACACAAAGAGGAATATAATCTCAGATTTGTGGTACTAACTATACAATGTGGATAGTGGAGAATCACTATCCAACCAACTCTCCAATAGGGTACACGGCATACTCCTCTCAAGTTGAGAATTACACCAAGACCTTGACATTGATACCTCTAAATTACAAAAGTGGTGAGTGTGGTGTAAGTTACTATCTTGAGAGGGAAGATGCTCAAGTTGAGCATACAAGATGACCAAGTGGAATAGCACGGCCATGATACCATGCATCCCATAATCACAAAGACAATAGTGGAGTATCACCACTAGGGAGTACTCCACTAGCAACCAAATACAGATGACAATATTAAGGAGAACAACACACATAGAACCAAGGTGCTTTGAACATCAACAAATGACATCCAACTAGACACCGAATGAGAGATCAAAAGATGGCTTGCCTTGGCTTATTTGTCCCTGGACTTCTTCAACTCCATCCAATAAGAATCCCAACAATATAAATAATCTCCTCATCCGATTCACTTCTTCTTCTTCTCCGGAATTGTTCGCATCTATCGCCGGAAAATATAAAAGGAACACAATCAATCACATTGCTTCAACAAAACAACATACAACAATCAACAACTAACTTCTCAACCAAGGGATAACATACTAAGGACTTATAGATACTACAAAACAACTTTAAGAATTTTTAATTTAGAAAACCCCGTTTTATTTACCTAGTAAAGGTATGAGAGTATCACAACTTAGCAATTGCCTCTCTCGGTATCACCATGGCACAAGCTAAGTATCCCCTGGTAGATAACATCATAAAGAGGACAAGAGCATTAGTTTGACATCAAATACATTCACAAAACAATTTCAAACATTTTTGGAAAAGTAGAAATCAGTTTTCCCAATTTAATTTGTTCCCATAACACTACATCTAAAAAAAAGGAAGCAAACCATATTCCATATCATTTGAAAACTTAAGCAAAACAATAGGGCTAATGTTAAGTTGCAGAGGTTTTGTTTTGCAAGCATAAAACAAAGGTTGCCCATTTCTAATAAAAAGAGTTGGTCAAGGGTTTTAAATAAACCAACAAGTTTTGGTCCAACAATGCATGTCACACATATACCTTACTAACAGTAACCAATATGCATGAACAGAGACTAATAATATTTTTCCTAGATGGCCAGTACTAATACAAGACTAACCCAATTGGAATCACCCAAAAATATTAAACCTACAATTTTAGGAATTTCTTTGAATCTGACTGTACAGAAAACAAGATCTGTAAGCCATAAATCGCAGAAATATCCTGAAAATATGAGACCACTGGCATTTGAAAGATATTTAAACAGAGATGCATACACAATTGGATTTGGGTTCAAATTGTTTCTGAAACTCCCACAAATGGATTAACAAGGTTACTGCATGTCTTTACCATTTGCTTTATCTCTGGATTTACATAATAGAGAAATGTTTGAAACTTGTTTGAGATGATTAAGAAAACATTCAGTAGTCCTACAAAATTGGAATCACTCAATTAGGTTCAAATATGGATTTTTGGTGATTTAAAAGCTAACAACCATGTCAGCAGAACACTCAGAATAAGTTTAATTCACCAAAAATTGTACATAATTCATAAAAATATGAGGTCAGTGGCATCTGAAAGCTATTGTAAAGCTGGTTCTTACCCAGTTTGTTTCATTCGAAAATTCGTTCCCGAGCTGCTGGTTTAATTCGACAAAGCCAGATCTGTCCAGATCTTGATCTGTGAACCATTTCAGTTTTATGAGGTCATTGGATGTGAAACCAACACCAAAATGAAGATATTGAAGAGTGCTTTCACCCGCAGTCGAGTTTGCTCAAAAAGGTTTTGTAAAACTGGACAAATCTAACAAACAGTGAATCTGCATGTTTATAGAACTTTATTTACCAAGCAAAATCTGTGACGTATTTGAGGATGAGACCAACGCCAAGTTGTATATCTTTTCGATATATATCTGTGGAACTTTGAATCACTCGATTTGGATCTGCACACGTGATTTGGTGGATTTTACAAGTTCGTACCAGAATCTGAAACAGCAAGATTACAGAAATTACTGCAGGGATTTGGACGAACTTTGCTCAAGAACTTCAGATCTAAGGATTGCTCAAGCTTCTCCATGCTTGGACCAACATGCACCTGCATCAAGATCCAATCTTAGCAATGGAGGAAGAAGAAGAGGAGAGAAAACCATCTAGGGTTGGGGAGAAGAAGAAGAGGGATGCTCTCATGGTGAGGAGGAGCTTGAGGGAGGAGGGGAGTTGCTCCTTGGATGGTTTCCATGGCCATGGCCGGCCATGGGAGAAAGGGGCAGAAGCATTTCGTGTTGAAGATGTAGGAGAAGGATAGGAGAGAGTGGAGGAAGGAGTGGGAAGCCAAAAATGAGAAGCAAAGTAGAGGAGGTGGCCGGCCAAGCCTCTTTTATAGAGGAAGGATGGTTGGCTGCCTCCTTTTTGATTGGCTATGGTGGGTGGCTGCCCATTTAATGATTTGGTTAGGTGGGAGGGCAAGGCTTGTAAGAGAAGAAAGTGGGGATGAAGATATTTCAGCTCATGCATGCCAAGAGCTTGGCATGGCCGGCTACTTCTTGATATTCCAAGAGGACAAGCAAAGTGCAATGCCATTTCATGCATGTCGGCCAAGTTGAGTGTTGGGAATGATTAGCCAAAAGTGGCTTGGTGATGTATTCAAATTTGGGAGAGAGGTGATAATAAACATTGGTGCCTATGTTGAAGAATAAAGTACTTTGATCAAAATGTCAATTTGGCCAAGAGATGATGGTGGTGATGGTGGTTTAGACAATGGTAGAGCAAGGCTAAGAGAGATGGTGAGTGAAGTAGCCATATACTCACAAGGATGAATATGGTGACATAAATCTTCAATTCATGAGGTCAAGGTGATGATGGAAAATAATAGAGAATTGAGATGAGTATGATGGACTATAAGTTGCTCTTCAAATAAGAGGTCAATTTGTAGTGGTTTGAAATACTCTCTGAGTCTAGGGTTTAGTTGAAGGGAGTCCAATAGAAAGTATCAAGGGATCATCTACTTGATCAAGAATTGGAGGATGAAGGAACATTATGGGGTACATCAGAGATGTACACAAGATGTGCAAGTGTTGCCATATGAAAAAGGATTCATTTGAAAAGTATTTAAAACACCTCAATTGTCTAGGGACAATTGGGAATGAACTCAAGTGGAATGGAATTTGAAAATGATGAAAGAAAACTAGTTGGAACATAGGAGTTCAAAATATTCTACTTACTTTGATGTAGCCCCCCTCACCGACGACACTACATCAAGACCAACAAGTCCCCCAAGTGGACCAATGACGCGGGCTCGAGTTAAAGCTCTACATGATAAGGTGAACTCGCTCCTCACCACCCTTGATCCCGGTACACCTTTGGATGGAATGCTACCTCATGCCGATGTGCTTTGTGTCATTAGGTACAAGGAGCATCAAGATCCCGGAGGGGAGGACGCACCATGGTCAAGGGAAGGAGAGGAACAGCGGGACATGAAGATGGGCACGAAGCTGGACCCGACGTCACTCGAAGCGCTCGAAGGGAGAGAAGACGCTGGCCGGTCCAGGACCCGGTCGACCGGCCCCACGACCGGACAGGCCGGTCCCAGGCCCGGTCAACCGGGCGCCCAACCGGATTCCTCGGTCGTGACCGGGCGTCGTACCGGGGGCCAACCGGACAGAAATCTGCGACGTTTCCGGTTGGCGACCGGTTGACCGGCCCCACGACCGGACCCTCCGGTCACCAGCCCGGTCTGACCGGCCCCAGACCGGATTCGACGGGATTGCTCCACCAAACTGCCTAAGTTATCCACTTTTGTACCTTTTCGCCTTGCTGGCCATGTATGCCTATATAAGGACCCAGGACCCCTCCTTTACCCCGTAGACCTAATTTTGAGCTTAAACCAACTTTGAGCTTAGTCTCCCTAGGGTTAGCATCCATCTTGGACAAGCATCCCTCTGTAATCAAGGCATCCTTGTTGTTGATTTGGATATTGTTGAGTGAGATTCTAGTACAAGCTACTCTCTCTCCCTCACCACTCTCTTCTTCTCCAACACCAATCTCTCACCGGGAATTATGCCGCGTGCCTCTTCCGGGTGATTCTATTGGCATGGTCCATCGAGCCACGGGGGTAAGTATCGGGTGTATCGGGTTGGTGTGCGTGCGTGAGTACCGGTGTTCTTCGTGTTCTTCATGTTCCTCGCGCTCTCCCACCTTTTCCCCTTGGATCTTGGGTCAAATCGCGAGATCGGGCCAACCCCTAGATCTCAGATCTCATCATATGGTATCAGTAGCTCTTGGTTACCGTGATTTTGACCCTCCACCCACCCGATTTCGTTTCTAGAAAATTTTCCAAAAAATAGCCCCAAATTGCCTTGGGACGGATCTGCGATTTTGTTGCGTTTTGAGTGGTTTTGGTCCGTGGATTCGGTGTTGTTGTGCTTGATCTACTATTTCCCCTACCTTTTAGCCTCCAATCCCTTCGTTTCCCTTCGATTTGGTCATTTGGTCTTGGTTTGGGGGAAGAACAGGAGAGAGAAACGTGCGACCCGGTTGAGCACCGGTCGACCGGCCCCACAACCGGGCCGGCCAGCTCAGAAACTGGTTGACCGGTCCCCAGACCGGACCGGACGGCCCAGGACCCGGTCCAACCGGCCTGTCGACCGGACGCCACTCCGACACCGCCCGACTTCGTTTTCGACGACCACCACCACCACCACCACCATCATCGTAGGTATAACTTGCAGCTTTCCCTTGTAGCCCTCTTCCTTTTGCGATCTATCCTATCGAGCATTGCTTGCTTAGTGTTGCGAGACATTGCACGTGGCCCCGATTGTGAGGTGTGTGTGTAGTGTGGAGTAAAGCTTCCAAGAAAACACTCGTGTGGCAAGATAGCAAAAGCAAGGCTAACGCTAACATAGTGCGTGAAAAAAGCCCCCAAAACACAAAAAGAGTATAAGTCGCACCATACATACAAAAAGTGAAAGTGCCACCATAGATACAAAAGAGTGCAAGTGCCACCGTATACAAAAGAGTCATAAGCTTTTAAGCAAAAGAGAGAAGAGAAGAGAGGCCGCGTGTGAATCTTGTTGTCTCTCCGTTGCAACCAAAGCTTTGGCTCTCCTTGTGTTAGTGTGACACCGAGCACCTTTACATACATTTTTCCGCTCACTTTTGGTTGCACTAACCCCGCTTATCTCGTGTGTGTGTTCCACAACTTTTCCGTGTTCATAGTGATCGCCACTTTGACATTTGGATTTTGGACCTCACCCACTTTTAACAACATACTTGATTTCGGAATTCGTCTTTTTGGCTTTCCACCATACTCACCTAAAGCCATATTTGCTAGCTTTTGCGTGTGGTTTTGCGTGTGTGCCCGATACACTTGGTCTTGCTTTTGGCTTGGTTGATTGCCTCAATACTATCTTACCTCGGTAAGAGTGCGAGGTAGTCTCCTTCCACTAACACAAACAACATAGTTCTTGTCTTTCCATCATGGATAGGAACGGAGATGAACCAAGGGATGGAGATGTCCTCCGGAACACCGAGAGGTTGGCTACTCAACACAACCTATGGACCCAACGCCAAGAGTTCAAGGAGCAACTCACACTCTTCTAGACTCGCATCGACGAGCAATACGACGAGGTGGCACACAACTTCTCCGCGGTGAACCAAGACTTGGCTCTACTCCGTGAAGCTACGGACAACTTGAATGGCCAAATGGCGGCCAATGATGCGAACATGGAGCGGCGCATGGATAGCCTCGAGCGCGCCATCACCAACTTGGGTCGTCATCGCCGACACCGCTCCACTTCATCATCATCAAGCTCGTCACAAGATTACTACTCTCATGGTCACCGTTCGTCCTCAAGCTCCTCCTCAAGGCATGAAGACCATCATCGACCTCATCGCCCACATGATCGTCATGAAGACTCTCGCTCCAACTCTAGGCGAGGAGAAATTCATCGCCATGCTCGACCACATGAACGTCCTCCACAAGATCGTCCTCAACCGGATCGCCATGCCCACCATGGGCGTGACGACCAACCCCACGACAACGTCTTCCACAACATGGCGCCACATGGTGATACTCACGCCCAAGGTCATCAAGAGAAACCAAGGCGTGATCTCCGAAATCATCCTCGCCATGACCAACGTGGAAGAGGAGACCCGCAACATGATCAAGATGAGAGGGCCATCCTTGGACATCGCCAACATCCTCGTCAAGATCCTCAACAACATCATCAACGTGAACCAAGTGAAGCTATTGTTCAACTCCACCGCCAACCCAATGCTATGGTTGGCCGTGGAAGACCTCCTCTACCACCTCAAGGCGCAAGAGATGAAGGCATCCGTCCTCGCCGTAGGAATTTGGAAGATGAAGAGAACATGTATGGCAAACTCAAGTTCAACATGCCCAAGTTCAAAGGCGAAGACGATGCCGACGCCTACCTCTCATGGGCACTCAAGGTTGACAAGATCTTCCGCATCCACAACTACTCCGGTGCCAAGAAAGTGGCCATGGCATCTCTTGAGTTTGAAGACTACGCCAACACTTGGTGGGAGCAAGTCCTCACTCTAAGAGAGGAAAAGGGTGAACCTCCAATTGACACTTGGGAAGAGATGAAGGAAGAGATGCAACCTCGCTTTGTTCCCACACACTACATGACCGACCTCTTCAACAAACTTCAAAAATTGAAGCAAGGCACCAAAACCGTTGAGGAGTTCTTCAAGGAGATGGAGTTAACTATGATGCGAGCTAACATTCAAGAGTCCGAGAACCAAACCATCGGTAGATTCTTCAATGGACTCAACTACCCCATCAAGAGAATTGTGGAGTTCCAACCTTATTCCAACATGGTTGAGTTGGTGCACCAAGCCTCCAAGGCCGAGCGCCAAGTGATTGAGGACATCAAGTATTCCAAGTCCAAGTCATACTTCACTTCCAAGCTCGCTACAACACCTCCTTCCTCAAGTGTCAAGCCCGCCGTATCCTCTACACCATCCAAGCAACCGACTATCCAAAGTCGCTTAAAGCAAATGGTGTCCTCCACCGCCTCCTCAAAGGCCTCTACGGGACCATCTAATGTCACTTGTTTCAAGTGTGGCACACAAGGCCACAAATCCTTTGAGTGCAAGAATACCAAGGTCATGATCACCATGGAGAATGGCGACATAGAGACGCTAAGTGAAGATGAGTATGAAGCTATGGTACAAGCCGCCGTCGCAAATGAAGAAGCTTATGATGAAGATAGTGGAGAAGACCCTCTCTTATGTGTGCATGACCCCAACCCTTCACTTGTGGTCACAAGGGTGCTAACTACTCAACCTCAAGCTATGGAAGATCAACGTTGCAACATCTTCCAAACCCGTGCCGGAATTGGTGGCAAGTCAATCAAGGTCATCATCGACGGGGGAAGTTGTCACAACCTCGCAAGCACCGAGTTGTGTGAGAAGCTCAATCTCACGCTTCGCAAGCATCCTCACCCTTACCATATCCAATGGTTGAGCGACAAGGGCAATGTCAAGATACAACATACCGTCACCGTCAACTTCAAGATCGGCCCCTATGAAGATACCATTGAGTGTGACGTGGTGCCCATGAAGGTGTGCCACATGTTGCTTGGCCGCCCATGGCAATTTGACAAGAAGGCTATACATGACGGACACACCAATGCATACACCTTCAAGGTCAAGGATAAGAAGTTCGAGCTTCGCCCAATGACTCCTAGCCAAATCATCGCCGACAATGCGAAGGCTTTAGCGAGGGCACAACAACACAACCACCATAGTGAGTTGAGAGCAGAGGGAGCGACCCACCAAAAGGAGAGTGAGCGCCACAAGCCCTATATGAGTGAGAGAAAGAGCGTCCTCCTAGCCACCAAAAGCGAGTGGAAAGAAGTGCAAGAAAACCCATCCACCACATTGCACTTTGTGCTAATTTGCAAGGGCCCGTCATCGGAGACTAACGACTTAACCAACATTCCTTTGTCTTTGTTGTCTCTTTTGAAGGAGTTCCAAGACGTCTTCCCCGACGAGCTACCTCATGGACTTCCACCGCTTCAGGGCATCGAGCACCGCATCGACCTCATACCCGGCGCTCCCCTTCCAAACCGTGCCGCCTACCGCACCAACCCCGAAGACACAAAGGAGATTCAACGCCAAATACAAGATCTCCTCGCTAAAGGGTACGTGCGAGAAAACCTTAGCCCTTGTGCCGTTCCCGTGATTCTTGTTCCTAAACCGGATGAGACGCAACGAATGTGTATGGATTGCCGCCCCATCAATGCCATTACCGTTCGTTACCGCCATCCCATTCCGCGTTTAGATGACATGCTTGATGAATTGAGCGGCACTATTTTCTCTTAAGTCGATTTGCGTAGTGGCTACCATCAAATCCGCATGGCAATTGGTGATTAATGGAAGACGGCATTCAAAACCAAACTTGGTCTCTATGAATGGCTTGTCATGCCATTTGGTCTTTCAAATGCTGCATCAACTTTCATGCGTCTCATGAATCACATCTTGCGTCCTCTCAATGGCAAGAGTGTGGTTGTCTATTTCGATGATATTCTCATTTATAGCCAAAATCTCGAGGACCATGTGCAACATGTGAGAGAAGTCTTATGCATCTTGCATCATGAGAACCTTTATGCCAATCTTCCCAAATGCACTTTTGCCCAAAACAAATTGGTTTTCCTTGGTTTTGTGATTTCCGCCAATGGCATTGAAGTGGACTCTTCGAAGGTTGACACCATACATAATTGGCCCACGCCGACCACCGTTGGTCAAGTTCGAAGTTTCCATGGACTCGCCGGTTTCTACCGCCGCTTTGTTTAAGATTTTAGCACCATTGCTTGCCCTTTGAACGAGCTTACCAAAAAGAATGTTCCGTTTGTGTGGGGCAAGGCCCAACAAAATGCTTTTGATGAGTTGAAGAAACGCCTTACCGAAGCTCCCCTTCTCGTCCTTCCAAATTTTGCAAAAACTTTTGAAATTGAGTGCGATGCGAGTGGACTTGGTATTGGTGGAGTCCTTATGCAAGATGGTAAACCCGTGGCATATTATAGTGAGAAGTTGGATGGCGCACGCCTCAACTATCCTATATATGACAAGGAACTTTATGCTTTGGTTCGTGTTCTTGAGGTTTGGCAACACTATCTTTGGCCGAAAGAGTTTGTTATCCATTCCGACCATGAGTCTTTGAAGTATTTGAAAAGCCAACACAATTTGAACAAACGACATGCAAAATGGGTTGAGTTCATTGAGTCCTTCCCGTATTTAATCAAATACAAGAAGGGCAAGGACAATGTAGTAGCGGATGCACTTTCCCGCAAACTCACCCTTTTACTCACTCGTTTGGAGTTTCATGTCTTGGGACTTGAGGAGATCAAAGAACTCTATTCTTCCGATTCTTTCTTTGCACCAATCTTTGAGAAGTGTTCCGCTCATCGAGGAGTTGATGATTTCTATTTGCATGATGGATACTTGTTCAAAGCCAAAAAAAATTGCATTCCCGAGTCTTCTCTTCGCAAGTTGCTTTTACAAGAGTCACATGGAGGTGGTCTCATGGGCCATTTCGGACGTGACAAGACACTTGCGATGCTATCCACTCATTACTATTGGCCGAAGATGAAGCGAGATGTGGAGCGCCTATGCAACCGTTGCACTACATGCCTTCAAGCTAAGTCCACCACCAACCCTTATGGTCTTTACATGCCTTTACCAATTCCTCATTCTCCTTGGTCGGATATAAGCATAGATTTTGTACTAGGCTTACCACGAACAAAGCATGGGCATGATTCGATCTTTGTGGTAGTGGATAGGTTCTCTAAAATGGCTCATTTCATACCATGTCATAAGAGCGATGATGCTTCACACATTGCTTCATTGTTTTTCAGTGGAAGTGGTTCGCCTACACGGAATACCGGCAAGCATTGTGTCGGATCGGGACGTCAAGTTTATGACTTATCTATGGAAGTCGCTCATGGCAAAGTTTGGAGTGAAGCTCTTGTTCTCATCGTCCTCACACCCTCAAACCGATGGACAAACGGAAGTGGTCAATCGAAGCCTCTCAACCCTTCTACGCATCCTAGTGAAGAAAAATTTGAAGTCATGGGAAGAGTGTCTACCACACGCGGAGTTCGCCTACAATCGAGCCAAGCACTCCACAACATCACGGAGTCCGTTCATGGTCGTATATGGTTTCGAACCACACACGGCGCTCGACCTCCTCCCACTACCTCTTCATGACAGAACCAACATGGACTTCGACAAGCACACCACCGCCATGAAGAAACTACATGAAGACACAAGAGCAACCATACAAGAGCATGTACTTCACCAAGCTAACCGCCTCAACGCCAAGAAGAAGGAACAAGTGTTTGAGGAAGGAGACCTCGTTTGGCTACACCTTCGGAAAGAAAGGTTCCCTCATGAACGCAATTCCAAGCTCAAGCCAAGAGGAGATGGGCCTTTCAAGGTCCTCAAGCGCATCAACAACAACGCTTACGTCATCGACATACCAACCTGTTGCGGTCAGAAACCCACCGGTGGACAGCGACTGGCAACACCGTAGAGCCGGGAACAACTAGGGCTGCGGCTGGCCCCAGTCCCTCAGAGCGACGGCCCGCAAAGCCTTCTGGTCACACGTCCGATGCTGTCGCAAGGGCGTGCCACCTGACCTATACCGGTCGGGAAGGTGTTGGATGATGCCTCGCTTAGTTTCCTGCATGGCATACACGTAAACATTAAATACGAGCCTCGATCGGCTCTCGGGTTATCCCTGTGAATCGGCTCAAAGAGCCGATCCACCCATGATTCGTACGAGGTGCACGAATATATGGTGGTCCTGCTTGATCAAGATAAAGCTAATGCGATCTACGACGATTTAGGGTTTTCACCGCATAATCGGATCATCCTACTCACGATTGGGCCTCGCGCTCGCGCACGGTGATCGTAAGTCGATCCTAGACAGGGCCTAAAAACCAACACGAGGTTGATCCCCGGAACATCATGTCTAGGGCTAGCAAATTACACCCTACACGCCGCTGGATCCTCCAACCCTTTGTAAGGCCTAACTATTGCGGATGTTAAACTAATCCTTGAAGAACAAGGAGCAACCGTAACGGATCGGATCTACTAAATTATGATCAAGCGGGGTGCCGCCCCTACACCTAAGATAGGTGTAAGGGCGGCTAGATGTATAAGGGTTGCACTACGACAGCATATGATACGAAGAACAATGCTAACCCTAACACATCTAAGATAACTACGTTGCTCGCCATCAAAAAGGCTTCAGCACGAGCAACGCATGAACAACGTAGGTAGGCTTGTGCTGCCTAGATCGCAACATGCGATCTAGGCAGCATGGTGCTTACCGGAGAAACCCTCGAGACGAAGGAGTTGGCGATGCGCCGAGATTGATTTGTGTTGAACGTTGGTTGTTGTTTATTCCATAAACCCTAGATACATATTTATAGTCCAAGGGACTTTCTAATTCAGGTGTGCAACTAACCGTGCACGGGTAAAACTCTATCCTCTAATCTAAGATACGACCTATTATAATACAGATACACGGGCATGCTAGCCCAAACTTTGCATATAAGGCCGATTCACGTATTTCTTCCGTATATAATCTTTAAGCCCATCTTGATCACGGCCCACCTCTGACCTGGTCAAATTCCGGTGATAACACATGCCCCCCTGGTTTTGGAATTGATAATTCCAAAATCAATCTGCTTTTCTTCGTCGGGTCATGTCATGGCAGAGCAGTAACCGTCGCAGCATTTCTCATCATGATGCCCTGTCTTCTCAACTATTCCGCGTGATTTGACCGCTGTCTTTGGGCACCGCCTCCTCGGAAACTGCTGTGGCATTGAATTTCTACCATAGCCCCTTTATTTAAACGCCCTGAGCAGTTTGCCACTTCATCTCTTTGCTCTGTTCTGGCCATCGGCACCCAAAAAAACCCCAATCTCCCATAGCCATGTCTTCCTCTTCTTCCTCCTCCACCTCATCGGTCTTCTCTGACTCTTCCTCCTCTCGCGAGCCGACGCCGGAGTGGGGCTCGTTGGCGGCGCACGACATTCTCGCCCCGACATCGTGGGACAAAGAGGAACATGATTCCTCCATCTGGTCTGAGGATGAAAAATCCCTGACCGATGGAGAGGGCGACCTTCAATTCCTCGTCGAAGGGGAAGAGGAGGCGGAGAGCGAGGACGACCGCTTCTCCTGGGACGATTTCACCTCCTCCGAGGAAGAAGCGGAAGAGGACGACGATGACTCCCTTGAAGGTTACCCACCAGCAAAGCGCCTCCGCACCTGGTGGGACGATGACAGCGATGACGATGATGAGGAATATGAGGCTCCCGTAGAAGGCTACGGAAGCTCCGATGAAGAGCCTATCAGCAGTTGCGCCGGAGGCAGCGACGACGAGGGCAGCAATGGCCCCTAGATTAGGGATCAGTAGTAGTAGTTGGCTTTTGCCCTCTTCTTCCCTGAGCAATCGGCTCTTTCTTTGTAAGAAATCCCTCTATTAATGAAGAAAACATTCCTCAATTAATTTCGCCTCCTTGTTGGCTTTGCCGATCGTCGAATGGGGTCGCCGTACGAAGAGCCGATAGCAGGACATCGGCTCGCATCGCGATCTGGGGCCAAGCTGTTGCTTAACCACACGGTCCAACAGGTCTTACTAGGCCTAATCCTCGTCCAAACCATCAGCTTGAACTCCTCATCAATCTCACATTATGACCTCTGGTCTGAACCGATTCCAACTTGCTAATTTGAGCTTATTCCTCCAGAGTCGATATCAGCGTATCGGCTTTGTTATTCTGAAGTCGATGTCTGTGCATCGGCTGTATCTTCATACTGTTATCTCCGTATGTTTTCTCAAGTCGATGTCTGCGCATCGGCTGTGATTTTTTTTACTGGCCGATTTAAAATCGGCCTCCATACCTATCGCCCATCATCCCACATGCTTGGGAAATACTTCTTGAGGTGTTAACCATTGACGGCTACTGGGAACTTCTGTCCATCCAACTCTTCCAACATGTATGCATTACCCTTCAAGGCCTGGACGACTTTGTACGGACCGTGCCAATTAGGAGACCACTTGCCATATGCCTTGTCCCTGGTTCCTAACGGCAACACAACTTCCCATACTAGATCACCAACTTGAAACTCCTTTGGTCTAACCTTCTTATTGTAGGCACGAGCTACCACGGCTTTGTTCTCCTTAATCTTCTCCAATGACCAAAGCCTAAGTTCTGTTGCGTCCTCAATAGTGTCACTCATCAAAGCTGCATATTCTTCCGACTGTCGGATCATTCTGAAACGTGACACGTCTTGATCCAGCCGTAATTTCCCAAGGTAATACGGCTCCTGTCCATAGACAAGCTGGTACGGCGAAGTCTTTATAGCTCCATGGCACGACATGCGGTAGGCCCATAATGCTTCTGATAACTTCTCATGCCAATCCCTAGGGTTCTCGTCAATCTTTCTCTTGATCAGCTTGATTAAGCTCTGATTGGACGCTTCAGCTTGCCCATTAGCCTGAGCATAGTACGGAGACGATCGGATCAGTTTAATCCCCATGTCATCGCAGAATTTCTTGAATTCTTTAGAAACAAAGACCGAACCTCCATCGGTCGTGATAGTTTGGGGAATCCCGAACCTATGAATCACGTGTTCTTTCACAAACTTGATCACATCTTCTGATTTCACCTTCTTCATAGGGACAGCTTCCACCCACTTGGTGAAGTAATGCGTGATGGCCAAAATCCATTCATGTTTTTTACTCGACGCCGGATGGATTTTGCCGATCATGTCCATGCCCCACCCTCGGAACGGCCAAGGCTTGATGATAGGGTTCATCGCCGATGCTTGGTACCATCCGAATCTTCCCAAACATCCGGCATGCTTGGCACCCCTTGTAGTAATTGAAGCAATCTTCAAGCATGGTGGGCCAATAAAACCCCGAGCGCTCGATTAGCCACTTCATCTTGTGAGCCGACCGATGAGTTCCACGAGCGCCTTCGTGCACCTCATGTAAGAGCCGATTAGACTCGGTTGGTCCCGAGCACTTGAGTAGTAACCCTTCCAACGTCCTCGTAGAACATATCGTCTCCTATGAGGACATACTTCATGGCTTTGTATCTTATCCGTTTAGGTGCCCCCGAGCCGAATCTTTTAAGTAATTGAAGATTTCGGCTCTCCAATCATCCTGTTCCAGGAATTGCACTCGAACTTCCGACCCTTCAGGTATATCTATGTAGCTCGACGCCATTTGTGCGAGATTGTTGGCCTCGGTGTTTTGGGATCTTGGGACCCAATTAAAGTTGATGTACCGAAGCTGTGTCATCAACTCACGGCATTCCATCCAATATGGGAAAAGCGATTCACTCTCGCACTTGTATTCATCCGTGAGCTGGTTAATCACCAACTTGGAGTCTCCAAAAAGCTCTACTGCCTCTGCCCCGGCTTCCAATAGCAACTCCATCCCCTTACGTACCGCCTCATACTCTGCTACGTTGTTGGTGCAAGGGGTAGATAATCTGATGGAGAAGGAGTACTCTGCCCCCCAAGGCGACACGAGCAGAATGCCGATGCCACAACCATCGTCGCAAGCCGATCCATCGAAGAACATAGCCCATGCACGTATAGATAGTGCTGCTATATTGGTACTGATTCGCTCAGCTATGAGATCGGCCAACGCTTGCCCTTTGACTGCTTTCGCAGGCTGATACCGGAGATCGAACTCCAACAACGCAAACATCCACTTACCCAGTCGACCCTTCAATACAGGGGCCGACAGCATGTGCTTGACAACGTCTGACTTGCATATGACGAAGATCTCTGCCGTCAAAAGGATGTGATGCAGCTTGGTGCGAGTAAAGAACGAGCGGAGGCACGGTTTCTCGACCTCAGGATACCTTGTTTCTGCGTCCAACATCCTTCTGCTGAGGTAGAAAACGACCTTTTCAACACCCTCGTAGAGTTGCACCACTACCGAGGCGATGGACGTGTCAGCTACTGACAAGTAGATGTAGAACGGCCTGTCTTGCTGGGGCGGAACTAGCACAGGCGGCGTCGTCAGATACCGTTTAATTTCATCAAACGCCTGCTGCCGTTGCTGCCCCCGGTGAAATTCGTCATCAGATTTAGTCTTCACCAACGCCATGAACGGCTCGATCCGTCCCGACGGGGTTAGAGATGAATCGGCGGACGAAGTTGATCTTGCCGATAAGACGTTGGAGTTCCTTCTTCGTGGTGGGCGGCTGCATGGTACGCACTGCCTCCTGACTTTTCAGGCCGATCTCAATTCCTCGTTCATGAACCAAAAATCCTAGGAACTGACCGGCCGTCACACCAAAGGCACACTTCTTTGGGTTCATTCTCGGTCCAGAACTTCCTAGTTCGGTCTAGGACGCGTCGCAAATCTCCCAAGTGTCCCTCCATGGAGACAGACTTGACTACCACATCATCGATGTAGATTTCCACCAACTTGCCGATCAGATCGTGAAATATATAATTCATGGCTCTTTGATATGTTGCACCAGACATTCTTCAACCCGAAGGTCATGACCACATATTCAAACAAGCCTACCGCCCTCGGTAGTCCGAATGCGGTCTTGTGTATATCTTCCGGAGCCATGAAGATCTGGTTATAGCCGGCGTTGCCATCCATGAAGCTTAAAACCTTGTGGCCAGCAGCTGCATTGATCAATGTTTCCGCCACAGGCATCGGATACTCATCTTTTGGAGTGGCTCTGTTAAGATCTCGGAAATCGATAGCCACACGCACCGGCCGTCCTTCTTTTCTACAGGAACGATACTGGAGATCCATTCAGCATACCTGCATGGCCTGATGAACCCGGCGGCCAACATCTTCTCGATCTCTTTCTTGACCTCTTCCAGGATTTCGGCCTTCATCTGACGTGCTCGTTGTTGGAACGGCCGAAACCCTTTCTTAAGGGGAGCCGATGTTCAATGATGCTCCTGTCTAACCCGGGCATCTCTGTGTAGTCCCATGCAAAGCAATCTGGGTATTCTTTCAATAGAGCAATCATCTGACTCCTGAGCTGTGGATCTAACTTCCTGCTGATAAAAGTTGGCCGAGGCTTATCCCCAGGGCCGATGTCGACTTCCTCTAGCTCATCAGCCGAGGTGAACCCATACCCTAGTTTTCCGTCACCTGTGAGGTCGACGCCGAATACTGGGAGAGCCGGTGGTGCGTATAATACGGTCCGATCGCTGGAATCGGCCTCCATCTTGATCATCACCAGGATCTTGTGGCGAGTGTCGGGGCCGATCGCGTGGACCAGCTCCCTCTTCATCCTTGCTATGAGAGCAGCTGCTCTCATCACTACCCTTACCGAGGCGGTACCCAAGTTCTACCATGTTGATGCTGATGCCATGGGAGCGGGTTCTGTGGAAAGAGCCGATGAGTTCAGCTTCGAGGACCTGCCTTGATCTCGTCATGCTTCTTCTTGAGCTCGTCGAGCGGATCCTCGTACTTGACCGGAG
The DNA here is from genome assembly GCF_022539505.1 of Lolium rigidum. Taxonomy (NCBI): domain Eukaryota; kingdom Viridiplantae; phylum Streptophyta; class Magnoliopsida; order Poales; family Poaceae; genus Lolium; species Lolium rigidum. The sequence continues at coordinate 189,973,314 of NC_061510.1, read as the reverse complement.
TGCTTTCCGTCATCTCGGATGCGGATGGCGATGCGGTGGATGTCGAAGATTGTCCCACTCGGGCGTGCCGGAATGTGTTGCGGTCGAGAAACCCACCGGCGGGCAGCGACCGGCAACACCGTAGAGCCGGGAACAACTAGGGCTGCGGCTGGCCCCGGTCCCTCGGAGCGACGGCCCGCAAAGCCTTCGGTCACACGTCCGATGCTGTCGCAAGGGCGTGCCACCTGACCTATACCGGTCGGGAAGGTGTTGGATGATGCCTCGCTTAGTTTCCTGCATGGCATACACGTAAACATTAAATACGAGCCTCGATCGGCTCTCGGGTTATCTCGTGAATCGGCTCAAAGAGCCGATCCACCCATGATTCGTACGAGGTGTCCGAATATATGGTGGTCCTGCTTTATCAAGATAAAGCTAATGCGATCTACGACGATTTAGGGTTTTCACCGCATAATCGGATCATCCTACTCACGATTGGGCCTCGCGCTCGCGTACGGTGATCGTAAGCCGATCCTAGACAGGGCCTAAAAACCAACACGAGGTTGATCCCCCGAACATCCTGTCTAGGGCTAGCAAACTACACCCTACACGCCGCTGGATCCTCCAACCCTTTGTAAGGCCTAACTATTGCGGATGTTAAACTAATCCTTGAAGAACAAGGAGCAACCGTAACGGATCGGATCTACTAAACTATGATCAAGCGGGGTGCCGCCCCTACACCTAAGATAGGTGTAAGGGTGGCCAGATGTATAAGGGTTGCACTACGATAGCATATGATACGAAGAACAATGCTAACCCTAACACATCTAAGATAACTACGTTGCTCGCCATCAAAAAGGCTTCAGCACGAGCAACGCATGAACAACGTGGGTAGGCTTGTGCTGCCTAGATCGCAAGATGCGATCTAGGCAGCATGGTGCTTACCGGAGAAACCCTCGAGACGAAGGAGTTGGCGATGCGCCGAGATTTGTTTGTGTTGAACGTTGGTTGTTGTTTATTCCATAAACCCTAGATACATATTTATAGTCCAAGGGACTTTCTAATTCAGGCGTGCAACTAACCGTGCACGGGTAAAACTCTATCCTCTAATCTAAGATACGACCTATTATAATACAGATACACGGGCATACTAGCCCAAACTTTGCATATAAGACCGATTCACGTATTTCTTCCGTATATAATCTTTAAGCCCATCTTGATCACGGCCCACCTCTGACCTGGTCAAATTCCGGTGATAACAACATCAACAAATGACATCCAACTAGACACCGAATGAGAGATCAAAAGATGGCTTGCCTTGGCTTATTTGTCCCTGGACTTCTTCAACTCCATCCAATAAGAATCCCAACAATATAAATAATCTCCTCATCCGATTCACTTCTTCTTCTTCTTCTCTGGAATTGTTCGCATCTATCGCCGGAAAATATAAAAGGAACACAATCAATCACATTGCTTCAACAAAAAAACATACAACAATCAACAACTAACTTCTCAACCAAGGGATAACATACTAAGGACTTATAGATACTACAAAACAACTTTAAGAATTTTTAATTTAGAAAACCCCATTTTATTTACCTAGTAAAGGTATGAGAGTATCACAACTTAGCAATTGCCTCTCTCGGTGTCACCATGGCACAATCTAAGTATCCCCTAGTAGATAACATCATAAACAGGACAAGAGCATTAGTTTGACATCAAATACATTCACAAAACATTTTCAAACATTTTTGGAAAAGTAGAAATCAGTTTTCCCAATTTAATTTGTTCCCATAACACTACATCTAAAAAAAGGAAGCAAACCATATTCCACATCATTTGAAAACTTAAGAAAAACAATAGGGCTAATGTTAAGTTGCAAAGGTTTTGTTTTGCAAGCATAAAACAAAGGTTGCCCATTTCTAATAAAAAGAGTTGGTCAAGGGTTTTAAATAAACCAACAAGTTTTGGTCCAACAATGCATGTCACACATATACCTTACTAACAGTAACCAATATGCATGAACAGAGACTAATAATATTTTTCCTTGATGGCCAGTACTAATACAAGACTAACCCAACTGGAATAACCCAAAAATATTAAACCTACAATTTTAGGAATTTCTTTGAATCTGACTGTACAGAAAACAAGATCTGTAAGCCATAAATCGTAGAAAAATCCTAAAAATATGGGACCACTGGCATTTGAAAGATATTAAACAGAGATGCATACACAATTGGATTTGGGTTCAAATTGTTTCTGAAACTCTCACAAATGGATTAACAAAGTTACTGCATGTCTTTACCATTTGCTTTATCTCTGGATTTACATAACAGAGAAATTAGGTTCAAATATGGATTTTTGGTGATTTAAAAGCTAACAGCCATGTCAGCAGAACACTCAGAACAAGTTTAATTCACCAAAACTTGTACATAATTCATGAAAATATGAGGACAGTGGCATCTGAAAGCTATTGTAAAGCTGGTTCTTACCCAACTTGTTTCATTCGAAAATTCGTTCCCAAGCTCCTGGTTTAATTCGACAAAGCCAGATCTGTCCAGATCTTGATCTGTGAACCATTTCAGTTTTAGGAGGTCATTCGATGTGAAACCAACGCCAAAATGAAGGTATTGAAGAGAGCTTTAACCCGCAGTGGAGTTTGCTCAAAAAGGTTTTGTAAAACTGGACAAATCTAACAAACAGTGAATCTGCATGTTTATAGAACTTTATTTACCAAGGAAAATCTGTGGCGAATTTGAGGATGAGACCAACGCCAAGTTGTAGATCTTTTCAATATCTATCTGCGGAACTTTGAATCACTCGATTTAGATCTGCACACGAGATTTGGTGGATTTTACAATTTCATACCAGAATCTGAAACAGCAAGATTACAAAAATTACTGCAGGGATTTGGACGAACTTTGCTCAAGAACTTCAGATCTGAGGATTGCTCAAGCTTCTCCATGCTTGGACCAACATGCACCTGCATCAAGATCCAATCTTAGCAATGGAGGAAGAAGAAGAGGAGAGAAAACCATCTAGGGTTGGGGAGAAGAAGTAGAGGGATGCTCTCATGGTGAGGAGGAGCTTGAGGGAGGAGGGGAGTTGCTCCTTGGATGGTTTCCATGGCCATGGCCGGCCATGGGAGCAACGGGCAGCAGCATTTCGTGTTGAAGAGGTAGGAGAAGGATAGGAGAGAGTGGAGGAAGGAGTGGGAAGCCAAAAATGAGAAGCAAAGGAGAGGAGGTGGCCGACCAAGCCTCTTTTATAGAGGAAGGATGGTTGGCTGCCTCCTTTTTGATTGGCTATGGTGGGTAGCTGCCCATTAAATTATTTGGTTAGGTGGGAGGGCAAGGCTTGTAAGAGAAGAAAGTGGGGATGAAGAAATTTCAGCTCATGCATGCCAAGAGCTTGGCATGGCCGGCTACTTCTTGATATTCCAAGAGGACAAGCAAAGTGCAATGCCATTTCATGCATGTCGGCCAAGTTGAGTGTTGGGAATGATTAGCCAAAAGTGGCTTGGAGATGTATTCAACTTTGGGAGAGAGGTGATAATAAACATTGGTGCCTATGTTGAAGAATAAAGTACTTTGATCAAAATGTCAATTTGGCCAAGAGATGATGGTGGTGATAGTGGTTTAGACAATGGTAGAGCAAGGCTAAGAGAGATGGTGAGTGAAGTAGCCATATACTCACAAGGATGAATATGGTGACATAAATCTTCAATTCATGAGGTCAAGGTGATGATGGAAAATAATAGAGAATTGAGATGAGTATGATGGACTATAAGTTGCTCTTCAAATAAGAGGTCAATTTGGAGTGGTTTGAAATACTCTCTGAGTCTAGGGTTTAGTTGAAGGGAGTCCAATAGAAAGTATCAAGGGATCATCTACTTGATCAAGAATTGGAGGATGAAGGAACATTATGGGGAAGATCAGAGATGTACACAAGATGTGCAAGTGTTGCCATATGAAAAAGGATTCATTTGAAAAGTATTTAAAACACCTCAATTGTCTAGGGACAATTGGGAATGAACTCAAGTGGAATGGAATTTGAAAATGTTGAAAGGAAACTAGTTGGAACATAGGAGTTCAAAATATTCTACTTACTTTCTCAAGTAAGGTAGAGTTTTTCTCAAATGTAAAATAAGCAAGAGGAAAACAAGGAATGGTATAAGTACCATAAACAAGCCTTTTGTTAAAAAGAAGGCAAGAAAGAAAATAATGTTTTAGAAATCAGTACTTGGTAGAAATGGGATGAGAAACAAAACCCATTTCAGTTTCTTGTTTTCTTTGAAGAAATATCTTGAAAAGATTTAATAAAACTAGAGGTAGTTTTGTGATCAAAACTAGAGAAGGAAAACAATAGGGTTTTTTGAGGAGGAAAACTAATTTAGGGAGGAGTGTTCGTCTCAAGGGTAGATGGTGGCTACAAAATGTACCCATCATTCCCACTCTTGGTTTTGTGAAGATTAAACTTTGAATAAAAACAAGAGGTAAATGTGAAGGAGGTGATCTAGTGTTGAATCATTGGATAGGGTATACGATCAAGTTGGATATATGTGCTGCAAGGATAGTCTGAGACATGCAAGACGTGGAGGTTGAAGAGGGTATTGCACAGATGAGATCCATGCATTGAGGTCAGCAATAACAGTTGTGGTTGCTTAGAGATTAACTGCCAAAGTTTGAATATCTTAAGCCTACCAAAAACAGAATGTCGACTTGGTCTCAAAACAGACAAGGATAAAAGAGTATAAAGGGATTCGGTTCAAGGGAAGGGCATGGTTGAGAATTGCTCATGACAAGGTAGGTCTAGGACCAAGTGCATTGCCTTAGATGGCAAGGGAAAGATACAATAAGGAGCAGATGATTCCAAGTTTTGATTTAAGGATGATTTGGGGCTAGATTAACACAAGAGGAAAAATCAAGATGGCACACTCATGTTGCCATCAGGAGAAGGGTTTCATGCAGTAAAAAGGAAAACAACTTTTCCTAAGTCACAAATGTGTTTTATTAGGTGAGTTGTTTGTCTGACCACTAGAGGTGTTGTTCTATGAGGTGGCTCAAGACAAAACTCAACAAGAAATGAAGACAATACATCTATCAACATATCAATGCAATTCATCACAACAAACAGATCAAGGCAATTCATCTACTAAACCTATAGGAAAAGTTTTTGTTCCCCCTAATTTTTGCAATAAGGACAATTAATCAAGGTTGCAAAAGTTGGGGTGTTACAGTAATTCTTATGGTAATTCTTACAACAATAGTAGGAGTGCACCCTCTGGTCTTGAAGTCATGCTTAAAGTATTTATTAGTACACAAACTGCTTTTAACAAATCTGTTGAAGAAAAGCTTGGTAAAATTGATGTTCTTGCTTCTAAGGTTGATAGTCTTGCTGCTGATGTTGATCTTTTAAAATTGAAAGTTATTCCTAATGAAGATAAAGATATTAAGTCATTTGCTACAGCAAACGCTATCCAAGTTCGAATTAATGATAATATTAGAATGATGGCTGAATTGCATGCTAGGTCGGAAAGAGAAGAAAAACTTGCTAAAGAGAATAAAGTTTGGACTATTACCACCACTAGTAATGTTGATGCTTCACATGTTGCTAAACCTCCTACTATCAACGGTAAAATAATTGGTGTTGGCAATGTTTCTACTTCTAATACAAAGCATGTAAAATTGCCTGAAACTGCAGAAACTGTTTGTGATAAAAGTGCTAAATTTTTTCAGAGTATTGGGGACAATGATCCCATTGCTTTAGATCATAATGGTTTTGATTTTGATAATTTTTATATCTCTGAAGTTATTAAGTTCTTGCAAAAACTTGCTAGAAGTCCTAATGCTAGTGCTATAAACTTGGCCTTTACAAAACATATTACAAATGCTCTCATTAAAGCTAGAGAAGAGGAATTAAAACTTGAAGCTTCTATTCCTAGGAAGTTAGAAGATGGTTGGGAGCCCATCATTAAAATGAAGGTCAATGATTTTGATTGTAATTCTTTATGTGATCTTGGTGCAAGTATTTCGTTATGCCTAAGAAACTCTATGATATGCTTGACTTGCCACCATTTAAATATTGTTATTTGGATGTTAATCTTGCTGATAATTCTATAAAGAAACCTTTGGGGAGGATTGACAATGTTCACATTACGGTTAACAATAACCTTGTCCCCGTTGATTTTGTTGTCTTGGATATTGAATGCAATGCATCTTGTCCTATTATTTTGGGAAGACCCTTTCTTCGAACTGTTGGTGCTATTATTGATATGAAAGAAGGAAATATTAAATATCAATTCCCTCTTAAGAAAGGTATGGAACACTTCCCTAGAAAGAGAATGAAGTTGCCTTTTGATTCTATTGTTAGAACAAATTATGATGTTGATGCTTCTTCTCTTGATATTACTTGATTTGCACTTTCTGCGCCTAGCTGAAAGGCGTTAAAGAAAAGCACTTCTTGGGAGATAACCCATGTTTTTATTTTGCTACTGTTTTGTTGTGTCTTGGAAGTTGTTACTACTGTAGCAACCTCTCCTTATCATGTTTATTTCGTTTTTGTGCCAAGTAAAGTCTTTGATAGTAAAGTTGATACTAGATTTGGATTCCTGCGTAGAAACAGATTTTTAGCTGTCACGAATTTGAGTTGATCTCTCTGTAGAAAACTCGTAAAATCTTGAAAAAATTCATGCGTGATCCCCAGATATGTACGCAACTTTCATTCAATTTGAGCTTCTTCATCTGAGCCTGTTAAGTGCCTCGGAAAAATTCGTCTTTACGGACTGTTCTATTTTGACAGATTCTGCCTTTTATTTCGCATTGCCTCTTTTACTGTGTTGAGTGGATTTCTTTGCTCCATTAAATTTCAGTAGCCTTGGGTAATGTCCAGAAGTGTTGGGAATGATTGTGTCCTCGCTGAACATGTGAATTTTTGATTATGCACTAACCCTCTAATGAGATTGTTTTGAGTCTGGTGTGAAGGAAGTTTTCAAGGGTCAAGAGAGGAGGATGATATAATATGATCAAGAGGAGTGAAAAGTCTAAGCTTGGGGATGCCCCCGTTGTTCATCCCTGCATATTTCAAGAAGACTCAAGCGTCTAAGCTTGGGGATGCCCAAGGCATCCCCTTCTTCATCAACAACTTATCAGGTCACCTCTAGTGAAACTATATTTTTATTCCGTCACATCTTATGTACTTTACTTGGAGCGTCTGTTTATTTTTATTTTTGTTTATGTTTGAATAAAATCGGATCCTAGCATTCATTGTGTGGGATAAAGACACGCTCCGCCTTTTCATATTGAACACTGGTGTTCTTAGTTTTACTTTTAATGTTCATGGCGAAAGTTGAAAGTCGCTTCATTTATTGCTATTTGGTTGGAAACAGAAAATGCTTCATGTGGTAATTGGTATATTGTCTTGAATAATTTGATACTTGGCAATTGTTTTGAGCTCTCAAGTAGATCATGTTTAAGCTCTTGCATCATGTGGTTTAAACCTATTAGAACTACCGTAGAGCTTGTTGAAATTTGGTTTGCATGACTAGTCTCTCTAAAGTCTAGATATTTTCTGGTAAAAGTGTTTGAGCAACAAGGAAGACAGTGTAGAGTCTTATAATGCTTACAATATGTTCTTATGTAAGTTTTGCTGTACCGGTTCATACTTGTGTTTGCTTCAAACAACCTTGCTAGCCAAAGCCTTGTACCGAGAGGGAATGCTTCTCGTGCATCCAAAACCTTGAGCCAAAACTTATGCCATTTGTGTCCACCATAACTACCTACTATGTGGTATTTTTCTGCCATTCCAAAGTAAATTGCTTGCGTGCTACCTTTAAAAATTTTCATTCCTTGTCTTTGCAATACATAGCTCATGGGAAAGTAGCCTAAAAAACTATTGTGGTAAAGAATATGTCGCTTATGTATCTTAGTTCTTATAAGTTGCTTGTTGAGCGGTAACCATGTTTCTGGGGACGCCATCAACCTGTTACACCTTTGTTGAATATCATGTGAGTTTCTATGCATGTTCGTCTTGTCTGAAGTAAGGGAGATTTCTCAAGATTAAATGGTTTGAGTATGTATATTGTTAGAGAAGAACATTGGGCCGCCAACCAAAGCCATGTATCATGGTGGAAGCTTCAGCTTGGACATTAATCCTCAAATCTCTTATGAGAATATTATCTGTTGTTGAATGCTTAAAGCATAAAATAGGAGTCCATTATCTGTTCTCTATGCTGTCCCGGTATGCATGTCCTCAAGTTGAGATCTATCAAAATTGAGAAATCAAATGCGATCTATCTCCTTGGACCTTTGTACAGGTGTCATAGAGGTACCCCTTTGTGACACTTGGTTGAAACATATGTAATGCAATGATAATCCATGGAAGTCCGAGCTAATTAGGACAAGGTGCGGGCACTATTAGTATTCGATGCATGAGGCTTGCAACTTATAAGAGGTTTTATGCATAACACATATGAATTATTACTACCGTTGACAAAATTGTTTCCATGTTTTCAAAATAAAAAGCTCTAGCACATGAGTAATCCCTGCTTCCCTCTGTGAAGGGCCTTTCTTTTACTTTATGTTGAGTCAGTTTACCTACTTCTTTCTATCTTAGAAGCAAACACTTGTGTCAACTGTGTGCATTCATTCTTACATACTTGCTTATTTGCACTCATCATATTACTTTGTGTTGACAATTATCCATGAGATATACATGTTGAAAGTTGAAAGCAACTGCTGAAACTTAAATCTTCCTTTGTGTTGCTTCAAAACCTTATATTAAGAATCTATTGCTTTATGAGTTAACTCTTATGCAAGACTTATTGATGCTTGTCTTGAAATAACTATTCATGAAAAGTCTTTGCTATATGATTCAGTTGTTTAGTCATTATCTATTTGTTAACAAACTATAGACCATTGCTTTGAATCACTTCATTCATCTCATATGCTTTACAATAGTATTGATCAAGATTATGATAGTAGCATGTCACTTCGGAATTATCATTGTTATCGTTTACCTACTCGAGGGCGAGTAGGAACTAAGCTTGGGGATGCTTGATACGTCTCAAACGTATCTATAATTTCTTATGTTCCATGCTAGTTTTATGACAATACTCACATGTTTTATATGCACTTTACATCATTTTGATGCATTTTCCGGTACTAACCTATTAACAAGATGCCGAAGCGCCAGTTCCTGTTTTTTGCTGTTTTTGGTTTCAGAAATCCTACACAGGCAATATTCTCGGAATTGGACGAAACAAAAGCACACGGTCTTATTTTCCACGGAGCCTTCCAGAACACCGAAGAGGAGACGAAGAGGTGCCACGAGGCGGCCACACCATAGGGGCGCCCCTCGGGCGTCCCCCCGACACTGCCCCTTCGCCTATATAATCCTTCCGTCGCGAAAGCCCTAGTACCGAGAGACACGATACGAGAAAAGTTACTGAGACGCCGCCGCCGTCAACCCTACCACGGGGGGTTCTAAAGATCGCCTCCGGCACCCTGCCGGAGAGGGGAATCATCACCGGAGGGCTCTACATCACCATGCCCGCCTCCGGACTGATGCGTGAGTAGTTCATCCTTTGACTATGGGTCCATAGCAGTAGCTAGATGGTTGTCTTCTACTCTTGTGCTATCATGTTTAGATCTTGTGAGCTGCCTATCATGATCAAGATCATCTATTTGTAATGCTACATGTTGTGTTTGTTGGGATCCGATGAATATGGAATACTATGTCAAGTTGATTATCGATCTATCATATATGTGTTGTTTATGATCTTGCATGCTCTCCGTTGCTAGTAGAGACTCTGGCCAAGTTGATACTTGTGACTCCAAGAGGGATTATTTATGCTCGATAGTGGGTTCATGCCTCCATTGAATCCGGGACAGGTGACGTAAAGTTCAAAGGTTGTGGATGTGCTGTTGCCACTAGGGATAAAACATCAATGCTTTGTCTAAGGATATTTGTATTGTTTACATTACGCACATTACTTAATGCAATTGTCTGTTGTTTGCAACTTACGACTGGAAGGGGTGCGGATGCTAACCCGAAGGTGGACTTTTTAGGCATAGATGCATGCTGGATAGCGGTCTATGTTCTTTGTCGTAATGCCCTAAGTAAATCTCATCGTAGTCATCATGATATGTATGTGCATTGTTATGCCCTCTCTATTTGTCAATTGCCCAACTGTAATTTGTTCACCCAACATGTTATTTATCTTATTGGAGGGACACCACTAGTGAACTGTGGACCCCGGTCCATTCTTTTACATCTGAAATACAACCTGCTGCAATCATTGTTCTATGTTGTTGTTTGCAAGCAAACATCATTCTCCACACCATACGTTTAATCCTTTGTTTACAGCAAGCCGGTGAGATTGACAACCTCACTATTATGTTGGGGCAAAGTATTTTGATTGTGTTGTGCAGGTTCCACGTTGGCGCCGGAATCCCTGGTGTTGCGCCGCACTACACTCCTTCACCAACAACCTTCACGTGGCCTTCATCTCCTACTGGTTTGATAACCTTGGTTTCTTACTGAGGGAAAACTTGTTGCTGTACGCATCACACCTTCGTCTTGGGGTTCCCAACGGACGTGTGCTTCACGCGCCATCACATTGCGTTGGTGGGATGGACTTGTTCGTGCTCGTGAAGAAGATGGTGAGCTGCCTATTATCACATGGCGTGCTATGAAGGCGGCAATGCGAGCTCGTTTTGTTCCTACCAATTATTTGCGATCAGTTTTTGACAAGTTGACCCAATTGAAGCAAGGTATGATGACGGTTGACGCTTACTACATGGAGTTGGAGATGCTTATGCAGCGTGCCCGTGTCCGTGAGTCTCTAGAGATGACACTACAACGTTTTCTTAATGGCCTCAAGTTTAACATCAAAGGCATTGTTCGTCATCACAATTACACCACAATGAATGAGCTACTACATCATGCAAGAGAAGCTGAGTCACAGTTGGCTGAAGAAGCGCAATTGAAGGGTCGTGCTACGGGAGCTGGGCGCTACACGCCTAGGACGCCCTCCTTCACGGCGCCATCTTCGCGCCCTGCGGATGTTTCTACTTCGTCTAGCAAATCGGTCTCCAATGTGTCACACACAAAGAAGCCTGTTCCTGCAGCAAGTGGGACTAGTTCTAACATGTCAATGGCGCGCAACCACGATATGGCTTGTCATACATGTGGTGGCAAGGGTCACTTCAAGAGAGATTGTCCTAACCGCAAAGTTATGATTATTAATGAGGACAATGAGTATGAAACTGGAGACGATGTTGATCTGGATGCTCCAGAAGATGATGATTATGACAGTGATGGTTTTGATGCTTATCCTTCTGAAGCTCAAACTATTGTTCTCTCACAGCATGTTCTCAATGTGCAGTCAAGTGCATCTACTCAACACTGTAATTTGTTCCAAAAGAAGGCAGTAGTTGGTCCTGATAAAGCTTGCAAGGTCATTATTGATGGCGGGAGTTGTCACAATTTAGCAAGCAAAGAGTTATGTGCCAAGCTGAAACTGAAGTATCTACCGCACCCGCATCCATATTATATTCAGTGGTTGAGCAATAATGGTGAGATGAAGGTGAGCCACATGGTGCGTGTTGACTTTGAGATTGGACCGTATAAGGATTCGATTGATTTTGTCGTGGTTCCTATGACGGTGTGTCACCTACTGTTGGGCCGGCCATGGCTCTATGACCGTTCTGTGCAACACAATTGCCGTGCCAATACATATCACTTGGATTACAAGGGCAAGAAAATCAACTTACAGCCTATGTCACCACAGCAAATTGTCAATGAATCTCGTCATAAAGTTGAAGTAAACTTGGAGGATGCACCTATAGATAGGCGAGAGAATTGTAATGCCGTGAGTGATATAACGAAAAGTGAGAGAGTGAATTCCTTAGTACTTTTAGCCACCAAAGAAGATATGAGAGAATTTAGTGAGGATCCTACAACCATGCCTCTTGTGCTCATGTACAGGGGTATGGTTTTGGTTTCTAACGACATGACCCCTATTCCTCTTGGTGTTTCTAATGTTTTGCAGGAATTCAGCGACGTGTTTCCGGAGGAGGTACCCACAGGACTACCACCATTGCGTGGTATTGAGCATCAAATTGACTTGATCACAGGAGCTTCGCTGCCCAATAGGGCGCCATATAGGACGAACCCCGAAGAGACGAAGGAGATACAGAAGCAAGTACAAGCGCTACTCGACAAAGGTTATATCCGCATAAGCCTTAGTCCTTGTGCTGTTCCTGTTATTCTAGTTCCTAACAAAGATGGTACATGGCGCATGTGTGTAGATTGTAGAGCGATAAACAACATTACTATTCGATATCGTCATCCTATTCCCCGTTTAGAGGATATGCTAGATGAATTGAGCGGTGCTGCTGTTTTCTCTAAAATTGATTTGCGTAGTGGTTATCATCAAATTAGGATGAAAGAGGGGGATGAATGGAAAACAACCTTTAAAACAAAATTTGGTTTATATGAGTGGTTAGTAATGCCTTTTGGTTTAACTAATGCACCTAGCTCTTTCATGAGACTGATGAACCATGTTTTGCGTGATTTTATTGGCAAGTTTGTGGTTGTGTACTTTGATGACATATTAATCTACAACCGCAATGAATCTTATCATACTATACATATTCGACATGTTTTGCAAGTGTTGCGTGATAATAAACTCTATGGTAATCTTGAGAAGTGCACATTTTGCAAAGATAAGGTCATATTTATGGGTTATGTTGTCTCTAAGCATGGAGTAGAAGTAGATGTGTCTAAAATTGAAGCTATTCAAAATTGGCCTACTCCCATGAATGTGAGTCAAGTAAGAAGTTTTCATGGTCTAGTTGGGTTTTATAGAAGATTTGTGCCCAACTTTAGTACTATTGCTGCACCTTTGAATGATTTGACTAAAAAGGGTGTTGTCTTTGAGTGGGGCGCAGCCCAAGATCATGCTTTTGATGAACTGAAACGATTGTTAACTTCTGCACCGTTGCTTGCACTTCCTGATTTCAATAAACATATTGAGATTGAATGTGATGCTAGTGGTATTGGAATTGGTGGTGTGTTGATGCAAGAGGGTCGCCCAATTGCATATTTTTCTAAGAAACTTTCTGGTGCTAAGTTGAACTATCCTATCTATGATAAAGAATTGTATGCTTTAATTAGAATTCTTGAGGTTTGCAGCATTACTTATGGCCAAAAGAATTTATCATACATTTTGATCATGAAGCTTTAAAATATCTGAAAGCTCAATCTACTTTGCATAAGCGTCTTGCTAAGTGGGTTGAGTTCATTGAGTCTTTTCCATACATTATTAAGCATAAGAAGGGAAAAGATAATATTGTTGTTGATGCTCTATGTAGGAAGAATATGCTCTCAACTCAACTTGATGTTAAAATTCCTGGCTTAGAGATACTATGTGATTTGTATGCTACTGATCATGATTTTGCTGAACCATATCGCTTGTGTGCTATTGGTAAAGCATGGGAAAAATATCACATACATGATGGGTTCTTGTTTAGAGCTAACAAACTATGTGTTCCAGAATCGTCTGTGTGTTTGCTCTTATTGCAGGAATCACATGCTGGAGGTTTGATGGGTCACTTTGGGCGGGATGTGGACAGGTATGTGAAGAGATGCATTACTTGCAACAAGTCCAAGTCCAAGCTGAAGCCTCACGGTTTGTATACTCCTTTACCGGCACCTACTACACCTTGGGAGGATATTAGTATGGATTTTGTGTTGGGTTTGCCGCTTAGTAAGAGAGGCCATGATTCAATATTTGTGGTAGTGTATAGATTCTCTAAGATGTCCCACTTTATTGCCTGCCACAAGAGCGAAAATGCGTCGCACATTGCTAACCTTTTTTTCAGGGAGATTGTACATCTACATGGAGTCCCGAAGACTATTGTTTCTGATCGTGATGTGAAGTTTATGAGCTACTTCTAGAAGACGCTGTGGAGAAAGCTGGGCACGAAGCTGCTTTTCAGCACCACTTGTCATCCCCAAACTGATGATCAAACTGAAGTGGTGAATAGAACATTGTCACAACTGTTGAGATCCATGATCAAGAAGAACCTGAAGGAGTGGGAAGATTGTTTGTCGCATGTGGAGTTTGCTTACAACAGGGCGGTACATTCTACCACAAAGCTATGTCCCTTTGAGGTGGTGTATGGTTTCAAACCCATTACTCCGCTTGATTTGTTGCCTCTACCCATACATGAGAGAGTCAATATGGAGGCATCTAAGAGGGCAGATTTTGTGCGAAAGATTCATGTGAAGACTAAAGAGTTGATAGAGAAGAAAGGCAAGAGCAATGCTGCAAGGATGAATAAGAAGCGCAAGGAGATATTGTTCAAGCCTGGTAATATGGTCTGTGTACATTTTCGCAAGGATAGGTTCCCAAAGCTGCGGAAGTCCAAATTGCTTTCTCGTGGTGCTGGTCCTTACAAAGTGCTTTCCAAGATCAATGATAATGCATACTCGATAGATCTACCAGTTGATGAGTTTGGTGTCAGTAATTCTTTCAATGTTGCTGATTTGACACCATATGACGGAGAAGACCTTGGAGCGTCGAGGTCGACGTCTTTTGAAGGGGGGGGGGGAGATGATGAGGACATCCTTACCACACTACTAATTCCGTCATTACAAGTTGAAGATGATCCTGCTGTGAAGCTCAAGTCCAATGAAGTTAGGATTGCACCAATGACACGAGCTCGTGCGAAGCTACTTAAACAACAGGTGAACTTGTTCCTAAGTGATACTTTGATCGATGAGAACTTTATAATGCCTAAGTCGTATTACTTATGTATGATCATGTATGAAGAGGAGCAAGCATCGCACGAGGAGGAGAGGAGCAGCTGGACAAGAAGATGGACAAGAAGCCGTACATGGAGTTGGACATGAAGACATCCCATGGATGCGCGAGGGAGGAGCGGGAGGCATGCGCGAGAGGAGGAGATGTTCAGGCTGGCGCCCAGCCCGGTCAACCGACCGTGCTGCCGGGACGCCCGGCCCCAGGCCCGGTCCGACCGGCTCCCACGCCAGACCAGCCCGGTCCAAACCGGGTCCACGCCTGTGCCAGCCGGGGCGTATCCAGTAAGCCTGGATGCCCGCCCGGTCGGCATCCGGTCCCTGGCCCGGTCCAAACCGGACCGGCCGGTCCCAGGCCCGGTCGACCGGCCCCCAGGCCGGCCGAGTCCGAGTCTTTCTCGACCAGATCTATTCTGGGTCGGTTATTTTCGTACTTTTTCTACCTGAGGTCGTCCTGAACCCCTATATAAGTGCCCAGGACGCCCCCAAGTAGCTGGAGACGACGTTTAAGATAAACCCTAGTTCTTAGTTGTTTGCTATGCAAAACTATTGAATCCCAGCTCTCCAATTCGTTTTGATCTGATGCCACTGAAAGTTTGTGTGATCTGCTATTCCATTGGGGATTAGAAGATTGCAATCTACCGCTTCGTGGTCGGCGGCTACGTGCGCAAGTGTGTGGAGTTGCAAATATCTTGCAGGGTTGAGAGCTGTTGTATTGGCGACAGGAATCAATCGAGAGACTTCGTCGGCGTCATACAATTTATCTACATCATATCATCGATTCCATCCACTGCATACATTGTGTGTTGATCACCACCCGTCGCTCACTGAGAAGATCGGGCAACCCCTTATCAATACCGAGATCATGTCCAGGGACTTGATCTTGAAGTAGGTTTTTGCGGGATTGCCACAAGAGCAGTTAACTGGTACCTGATGCATCAGATGAACCAGCCCCAACTACCATTATCCCTGTACAATATATGATTATTTTATGAAAGTTATTTAGTGACTCGAAGAAATCAGGTGTTAATTGTAATGATGGAGATTTTCCTTGATTCTTCGATTCAAGCAAAATCTCGGGGTCTACTGACATAGGCATCCCCAATGGGCCTGCGAAGATGGTACCCGGGGTTTACTGAAGGCCCATGACCCGAAGAATATGAAGCCCGGAAGCCCAATTAAGCGTCGGTTTGGAAAGATAGAGTTGTATTAGGAATAATGACTTGTAACTATTACGGGACGAACTCAAAGAGTATCCCAATGTTTGTAACTTGTACATCACGAAACCCTCGGCTCCGCCTCCTATATAAGGGGGAGTCGAGGGAGAAAGAGAGAATCAATTCATTGTCAACATAACCATAGTTTTCTAGCAGTCGAGTACTTTTCCGGCTAAAACCCTCGAGATCTACTTGCCCTCTACTTTCCACGAAACCCTAGTCTACAACTTGTAGGCATTGACAAGTCGATACCTTGTGACCCATAGCCTTCTCAATTTTTGAAGATTCAAAGTTACCACATGCCACAAATGCACCATCATGCCATATGCACACTCGCCATGCATTTTACAAAACCTTGATTGACACTAATGGTGATGTGCACAAGACATGGCACATCATGATGGATGATGTGTTCATATACCATGCACACACACTCTTTCTTTTTCCTATTGTGTGTATAGGACATTTGCCCGTGCATTGCACCGGTCAGGACATGTCAACATATAACATGTGAAAATTCACGTGACATAGACTTCAAAGGTTAGTTACATAAAATTCTCACTTGAAGAGATAAAACCTATATTTAAATGCCCTATGAATATAATTCAAGAATCCAACTAATAATCTCTAATTAAACCTAGTGAATAATCTTACCAGGATTGGAGTGCTTTGTTGCGACAATGATATCTTTGTTTAGCTTCATGATTTTCAAGATTAGTGTGTAGACTATCATGGCGTAATCTTGTAAGGCTCGCCCCTTGTTTATAAAGCATGTATCAAGTTAATATGAGAATATGAAACTCAACATTATGTGCGAAAATGCCGGCCATATAAATTTTGCGCATGATCAAATAAATTATCTTGTTGCTTGCTGATAATATATCTTTTGTAGCACTCAATCATATATGCTTGATACTAAAAGGTAACCAAATAAAAGTAACTCATCTCCCACTTCTGAACCAATGGCTATAGCCCTGTCGGCAAATAAAACCAATGTTCCTGACCAAGGATAGAAAAGAGTCGTCCTTTTGCTGCATCCCTGATTGCGTTGGTAGTATGGCTATCACGGTCGCATGAAAAAGGTTTGTTCTGAGCTTTAGATCTCATCAGTACAACAACAATCGCGTGATCTACATACACTCTTGAATTCTCTTCCTCTCGATGCTCTCCAGGGACAACACGGCAGAAGGTAGGCCTCTGTGTGACTGTATCGAAATATAGCTCACACCATGCCAGCGCCTACAGCTCTAGATCAAACTCCACCCAGCGGCAGCAGATGAGAGAACGCATCAACGCGGAGAGGGCACACGTCAAGTTCAGAGACAAAGCATAAAGCAGCGTGTCTGGCACACGCACGAAGCAGTGCACACCTCCAGGAAATGATGCAGTCATCTCAGGCGGGTATCTTCTCTTATTCCATCTCACACGTCATGTTCTTCTCTTATTCAGGCGGGTATCCCGGAAACGATGCATCCACATTGATGTAGCACGCCCACCCACGAAACACCTCGCGCCGCAATGGAGTCAGTATCGGGCGCATGCGCTCCGTGATAGGCTAGAGCGTGGCCGAGACATACATGAGCGACATGGAGTCGGCCTAGCTTTCCCGATCCGAAACTCAATTTGTCTGTAATTCTCAACCGAATCCTTTCTCAGGTCTGAAAAAATAGGAACATCTTGTGCAGCGGATTTTTCTTTAGCGCTTCCTCGTTGATCTCCCCAAGTTCTCCGCGGGTTGGATGGGAATCAATGCATGTTTAATTCCTCCTATTTGTGACATCAGTTTGTGATGCTTTCTAGTCCATCTTGATTATGGAGACATCGGGGCAGGCAGGTCGCCGTCGGCTTTCCAAGGCTGCCGTTGATTCCGAGTTACGCCTTCGTCGTACCATGTCGCCTCCCTGTCATAGCGGTGGAGTCAGAGTATCCCGCCGCGCCCAGCAACCGCCGCCCCCACAACTGGCCCGATTTCGGCGGACGACCTGCTCGGCCTTATCCAGGCCACCGCCAAGGACATGAAGAATCGAAATGTGTTTTGCGGGTTCGCGCTCCGTTTATTTATGGGCTCGTTCCTGTGCACCTATAGAAGTTCACTGGAACTCTGAAAGTAGAAGTAGCAGGCCCAACTTCAGAATTCTAGCGCTTCTTCTGCAGATAGATGGACAACGCGCAGGGGGCATGGAAACTTCCTGACGTTGAAGAAGGCCAAGGATAACATCAGCCCCTCCACGTGCGGCTGCTAGGTCGCGTCCATGTCGTCGTCGTGGCCGCCGAGAGGCGCGTGCGCCGAGGCGGCTCCGGCTCCTAAAGCATGGCACCACGGCCGCTGACGAGCCGTCGGGGGCCACAATACTACCAGTCGACCCCGAGTCAATCGGCCATGGCAATTTAGTGGTAGGCGGACAGCGCCGGTGAAGATGGACCCATACTGCAAGTCTGCAACCGCAAGGCCTAGCCATCGACGTAGACAAGCCTCGCTGGCGCGGGCTGGATCGAACTGCCGGCGTATGGACTCATCGCAGAGGAACTTGTAAGAAGTCGGCGTCGTCAAATCGAGCTGAGGGGGTCGCGGGTGATGTCAACGCCGCGAGAGGAAGCCTTGCGTCCGCGCTGAGCTTATTTATTGAAGGGACAGAGGCTTGGTGATGGACTCGGTGCAGAACAAACATTCAGCCCGAACGAACGACGACCAAGAGTCCAAGCTATCAGGAAAGAGCCCAGGACGTATGAGTTACGACAGGTTCGTGGAGTACGTGTGCAACTACGGAACGAGTCGAGCGACGGACGAAAAAAGTAAGCCGGACGGACCAACGGACCGAACCAGGGAAACGCTTCTCCCTTTATTATTAGGTATAGATAGGTACAAGAATGGCAATCTCAACCTCTACGGAGCATGAGCTAACGACGCGAGCACTAGAGAGCTACACCAACAAGGATTTCAATAAGAAGATCTAACACCACACCATACTCATACTAACCGGTCACCACACCAAACCCGATATATGGCAAGGACGAGATGCATCATCCAACTCATGATATTCATGCCAACGGGTATGTTCATAAAAGCCTTCACCCATGTGTGTTTCCGACAATTCTTGGCATGTTTGCGGTTTGATGAGGTCTACGACCTAGATTGTGGCCCGATCTCGCGATTGACCCAAATCCAAAGGGGAAAAAGAGGGAGAGGAGGAAGAACACGAAGAACAAACACACTCACGCCAACCCGATACAATCGAATTCTTACTCTCGTGGCTCGATGGACCACGCCAATAGAATCAACCGGAAGAGACACGAGGTTGAATTCCGGATGAGAGATCGGGGTTGGAGACGAAGACCGGCAAGAGAGAGAGAGTGGAGAACACTAGAATCTCACTCACAAGTATCCAAATCCTCAACAAGAGTAGCCTTGATTACAAAGGGGATCTAACCCCAGGGAGACAAAGCTCAAAAGTAGTTTTAAGCTCAGAATATGTCTAAAGAGGTAAAGGTGGCGTCCTGGGTCCTTATATAGGCCTACAAGGCGACACATGGCGAAAAGGTACGGAGTACACGACTTAAGCAGTTTTGACAAGGCGATTCGATGAATCCGGTCAGGAGCCCAGTCAGACCGGCCCTGGTACCGGGGCGTCCGGTCCAGACCGGGTCCTAGACCGGAGGACGACCGGAGGGGGTCCTGGAGGCACAGTAACGCGCCCGGTTGCCATCATCGGAGAGTCCGGTTTGGACCGGGGGGGGCCCGGTCAGGGATCTGGTCAGACCGGGCCCTGGACCGGCTGGCTCCTGTGCTTCCTTTGCGCGCTTCGGATGACGTTGGGTCCAGCTCCAGGTGCATCTTCTCATCCAGCTGCTCCTCTCCTCCTCTTGACCATGGTGTGTCCTCCTCTCCGCGGTCTTGATGCACCTTGTACCTAATAACACAAAGCGTGTCGGCATGAGGTAGCAATCCATCCAATGGGGTACCGAGATCGAGGGTAGTGAGGAGCGAGTTCACCTTATCATGTAGCGCTTTAACTCGAGCCCGTGTCATCGGTCCACTTGGGGGACTTGTTGGTGTTGGTGAGGAGGTGTCCAAAGGCCACCCCGCATCATCTCCCCCCCCCTTGGGAGAGAGTCGTCCTCGACTCTTGTTCCTCCTCATCTCCATGATAGGGTGATAGGTCGGAGATGTTGAACGTGTTGCTCACCGAGTACTTGGAGGTTGGTATGTCGATGACGTAGGCGTTGTTGTTGATGCGCTTGAGGACCTTGAAAGGCCCATCTCCTCTTGGCTTGAGCTTGGAGTTGCGTTCATGAGGGAACCTTTCTTTCCGAAGGTGAATCCAAACGAGGTCTCCTTCTTCAAACACTCGTTCCTTCTTCTTGGCGTTGAGGCGAGTAGCTTGGCGAAGTACATGCTCTTGTATGGTTGCTCTTGTGTCTTCATGTAGTTTCTTCATGGCGGTGGTGCGCTTGTCGAAGTCCATGTTTGTCCTTTCATGAAGAGGTAGTGGAAGGAGATCGAGCGCCGTGTGCGGTTCGAAGCCATATACGACCATGAACGGACTCCGTGATGTTGTGGAGTGCTTGGATCGAATGTAGGCGAACTCCGCGTGGGGTAGACACTCTTCCCATGACTTCAAATTTTCTTCACTAGTGTTCGTAGGAGAGTAGAGAGGCTTCGATTGACCACTTCCGTTTGTCCATCGGTTTGAGGGTGCGAGGACGATGAGAATAAGAGCTTCACTCCAAACTTTGCGATGAGCGACTTCCATAGATAACTCATAAACTTGACATCTCGATCCGACACAATGCTTGCCGGTATTCCGTGTAGGCGAACCACTTCCCTGAAAAACAATGAAGCAATGTGTGAAGCATTATCGGTCTTATGGCATGGTATGAAATGAGCCATTTTAGAGAACCTATCCACTACCACAAAGATCGAATCATGCCCATGTTTTGTGCGTGGTAAGCCTAGTACAAAGTCCATGCTTATATCCGACCAAGGAGCATGAGGAATAGGTAACGGTGTATAAAGACCATAAGGGTTGGAAGTGGACTTAGCTTGTAAGCATGTTGTACACCGTCGGCAAAGGCGTTCCACGTCACGGTACATTCTTGGCCAATAGTAGTGGGTTGAGAGCATGGCATATGTCTTCTCTCTTCCGAAGTGTCCCATAAGACCACCACCATGCGATTCTTGTAAGAGCAAAAGGCGAAGCGACGACATAGGGATACAAAGTTTGTTGCCCTTGAACAAGAATCCTTGGTGCAAATAGAAATCATCGATGCCCTTTTCACTAGAACACTTTGCAAAAATTGGGCCAAAGAAAGCATCGGAGGCATATAGTTCTTTGATTTCATCAAGACCCAACACATGGAAATCCAAACGAGAGAGGAAAAGGGTGAGCTTGCGGGAAAGAGCATCCGCCACTACATTGTCCTTGCCCTTCTTGTATTTGATTACATATGGGAAGGACTCAATGAACTCAACCCATTTTGCGTGTCTTTTGTTCAAATTGTGTTGGCTTTTCAAATACTTCAAAGACTCATGGTCGGAATGAATAATAAACTCTTTTGGCCAAAGATAGTGTTGCCAAACTTCAAGAACACGAACCAAAGCGTAAAGTTCCTTGTCATATATAGGATAGTTGAGGCGTGCGCCATCCAACTTCTCACTATAATATGCCACAGGTTTACCATCTTGCATAAGAACTCCACCAATACCAAGTCCACTCGCATCACACTCAATCTCGAAAGTTTTTGCAAAATTTGGAAGGACGAGAAGGGGAGCTTCGGTAAGGAGTTTCTTCAACTCATCAAAAGCGTTTTGTTGGGCCTTGCCCCACACAAACGGAACATTCTTTTTGGTAAGCTCATTCAAAGGGAAAGGAATGGTGCTAAAATCTATCACAAAGCGGCGGTAGAAACTGGCGAGTCCATGGAAACTTCGAACTTGACCAACGGTGGTTGGCGTGGGCCAATTATGTATGGCGTCAACCTTCGAAGAGTCCACTTCAATGCCATTGGCGGAAATCACAAAACAAAGGAAAACCAATTTGTTTTGGCCGAAAGTGCATTTGGGAGGATTGGCATAAACTTCTCATGACGCAAGATGCATAAGACTTCTCTCACATTTTGCACATGGTCCTCGAGATCTTTGCTATAAATGAGAATATCATCGAAATAGACAACCACACTCTTGCCAATGAGAGGACGCAAGATGTGATTCATGAGACGCATGAAAGTTGATGGAGCATTTGAAAGACCAAATGGCATGACAAGCCATTCATAGAGACCAAGTTTGGTCTTGAATGACGTCTTCCATTCATCACCAATTGCCATGCGGATTTGGTGGTAGCCACTACGCAAATCGACTTTAGAGAAAATCGTGGCACCACTCAACTCATCAAGCATGTCATATAAACGCAGAATGGTATGGCGATAACGAACGGTAATGGCATTGATGGGTCGACAATCCATACACATTCGTTGCGTCTCATCCGGTTTAGGAACAAGAATCACCGGAACGGCACAAGGGCTAAGGCTTTCTCGCACGTACCCTTTAGCGAGGAGATCTTGTATTTGGCGTTGAATCTCCTTTGTGTCTTCGGGGTTGGTGCGGTAGGCGGCACGGTTTGGAAGGGGAGCGTCGGGTATGAGGTCGATGCGGTGCTCGATGCCCCGAAGCGGTGGAAGTCCATGATGTAGCTCGTCGGGGAAGACGTCTTGAAACTCCTTCAAAAGAGACAACAAAGACGAAGGAATGTTGGTTAAGTCGTTAGTCTCCGATGACGGTCCCTTGCAAATAAGCACATAGTGCAAGGTGCTAGATGGGTTTTCTTGCACTTCTCTTCACTCGCTTATGGTGGCTAGGAGGACGCTCTTTCGCTCACTCACATATGGCTTGTGGCGCTCACTCTCCTTTTGGTGGGTCGCTCCCTGATGTAGCCCCGGTCACCGACGTCGCTACACCAAGACCATCAAGTGCAGCCCCGCCTATCGTCGACGCTACACCATGGCCAAAGAGTCCCCCAAATGGACCTTCAACCCTCACCCACGCTACACGCGACAAGGTGAACTCCTTCCTCTCGATACTCGACCTCGTAGACACCTTGAATGGAATGCTACCTCATGTCGACATGTTATATGTCCTTATGTACAAGAGTCATCGAGGACCGGAGAGGAGGAACACCCATGGTGCAAGGAAGCAAGGGAAGGGAAGAGGAGCCATTCATCATGGTGCAAGGAAGAAGGAAGAAGAAGAAGCAAGAGGAAGAAGAGGCGAGAGGAGGAAGGCCGCCGGTCCACGGGCCCGGTCCGGCCGGGCTCCTGACCGGACCACCCGGTCACGAGCCCGGTCCGGCCGGGCTCCCGGCCGGCCTGGCCGGTTTTCGACCGGAACGTCGACCGGTGCCATCCGGAAGCAATCACGGGGCTCCGAAGCCCCGCCCGGTCACCGTCCGGTCCCGGGATCCGGTTGTGGACCGGATGGGCCGGTCCCGAGGCCCGGTCCAACCGGCCCGTGACCGGATTTCTCGGGTTTGACCCACCAACTCGTACCTTTTCGACCCAGGTCGCCTTGTATGCCTATATAAGCCCCCAGGTCGCCCCCTTACCTCTTTAGACAAGATTTAGGCTTAGACATGGATTTGAGCTTTGTCTCCCTAGGGTTTCATCCCCTTTGTATCAAGGCTACCCTTGTTGGATGATTGGATTTGTGAGTGTGAGATTCTAGTGCTACCCACTCTCTCTCCCACTCCTAGATTCATCTCCCTCACCGATCTCTCACTCGGGATTCTACCGCGCGTCTCTCCCGGGTTGATTCTATTGGCGTGGTCCATCGAGCCACGGGGGTAAGTATCGATTGTATCGGGTTGGTGTGCGTGCGTGAGTTCTTCGTGTTCTTCGTGTTCATCGTGTTCTTCGCGCTCTCCCTCTCTCCCTCCTTGGATTTCGGGTCAACCGCAAGATCGGGCCACAAACGGGGTCTTAGACCTCATCATATGGTATCAGCAGCCTTTGGTTTCCGCGGATTTGACCCCCACCCATCCAATTTCGTCTCTAAAATTTTTCCCCAAAAATCCCCAAAAATAGCCCTAATTTGCCTTTGGACCGATCTGTGATTTGGTTGCGTTTTGAGTGGTTTTGGTCCATGGATTTGGTGTTGGAGTGCTTGATCTACTATCTCCCCAACTTTTAGCCCCCAATTCCATCATTTCCCCTCCGATTTGGTCAATTTGGTCGATTTTCGTGAAGAACAGGAGAGAGAAACTGCGTCCCGGTTGAGAAATCCGGTCAACCGGGCTGCAGACCGGCCGGGCCAGCCCAGAACCCGGTCGACCGGCCGTGTGACCGGCCAGGCCGGCCCCAGGTCCGGTCCAACCGGCCCCTGGACCGGGCGCCACCCCTCCACCTCCACCGCCGACCACCGCCACTCCTCCCCTCCGCCGGCAAGCACCGCCATCATCCCCAACCACCGGCAAACAACACCGCGGCCCCAACAAACACCGCCGCATCCGCAAGAGCATCGACACCACCACCACCGGCATACCACCGCCACCACCGCCAAGCTACTTTGACCGTTTTCTTCCGCTAACTTGTGTTTGCTTGTTCCGGTTTGAGTGCCTTGTTTGTGAAACTAACCCACAGCTCCGAAGCAAGCGACGACATCCTCGGCACCCCGGACTTGCAAACGTACTCTTGACATCACCGCCATCATCGCAAGTTGTGTGTTCATCACCGCCTAACATCTTAGGTATAACTTGCATTCCCCACCTTGTAACCCCTCTTCTTTTGCGATCTATCCTATCGAGCATTGCTTATTGAGTGTTGCGAGACATTGCACGTGGCCCCGATTGTGAGGTGTGTGTGTAGTGTGGAGTCAAGCTTCTAAGCAAAACTCGTGTGGCAAGATAGCAAGAGCGAGCTAACTCTAACATAGAGCGTGAAAAAGAAAGAAAAGCACAAAAAGAGTGCAAGTGCAATCATACATACAACAGAGTGCAAGTGCCACCATAGATACAAAAGAGTGCAAGTGCCACCATATACAAAAGAGAAAAAGCTTTTAAGCAAAGAGAGAGAAGAGAAGAGAGGCCACGTGTGAATCTAGTTGTCTCTCCTTTTGCAACCAAAGCTTTGGCTCTCCTTGTGTTAGTGTGACACCGAGCACTTATACATACAATTTTCCGCTCACTTTTGGTTGCACTAACCCCGCTTATCTCGTGTGTGTGTTCCACATCTTTTCCGTGTTTATAGTGATCATCGCTTTGACATTTGAATTTTTGGATTTCCACCACTCTTGACAATACACTTGATTTCGGATTTCGTCTTTTGGCTTTCCACAACACTCGCCTAACACCATATTTGCTAGCTTTTGCGTGTGGTTTTGCGTGTGTCCCCGATACACTTGATTTTACTTTTGACTTGGTGGATGGCCTCAATACTATCTTACCTTGGTAAGAGTGCGAGGTAGTCTCCTTCCACTAACATACACCATATAGATACCATCGTGCTAACATGGATAGCGAAGATGAAGATACGGAGGAGTACACGGAGCACTTCGAGGAGGATTCCTCTTCAAGCACCGCGGATGTGGAGGAACATGTGGAGCTCTACTCCGACTATGGCTCCCCAAGAATCACCGACATCTCCGACATCGAGGAGCTCGACAACGACCATGGCTCCCCAAGCATCACCGACATCTCCGACATCGAGGAGCTCGACAACGACCATGGCTCCCCAAGTATCATCGACATGGACGACATGGTGGAGCACCACCTTGAGGACGACCTCGCCGAGCTCTACATCGACAATGGTTCATCAAGCATGGACGACATGGTGGAGCAACGCCACACCTACGACATCGACACCATGGTGGAGCCTCACCTAGTCACCAACTTGGCCAATGGAGCTACATATGAAGATAGAGGACCTCCACGATGGCACCATCATATGGATCATCAAGAGCGTCCCCATCATGAGCGTCATCGACACACTTCTCGAAGCTCCACAAGGCGCCACCATGAGTGTGCTTATGCACATGATCATCTACGGCGAGTTCATCATATGGAGCATCAAGAGCGTCCCCAACATGATCGTCATCGACACTCTTCTCCAAGCTCCACAAGGCGCCACAAGTACTATGCCAAGCCGCATGAGCCATCATCTAGGCACGTCAAGGATCGTCATCGACATACACCTTCCCACGATCGTCGTCGACCACCACCGTCGCATGGCTCCCATCGACATACGTCACCCCGTGATCATCGCCGACACAAGCCACCCCATGAGCGCCATCGACCAACACCTTCCACGGATCTTCGACGACACCACTCAAGCCATGGTGATGATGCACGAAGACGAGATCCTCAACATGAAGACGACGAACACCATCATTCGGTGTCTACCATTCCAAGGATGGCAAGTGCACATCGAGCATACCTTCCTCATAAGGCGACTTCCACCTCTTGTGCCACCACCACAATGGCCTCTACCTCGTCACGTGCCTATGGACTCCGATGCTACAAGTGCAAGCAACAAGGCCACCCTCCACGGGAATGTCCCAATCTCCTATGTGAGGTGTGCAAGGCCAAGGGTCACGTGGCATGGCAATGCACAACGCCAAGTGCCAAGACGCTCTACTTCGACAAGCTACAGGCACAAGTCCCCAAAATGCCTATTGCGCCCACACTTCAAGATGAAGAACTCCAAGGCCATCGCAAGGAGGATGTGGATCCGAGCCTAGCTCTCCTCATCACTACGGCGCCACCGCTTGAGGATGACTTGGGAGGCGATGGAGTTGAGCATGGTGAGCATGGGATTCTCCCTTCACCTACGGAGGCGCATGGAGTTGAGATGGTTGAGCATGGGATTTTCCCTTCAACCAAGGAGGCGCATGGAGATGAGTTAGTCGAGCCTACTCCTATATGCTTGATTGATGAGTTGGTACCAATCCCATGTGAGAATGAGAGCCACTTAGCCCACTTGAGTGAGAGTGATAGTGAGTTGAGTGACTTCCACCCCATATGTGAGTTTGAGTGCTTCCATTTGGAGGACATGAGTGATACACAAAGTGAGTTGCGAGAGGTAAATGATAGGTCCATGGAGGACATCGCTTTTGCTAACACATTAACCTCTCCCTCGTTCGTGTCTTCTTATGTTGCACTAGGTTCCACGGAGGATGAGTTCCCGATTATGGAGACGATGTACATGGTGCATGAAGATGATGATATCTCACCATGCTTGCTCCAAGATGGACATGTCGACCACATGGATCCTCCTACTTCCACAACACCTACTTCAAATGAGTCGGCCAACAAAGGTAACAACATAGGTGTTGATGATGCCATGATCCCACTAGTGGACATGATGACTTATGAGCGCATGCATGATCTTGATGATCCATTTGCTACTTCACATGCTACTTTCACTTTCCCATGTGATGCTTTGCTTGATAACATTGTTGATCATGTGGACTTGATTGCTTGTGATACCATGACCATGCCATGCTATGAGAGTTTCACTTTTTCCCCGCTTGCTTGCCATAATGATCATGCTTGTGTTGTGACACCCTTGATGAACACTAGCTCTTTCCATAGGGTTGTCGACAACGATGATAACATGTTCCGCATGCTTTGCCCCAAATGTTTACACCATTCCATGATCCTTACATCCAAGATTGTGAACAATTGCTCTTTATTATGCTTGGTATGCAAAAATGCTTATTTCATTGTCCATGAGATGGCCCCCATAGCCTTCTCTATTTTTGATGATCATGAGTTACCACATGCCATGAATACACCTTCTTGCCATATGCACCATCGCCATGCATTTCATACTATCTTGATTGACACTAATGGTGATGTGCACAAGAGATGGAACATCATGATGGATGATGTGTTCCTCTACCATGCACACACGCTTTTTGTTTTCTCTTTTGTGTGTATAGGTACCCGAATGACTACTTCCACCGCTACGGAGCATGAGCTCACGAAACGCGCAATTGAGAGCTACCCCAACAAGGACCTAACACGCGGGAATCACACCAAAGGGTATGTTCCCACAAGCCTTCGCCCTCATGTGTTTCCGACTTGCCTTGTCGAGTTTCCGGTTTGGTCCAATGCCTCGTCACCTCTTTTGCTTCTTATGCAACATATCTTGACACATCTTGTTGGCACAATGGTTGTTGTATGTCTTGATGTTATCATCATACACTCCAAGAATCTCAAGGACCATGTCATACATGTGAGAGACACCTTATGCATCTTGTGCCAAATGTCACTCATAAAGTTGCTCTTCTTTGGATTTCTCATTTCAACTTTGGCAATTGAAATGGATTCTTTGACACTTGAGGATACCCATACTTGGCTCACGCCAACCATACTTTCCCAAGCTAGAAGTTTCCACCTCTTTGCCATTGCACATAACAATTTTGCCCACAATTTTGCCGCCAATACTTGCCTTTTGATTGTTCCATTTGTGTGGGACAATGCTACACATCACATTTTTGACACCTTACAACTCTTACATGCACAAATTTTTGCCCTTCCAAATTTTGGATACATCGACACACTTTTGTTTCCCATTTTTGACAAATGCCTCTTGGAGAAACGACTTGATGCTTCGTATTTGATTGAGAGCCTCTTGTTCGCCGATCACAAAATTGGCATCCACAAGCTTTCCATTTGCAAGTTGTTTTTCCCCAAGCTCTTCTTCGACCGCGACTTTATCCCTCTACCACAACATGGGACACCCATCATGGACTACACCGTCGGTGAGGAGGAACAAGAGTCGAGGACGACTCTTCCCCAAGGGGGGGAGATGATGTAGCCCCGGTCAACGACGTCGCTACACCAAGACCATCAAGTGCAGCCCCGCCTATCGTCGACGCTACACCATGGCCAAAGAGTCCCCCAAATGGACCTTCAACCCTCACCCACGCTACACGCGACAAGGTGAACTCCTTCCTCTCGATACTCGACCTCGTAGACACCTTGAATGGAATGCTACCTCATGTCGACATGTTATATGTCCTTAGGTACAAGAGTCATCGAGGACCGGAGAGGAGGAACACCCATGGTGCAAGGAAGCAAGGGAAGGGAAGAGGAGCCATTCATCATGGTGCAAGGAAGAAAGAAGAAGAAGAAGGAAGAGGAAGAAGAGGCGAGAGGAGGAAGGCCGCCCGGTCACAGGCCCGGTCTGACCGGGCTCTCGACCGGACCACCCGGTCACGAGCCCGGTCCGACCGGGCTCCCGACCGGCCTGGCCGGTTTTCGACCGGAACGTCGACCGGTGCCATCCGGAAGCAATCCCGGGGCTCCCGAAGCCCCGCCCGGTCACCGTCCGGTCCAGGATCCGGTTGTGGACCGGATGGGCCGGTCCCAGGCCCGGTCCAACCGGCCCTGTGACCGGATTTCTCGGGTTTGACCCACCAACTCGTACCTTTTCGACCCAGGTCGCCTTGTATGCCTATATAAGCCCCCGGGTCGCCCCCTTACCTCTTTAGACAAGATTTAGGCTTAGACATGGATTTGAGCTTTGTCTCCCTAGGGTTTCATCCCCTTTGTATCAAGGCTACCCTTGTTGGATGATTGGATTTGTGAGTGTGAGATTCTAGTGCTACCCACTCTCTCTCCCACTCCTAGATTCATCTCCCTCACCGATCTCTCACTCCGGGATTCAACCGCGCGTCTCTCCCGGGTTGATTCTATTGGCGTGGTCCATCGAGCCACGGGGGTAAGTATCGATTGTATCGGGTTGGTGTGCGTGCGTGAGTTCTTCGTGTTCTTCGTGTTCATCGTGTTCTTCGCGCTCTCCCTCTCTCCCTCCTTGGATTTCGGGTCAACCGCAAGATCGGGCACAAACGGGGTCTTAGACCTCATCACTCCCTCTCCTCTCAACTCACTATGGTGGGTGTGTTGTTGTACCCTTGCTAAAGCCTTCGCATTGTCGGCGATGATTTGGCTAGGAGTCATTGGGCGAAGCTCAAACTTATTATCTTTGACCGTGAAGGTGTATGCATTGGAGTAGCCGTCATGTATAGCCTTCTTGTCAAATTGCCATGGGCGGCCAAGCAACATGTGGCACACCGTCATGGGCACCACGTCACACTCAATAGTATCTTCATAGGTCCCAATCTTGAAGTTGACGGTGACGGTATGTTGTATCTTGACGTTGCCCTTGTCATTTAACCATTGGACATGGTAAGGATGAGGGTGCTTGCGAAGTGTGAGGTTGAGCTTCTCACACAACTCGGTGCTTGCCAAGTTGTGGCAACTTCCTCCGTCGATGATGACCTTGATTGACTTGCCACCAATTCCGGCACGGGTTTGGAAGATGTTGCAACGTTGGTCTTCCATAGCTTGAGGTTGAGTTGTTAGCACCCTTGTGACCACAAGTGAAGGGCTTGGGTCATGCATGCATAAGAGAGGGTCTTCTCCACTTTCTTCATCATAATCTTCTTCATTGGCGACGGCAGCTTGTACAAGCGCTTCATGTTCGCCTTCACTTAGCGTCTCTATGTCGCCATTCTCCATAGTGATCATGACTTTGGTGTTCTTGCACTCGAAGGACTTGTGGCCTTGTGCGCCACACTTGAAGCAAGTGACATTAGAGGGTCCCGTAGATGCCTTTGAGGAGGCGGTAGAGGACACCGTTTGCTTCATGCGACTTTGGATAGTCGGTTGCTTGGATGGTGTAGAGGACACGGCGGGCTTGACACTTGTTGTAGGAGTTGATGTAGCGAGCTTGGAGGTGAAGTATGACTTGGACTTGGAGTACTTAATGTCCTCATTCACTTGGCGCTCGGCCTTGGAGGCTTGGTGAACCAACTCAACCATGTTGGAATATTGTTGGAACTCCACAATTCTCTTGATGGGGTAGTTGAGTCCATTGAAGAATCTAGCGATGGTTTGGTTCTCGGACTCTTGGATGTTGGCTCGCATCATAGTTAACTCCATCTCCTTGAAGAACTCCTCAGCGGTCTTGGTGCCTTACTTCAATTTTTGGAGTTTGTTGAAGTGGTCGGTCATGTAGTGTGTTGGGACAAAGCGAGCTTGCATCTCTTCATTCATCTCTTCCCAAGTGTCAATTGGAGGTTCACCTTTTTCTTCTCTTAGAGTGAGGACTTCCTCCCACCAAGTGTTGGCGTAATCTTCAAACTCAAGCGATGCCATGGCCACTTTCTTGGCACCGGAGTAGTTGTGGATGCGGAAGATCTTGTCAACCTTGAGTGCCCATGAGAGGTAGGCCTCGGCATCGTCTTCACCCTTGAACTTGGGCATGTTGAACTTGAGCTTGCCGAACATGTTCTCTTCATCTTCCAAATTCCTTCGGCGAGGACGGATGCCTTCATCTCTTGCGGTTTGAGGTGGTAGAGGAGGTCTTCCACGGCCAACCATAGCATTGGGTTGGCGGTGGAGTTGAACACTAGCTTCACTTGGTTCACGGTGATGAAGTTGTTGAGGCTCTTGACGAGGGTGTTGACGATGTCCAAGAATGGCCCTCTCATCTTGATCATGTTGCGGTTCTCCTCGTCCCCGTTGGTCATGGCGAGGGTGATTACGGAGATCATGCCTCGGTGGATCTTGATTTCCTTGGTCTTGAGCATCAACATGTGCTTCACGATGAGGTGCCGGTTCCATGTTGTGGATGACGTTGTCATGGGGTTGGTCGTCACGCCCATGGTGGGCATGGCGATCCGCTTGATGACGACCTTGGTGAAGGACTTGTTCTTGTGGAGGACGTTCATGAGGACGAGCATGGCGATGGAATTCTCCGCGCCTTGAGTTGGAGCGAGAGTCTTCATGATGAGCATGCGGGCGACGAGGTCGATGATGGTCTCCATGCCTTGAGTCGGAGCTTGAGGACGTATGGCGATCATGAGAGTAGTAATCTTGTGACGAGGTTGATGATGATGAGGAAGTAGAGCGATGTCGATGTCGGCGGCCCAAGTTGTTGATGGCGCCCTCGAGACTATCCATGCGCATCTCCATGTTTGCATCATTGGCCGTCACTTGGCCATGCAAGTTGTCCATAGCTTCATGAAGTAGAGAGATATCTTGGTTCACTTGGGAGAAGTTGTGGGCCACTTCTTCATATTGCTCGTCGATGTGTGTCTCAAACAAGGTGAGTGGCTCCTTGAACTCTTGGCGTTGTGTCCATAGATTGTGTTGGGTAGCCAACCGCTCGGTGTTGCGTAGGACTTCATCCTCTCTAGCTTCATCTCCGTGCCTATCCATGATAGCAAGACAAGAACTATGTTGTGGATGTTAGTGGAAGAAAAGTACCTCGCACTCTTACCTTGGTGTGATAGAATTGAGCCAATCAACCGAACCGAGAGCAAAACCAATTGTATCGGGTACACATGCAAAGCCACACGCAAAATCTAGCAAATATGGTGTTAGGTGAGTGTGGTGGAAAGCCAAAAGATGAAATCCAAAATTAAGTATGTTGTTAAAAGTGGGTAAGGTCCAAAAATCAAGTGTCAAAAGTGGAGATCACTATAAACACGGAAAAGTTGTGGAATGCACACACGGGATAAGCGGGGTTAGTGCGACCAAGGAATGAGCGGAAAAACAAAAACCTATATGCAAGGTGGTGCTCGGTGTCACACTAACACAAGAAGAGATCAAAGCTTGGTTGCAATTGGAGAGACAACAAGATTGACACGCGGCCTCTCTTCTCTTCTCTCTCTTTTGCTTAAAAGCTTTGTACTCTTTTGTATATGGTGGCACACTCACTCTTTTGTATCGATGGTGGCACTTGCACTCTTTTGTATGTATGGTGCTACTTTGCAATATTTTTGTGTTTTTGTTGCTTTTTCTCACACTATGTTAGCGTTAGCCTCGCTTCTTGTATCTTGCCACACGAGTTCTTGCTTATAAGCTTGACTCCACACTACACACACACCTCACAATCGGGGCCACGTGCAATGTCTCGCAACACTTGATAAGCAATGCTCGATAGGATAGATCGCAAAAATAAGAGGGGTTACAAGGGAAATGCAAGTTATACCAAAGATGTGTAGGCGGTGATGAACACGCAACTTGCGATGATGGTGGTGGTGGTGGTCGGCGGTGGTGTTAGCAGCAGTATCCGGTCTGGGGGCCGGTCTGGCCGGGCCTGGGGCCGGCTGCTCCGGTCTGGCGGCCGGTCGGCCGGGTGCTGGGCCGGGTGGTCCGGTCTGGGGGCCGGTCAACCGGTTTCTCAACCGGCTGCTCGTGTTTCTCTCTCCTGTTCTTCCCCAAACCAAAGCCAAAAGATCAAATCGAAGGGAAACGGAGGAATTGGAGGCTAAAAGGTGGGGGAAATAGTAGATCAACACTAACAACACCAAATCCACGGATCAAAACCACCAAAAACTCAACAAAATCGATTTAGGGTTATTTTTTGGTTTTTTGGAAAATTTTCTAGAGACGAATTAGGTGGGTGGGGGGTCGAATTCGCGGTAACCAAGAGCTGCTGATACCATATGATGAGGTCTAAGACCTAGATTGTTGCCCGATCTCGCGATTGACCCAAATCCAAAGGGGGAAAAGAGGGAGAGGAGGAAGAACACGAAGAACACGAAGAACAAAC
>NC_061510.1:189916167-189939636 GCF_022539505.1 Lolium rigidum | reverse complement strand
CTCCCATGCTTGGGCAATACTCTCTCCATCATGAGGCCAGAAATTATATATTCGGTTTCGGTCTTTGTGAATTTCACTTGGAGGATAGAATTTAGAATAAAATAGATGCACAATATCCTTCCAATCAAGAGAATGCTCATCCTTCAGCAGTTTATGCCAATGCGCCGCTTACTGTACAACGACATAGAGAATAATTTCTTCTTCACTTCATCCATAGAGATACCTGCACACTTGAATAACCCGCATAATTCATGCAAAAACAAGAAATGATCTCCGGGATGCACAGCTCCATCCCCTTCATAGCGGTTATCCATAACACGTTCAATAATTTTCATAGGTATTTTATATGGAGTACTTTCAGTAGGTGCATTTAAAATATCACAAGCATCATTAGAGTTATCGCATATGGGAGATAAAGTATTATCGTAGCAAATTTTCTCCCCTAAAGATGGGAAGCTAAAAAGATCATGAAAACCAGCTTCCCCAAGCTTAGACTTTTCCATAGCATTAGCAAGTAATTGCATTCATACTAATAACATCGCTACTAGCATGCAAATAAGGTTCCATTGGTTTTTTAATGTTCACACCAAACAATTCTAAATCAGGAAAAAGATTAAAAAGCTCACTAAATTTTTTGTTGTTTTCCATTATGCCTAACTAGTGAAAATAAAAACAAGAAACAAAAAGATGCAATTGCAGGATCTAAAGGAAATAGCTTCGAGCACAAACACAATGGCGCCAGAAAAGTACTGTTACCCTGGAACCGGAGTATGAGTGCCTTTTTACCTTTCCTCCCCGCAACGGCGCCTGTAAAAGTGCTTGATGTCTACGGGAGCTTCTATTCTTGTAGACAGTTGTTGGGCCTCCAAGAGCAGAGGTTTGTAGAACAGCAGCAAGTTTCCCTTAAGTGGATACCCAAGGTTTATCGAACTCAGGGAGGAAGAGGTCAAAGATATCCCTCTCATGCAACCCCGCAACCACAAAGCAAGAAGTCTCTTGTGTCCCCAACACACCTAAGAGGTGCACTAGTTCGGCGAAGAGATAGTGAAATACAGGTGGTATGAATAAGTAGTAGCAACAAGCACTGAAAAGTGCTTTGCCCAGGACAAGTAAACAAGCAAGTAATAATGCAGCAAAGTAGTAACGCAAGAAAACAGGAAACAAGCAGCGATAGCAGTAT
The DNA here is from genome assembly GCF_022539505.1 of Lolium rigidum. Lineage (NCBI taxonomy): Eukaryota > Viridiplantae > Streptophyta > Magnoliopsida > Poales > Poaceae > Lolium > Lolium rigidum. Next base: position 189,938,456 of record NC_061510.1, on the reverse strand, counting down.
TTAGGAACAAGGCCTAGGGATTACACTTTCACTAGTGGACACTCTCAACATTGATCACATAACAGAATAGATAAATGCATACTCTACACTCTTGTTGGATGATGAACACATTGCGTAGGATTACACGAACCCTCAATGCCGGAGTTAACAAGCTCCACAATAATGCTCATATTTTAGTAACCTTTAGTGTAAGATAGATCAAAAGACTAAACCAAGTACTAGCATAGCATGCACACTCGTCACCTTCATGCATATGTAGGAGGAATAGATCACATCAATATTATCATAGCAATAGTTAACTTCGCAATCTACAAGAGATCATGATCATAGCATAAACCAAGTACTAACACGGTGCACACACTCGTCACCTTTGCACACATGCAGGAGGAATAAAACTACTTTAATAACATTGCTAGAGTAGCACATAGATAAATTGTGATACAAACACATTGCAATCATAAAGAGATATAAATAAGCACCTCACTATGCCATTCAACAGTGAATAAGTATTCTCGTGAAATATAGCCTAAGAGACCCACACGGTGCACACACCGTCACCTTTACACACGTGGGACAAGGAGTCTCCTGGAGATCACATAAGTAAAACTCACTTGACTAGCATAATGACATCTAGATTACAAGCATCATCATATGAATCTCAATCATGTAAGGCAGCTCATGAGATTATTGTATTGAAGTACATAGGAGAGAGATGAACCACATAGCTACCGGTACAGCCCTCGAGCCTCGATGGAGAACTACTCCCTCCTCATGGGAGCAGCAGCGGTGATGAAGATGGCGGTGGAGATGGCAGCGGTGTCGATGGAGAAGCCTTCCTGGGGCACTTCCCCGCTCCGGCAGGGTGCCGGAACAGAGACTCCTGTCCCCCAGATCTTGGCTTCGCGATGGCGGCGGCTCCGGAAGGTTTTCCATATCGTGGTTTTTCGTATCGGGGTTTTCTCGACGGAGGCTTTAAATAGGCGGAAGGGCAGCCTCGGAGGGGCCCGGGGCCACCACACCATAGGGCGGCGCGGCCGGGCCTGAGCCGCGCCACCCTATCATCCGGGCCCCCGTGGGTCCACTCGGCGACTCTCGGTGTTCCGGATGCTTCCGGGAAAAATAGGAACCCGGGTCTTGATTTCGTCCGATTCCGAGAATATTTCGTTACTAGGATTTCTGAAACCAAAAACAGCAGAAAACGAGAACCGGCACTTCGGCATCTTGTTAATAGGTTAGTTCCAGAAAATGCACGAATATGACATAAAGTGTGCATAAAACATGTAGGTATCATCAATAATATGGCATAGAACATAAGAAATTATCGATACGTCGGAGACGTATCAGAGTAGAAGCATTGCCGACACCAATTATTTTACCATTGATAGTAGGAGGTGCAGCAACATGTGAATCATTAGCATTGCTAGTGGTGGTAATAGTCCAAACTTTAGCTACATTTTCCTTTTTAGCTAGTTTTTCATTTTCTTCTCTATCCCACCTAGCACGCTAGTTCAGCCATTAATCTTATATTCTCATTAATTCTAACTTGGATGGCATTTGCTGTAGTAACAATTTTATTTTCAATATACCTATTAGGCATAACTTTCGATTTCAAAAGATCAACATCAGAGGCAAGACTATCAACTCTAGAAACAAGAATATCAATTTTATTGAGCTTTTCCTCAACAGATTTGTTAAAGGCAGTTTTGTGTACTAATAAATTGTTTAAGCATGGCTTCAAGTCCAGGGGGTGTATTCCTATTATTGTTGTAAGAATTCCCATAAGAATTAGCATAACCGTTACCATTATTATAAGGATATGGCCTATAGTTATTACTAGAATTGTTCCGATAAGCATTGTTGTTGAAATTATTATTTTTAATGAAGTTTACATCAACATGTTCTTCTTGGGCAACCAATGAAGCTAATGGAACATTATTAGGATCAACATTAGTCCTATCATTCGCAAGCATAGACATAATAGCATCAACCTTATCATTCAAGGAAGAGGATTCTTCAACGAATTTACCTTCTTACCTTGTGGAGCTCTTTCCGTGTGCCATTCGTAGTAATTAACCATCATATTATCAAGAAGCTTTGTTGCTTCACCAAGAGTGATGGACATAAAGGTACCTCCAAGCAGCTGAATCCAATAAATTCCGCGAAGAAAAATTTAGTCCCGCATAGAAGGTTTGGATGATCATCCAAGTAGTCGATCCATGGGTTGGGCAATTTTTAACCAAAGATTTCATTCTTTCCCAAGCTTGAGCAACATGTTCAGTATCCAATTGTTTAAAATTCATTATGCTACTCCTCAAAGATATAATTTTAGCAGGGGGATAATATCTACCAATAAAAGCATCCTTGCATTTAGTCCATGAATCAATACTATTCTTAGGCAGAGATAGCAACTAATCTTTAGCTCTTCCTCTTAATGAGAAAGGAAACAATTTTAATTTTATAATGTCACCATCTACATCTTTATACTTTTGCATTTCACACAATTCAACAAAATTATTGGGATGGGCAGCAGCATCATCGTAACTAACACTGTAAAATTGCTCTCGCATAACAAGATTCAAGAAAGCAGTGTTTAATTTCAAAGAATTCCGCTGTAGTAGCAGGTGGATCGATAGGTGTGCATAAGAAATCATTATTATTTGTGCTAGTGAAGTCACACAACTTAGTATTTTCAGGGTTGGCCATTTTAGCAGTAGTAAATAAAGCAAACTAGATAAAGTAAATGCAAGTAAACTAATTTTTTTGAGTTTTTGATATAGAGTGCAAGACAAGAAATAAAGTAAAGCTAGCAACTATTTTTTTTGTGTTTTGATATAATGCAGCAAACAAAGTACTAAATAAAATAAAGCAAGACAAAAACAAAGTAAAGAGATTGAGAAGTGGAGACTCCCCTTGTAGCGTGTCTTGATCTCCCCGGCAACGGCGCCAAAAAAAGAGCTTGATGGCGTGTATTTCACACGTTCGTTGGGCAACCCCAAGAGGAAGGTATGATGCGCACAGCAGCAAGTTTTCCCTCGTAAAGAAACCAAGGTTTATCGAACCAGGAGGAGCCAAGAAGCACGTTGAAGGTTGATGGCGGCGGGATGTAGTGCGGCGCAACACCGGGATTCCGGCGCCAACGTGGAACCCGCACAACACAACCAAAGTACTTTGCCCCAACGAAACAAGTGAGGTTGTCAATCTCACCGGCTTGTTGTAACAAAGGATTAACCGTATTGTGTGGAAGATGATTGTTTGCAGAGAAAACAAGAAACAAGTATTGCAGCAGATTTGTATTTCAAGTATTAAAGAATGGACCGGGGTCCACAGCTCACTAGAGGTGTCTCTCCCATAAGATAAAAGCATGTTGGGTGAACAAATTACAATCGGGCAATTGACAAATAGAGAGGGCATAACAATGCACATACATGGCATGATAAGTATAGTGAGATTTAATTGGGCATTACGACAAAGTACATAGACCGCCATCCAACCGCATCTATGCCTAAAAATTCCACCTTCAGTGTTATCATCCGAACCCCTTCCAAGTATTAAGTTGCAAAGCAACAGTACAATTGCATTAAGTATGGTGCGTAATGTAATCAACAACTACATGCTCTGACATAGCGCCAATGTTTTATCCCTAGTGGCAACAAAGACAAGACAACCTTAGAACTTTCCGTCACCGTCCCTGTGTCAATGCAGCATGAACCCACTATCGAGCATAAATACTCCCTCTTGGAGTTAAAAGCAAAAAACTTGGCCTGAGCCTCTACTAGTAAATCTGAGAGCATGCAATATCATAAACAACACATATGTAATAACTTGATAATTAACATAACATGGTATTCTCTATCCATCGGATCCCGACAAACACAACATAGAGTATTACAGTATAGATGATCTTGATCATGTTAGGCAGCTCACAAGATCCAACAATGAAGCACAATGAGGAGAAGACAACCATCTAGCTACCGCTATGGACCCATAGTCCAGGGGTGAACTACTCACTCATCACTCCGGAGGCGACCATGGCGGTGAAGAGTCCTCCGGAGATGAATCCCCTCTCCGGCAGGGTGCCGGAGGAGATCTCCGGAATCCCCCGAGATGGGATTGGCGGCGGCGGCGTCTCGCAAGGTTTTCCGTATCGTGGTTTTCGCATCGTGGGTTTCGCGACGGAGGCTTTAAGTAGGCGGAAGGGCGAGTCGAGGGCTAACGAGGGGCCCACACCACGGGCGGCGCGGGCCCCCTTGGCCGCGCCGCCATGTGGTTTGGCCACCTCGTGGCCCCACTTCGTATGCTCTTCGGTCTTCCGGAAGGTTCGTGGCGAAATAGGCCCCCGGGTCTTCGTTTCGTCCAATTCCGAGAATATTTCGTTACTAGGATTTCGAAACCAAAAACAGCTATAAAACAGGAACCGGCACTTCGACATCTTGTTAATAGGTTAGTTCCGTAAAATGCACGAATATGACATAAAGTGTGCATAAAACATGTAGGTATCATCAATAATATGGCATAGAACATAAGAAATTATCGATACGTCGGAGACGTATCACACACATAGGAGAGGGTCTTCTCCACTATCTTCATCATAAGCTTCTTCATTTGCGACGGCGGCTTGTACCATTGCTTCATACTCATCTTCACTTAGCATCTCGATGTCGCCATTCTCCATGGTGATCATGACCTTGGTATTCTTGCACTCAAAGGATTTGTGGCCTTGAGTGCCACACTTGAAACAAGTGACATTGGAGGGTCCCGTAGAGGCCTTTGAGGAGGCGGTGGAGGACACCGTTTGCTTCATGCGACTTTGGATAGTCGGTTGCTTGGATGTTGTAGAGGACACGGTGGGTTTGACACTAGTTGAAGGAGGTGTTGTAGCGAACTTGGAGGTGAAGTATGACTTGGACTTGGAGTACTTGATGTCCTCATTCACTTGGCGCTCGGCCTTGGAGGCTTGGTGAACCAACTCAACCATGTTGGAATAAGGTTGGAACTCCACAATTCTCTTGATGGGATAGGTGAGTCCATTGAAGAATCTACCGATGGTTTGGTTCTCGGACTCTTGTATGTTGGCTCGCATCATTGTTAACTCCATCTCCTTGAAGAACTCCTCAACGGTCTTGGTGCCTTGCTTCAATTTTTGGAGTTTGTTGAAGAGGTCGGTCATGTAGTGTGTTGGGACAAAGCGAGCTTGCATCTCTTCCTTCATCTCTTCCCAAGTGTCAATTGGAGGTTCACCCTTTTCTTCTCTTAGAGTGAGGACTTGCTCCCACCAAGTGTTGGCGTAGTCTTCAAACTCAAGCGATGCCATAGCCACTTTCTTGGCACCGGAGTAGTTGTGGATGCGAAAGATCTTGTCCACCTTGAGTTCCCATGAGAGGTAGGCCTCGGCGTCGTCTTCACCTTTGAACTTGGGCATGTTGAACTTGAGTTTGCCGTACATGTTCTCTTCATCTTCCAAATTTCGGCGGCGAGGACGGTTTCCTTCATCTCTTGTGGCTTGAGGTGGTAGAGGAGGTCTTTCACGTCCAACCATAGCATTGGGTTGGCGGTGGAGTTGAACACTTGCTTCACTTGGTTCACGTGTATGATGTTGTTGAGGATCTTGACGAGGTTGTTGGCGATGTCCAAGGATGGCCCTCTCGTCTTGATCATGTTGTGGGTCTCCTCTTCCACGTTGGTCATGGCGAGGATGATTTCGGAGATCACGCCTCGGTTGCTCTTGACGACCTTGGGCGTGAGCCTCACCATGTGGCGCCATGTTGTGGAAGACGTTGTCGTGGGGTTGGTCGTCACGCCCATGATGGGCATGGCGAGCCGGTTGAGGATGATCTTGTGGAGGACGTTCATGTGGACGAGCATGGCGATGGATTTCTCCTCGCCGAGAGTTTGAGCGATAGTCTTCATGACGAGCATGTGGGCGATGAGGTCGTGATATGGGCACGGAGGCCTATGTGGAGCCCCGATTCAGGACTCCACCAGCTTAGTTATTTTATTTTATGTCTATGGTCATATGTGGGCCAATTAGGGTTTTTAATAATTTGAGTCAGTTTGGTTTGGGCCTGTCCAAACCAAGGTAGAGAGGCCCACTAGGGCTGGCCGGCCACCCCACCTCTCATATAAGTGGAGGCACGGCTAGGGTTTAGGGGAGAACAAGTTTAGTCTAAAGTTTAGGTTTTACCTAGTTGCGTGTGTTCACGTGTATCATCCCTCCGGGTACGGGCGCTGCCGTTTATCTATATTATCCGCCGCGAAGGTTCTTGTGTTCATCAAGGATTGTCTAGCTCGGGTTTGAGGCGTATCGATTCATCGATCCGTTGCTTGCTGGATTCGTTCCCTCTTCTCCAGGCTGCGTTTATCGCGTTGTTGGGAGGATTATCTACCCCAGGTTCTCGCTGTGAAAGATCGGGCATCAATCTAGGTGGATCGGCTTGGATCCACCGTATCATGTGGTATCAGCTTTCTGGGTTGCTCACGGCGAGGTTTTGTTGATCGATCTCTTTGGATCGGTTTGTTGCGGAGAAGATTGGCTCTAAGATCGGAGGAGTTTGGCTCTCGGTCGAAGGAGTTTGGTTGGAGGAAGTTTGGCATTGTTTGGTGGAGTTTGGAGGTCATCCATGGCTGTTTCGGAGGTCAAAATCGCGAAAAATCGCGACCAGAATCGGGAAGAAGACGAAAATTCGCGACCAGGAAAAATCTGGTCGGAAATCCGTCGACCGGCCGTTGACCGGGCAGCTCAGGCGTAAACTCCGGTCCAACCGGCCGTTGACCGGCAGCCTCGGCGTAAACTCCGGTCCAACCGGCCGTTGACCGGGCAGCTCGGCGTAAAATCCGGTCAACCGGGCCGCAAACCGGGAAGTTCGCAAATTCGCCAATTTCCGGTTTTGCTCCGGTACGAGGCAGCCGATCCGGTTGGCGACCGGTCAACCGGCCCAGAGACCGGGCAGGCCGGTCTGGAGGCCGGTCCAACCGGGCCCTGGGCCGGGACGGCGTCTGTTCCTGCGGTTGTTTCTCCGGCGGTTTCTCCTGTTGCTGCGGTGGTTTTTCCGGGCGATGTTCTGGGCATGAAGTGTAGTCTTTCGAAGAAGTCTAGTTATGTGTTCAATGACTATCTGGATTGTTTGAAGGGAGAACAGCGTCCACCATCCAGTCTTCGTTGGTATCTACACCGTCTTGCGACAGTTCAGGAGTATGAAGATTGGGAAAGGAACATGGAATTGGGTTTTGCTCGATGTCGCACATACAAGAGGAAGTTCAACAGTTCTTATGCATTTTACCTTGCTATACGGCGTGTGGACGAGGCATTAGAACGTTGTTGGGAAGATGCGGTGGACAGAGGTGAATTTGCTGAAACTTGGGAAGATTACAAAACTTTTCTTCGTAGTGTTTTCGTGGTACCGTACATGGAGGAGAGTGTGCAGCCATCCCGAGTTGTACATGCAATAGAGAAAGTGGACAAGTGCATAGTTCCTATTAAGGAGATTGTTCCACTACCAACAAATCACTAAGGTCGAGGTGAAATCTTCGGAGGAGAGGAAACCCGGCTCGATACCAAGAGCGCTGTTGTGATCGTTGAGGAGGATGTACCATTGAGCGGGCTGAATATGCAACTCAAGAAGGTACAGGGTGATGCTTGCAAGACAGCTTGACAAGGTTCAGCGGTGGAGTTTGTTTCAGACTCGTTGCTTTATCAAGGGCAAGGCTTGCAAGTTGATGGTTGATGGTGGTAGCTGTACTAATGGCATTAGCAAGGCGATGGTGACAAGTGTTGGGGTTGTCTACATGGCGTCTTCCCGAACCTAAACGTCTTGAGTGGTTGAATAGCCGTGGTATGCTCAAGATTACTCACAAGGTGCGTGTGCCATTTACGGCTGATGATTATGTTGATGAGATCGATTGCGATGTGTTGCCATTGGAGGTGTGTGGATTGCTACTTGGGCGTCCTTGGCAGTATGATCGCAATGTGACACATGCCGGGCGAGCAAATACATATTCTTTTATGCATGGTGGCAAACAGCGGACTTTGAAGCCTATGGGTGATGATCATATCAAGTCCGATGTGGAATTAGTGGTGCGTAAGGAGAAGTTGCACAAGCCTAATGTGCAGCATAAGGTGCATGATGTTCCGAGCATTGATGTTGGTGATGTTTCAGCCAAGCCTGTAGATGACAAGCAAGTTCTTGTTGGTGACAAGCCGGATGAAGCTACACTTATTGTTGATGTGGATGTTGCAAGCATGTGCTACGCCTCCAGCTTGTGTTGATGCCGAGATACGTGACCGATGATGTTTGTGCTGATGGTGATTCAAGCACATGTGGCGCAGATGCGCGTGGGAGGAGTGGGAGGTGAGCGCGTCAGTGGGGACAGTGGGCAGCGGCACTACTGTGCTAGGAGTACTGCAGTCCAGTTTTCCGCGACACGGCGGATGCATCGAGGCAAGGATGGACGTGTGAGACATCTATGTGGCCCAGGAATTACACATCTTGTGCAGGGTCATGTGCAGCGACACAAGGTTCCATCAAAACCTCGCAAGAAGAAGGAATTGGCGCCGAAGTCCAAGCTCATGTGGAGAAGAAAGGAGGCGCCAAGTGCTCGTGTCAAGTCAAGCAGGCCGCGAGGGAGGATGTGGTGTGGAAGGCAAGCAAGACTTGAAGACGGCAAGGACGTGTCATGTTCATATCACGTCACCTTTTCCAGAAGACCCTCACGCGTTGGGGACAACGCTTCTTGAAGGGGGGAGGATGATATGGGCACGGAGGCCTATGTGGAGCCCCGATTCAGGACTCCACCAGCTTAGTTATTTTATTTTATGTCTATGGTCATATGTGGGCCAATTAGGGTTTTTAATAACTAGTCGTCAACCCGTGCGCCGCACGGGAAAGATATTTTAGAAACACACAAAAAAAATTACTTATAACAATTTCATATGATGAAAAATACGTGAATTTATTGTGTAACGTTGTATAGATAATCATGCACATCACGGCCTATTCCGGCCTGGTGTTTCACCGAATTACCGACATTCCAATGGATACGAATCTTTCGGCCACATAGCTAGAAATGTTCATTTTTCGATCAAAGAGCCCTAGGTATATTAAATTGTGCAACAGATTTGGAGCATTTTAAACATATAATTAAGTCAAAATTTAAGCGCCTAATTAAAATTTACAAGTGAGAAGCATCATCGTTGGTCCCTAATATATTTTGGATCTCGGATATCCGTTAGATCCTTAAAAACTGTCATCCATGTCTACAAAGTGTAAAAAAGTAACATATTCCAGATGACTAATTTTTTTTTGCATTTCCAGGACCTAGATAACTTCATTATTACCCTGAAGGGATCTTGATGACAATTTTATGTGTTGCAAGACGATATCTTGGAAAAAAATTAGGAACCCATGTAATGCTCCTAACTCTTCAATCTAATCAATGTGTATTATTTTATCTTTAACATGTAAAGGTACATAAAAACAAAGGCATGGATAGTACGTGCATATATATGTATTTAAGTCAATAGTTTAACTATTATATATCCCGGAGCCTGTATAAATGACTTGCATAATCTGCAATTCACATGTGTGGTTTGTTAAAACTTTGCTTTTGCGTCTTGTTGAAATCCATCCATTTTCAGTCAAAAATAGGGAAATTGATATGTCTTGAGAACACCTCCTTTATTAGTAATTTATTATTAAGTATGAATATATTATTAGACAAAATTGACTCTTTCATGAATTACAAATAAGGATTTACTTACACAATTATCATGCTTGAACAACGACGTGTGTCCGATGCTTCATCCACTTGCTCTCTCTCTCTCCCTCTTCCCTACTTCAGTGATTTGGCTCTTCCATGTTATGTTTAGTTTATCGCTGTTGGAACTTACCACATGCACATCATACTCCACCATCATCGATTCATCGCCACTCCGTGGCTCGCCTTCCTATAGGGTTGTAGAGAGCGTCTAATCTAGTGCTATTTTAGTTGGGTTTGAGGAACTCCATAGTTTGCACCGCCGGTAGCCATTGATGTATATCTATCGGAGATGTATAAGGGCAGATTGTGCAGCCGCCCTTATCCATGGGACCATCTACCTGGACCAGAGACATCGGAGGTGTGGTATCATCGACTTCCTCGCGACCACCTGTGTGTCATGATCTTGGCATGAGTCTAGACAAATATGAGAACGATCGATTTAGCTAACTAAGGATGAAAGGCATATAAACTGACTCGAGATCGTAACCGTAGATGCGGCCGCCATCGTGGTATCATCAAATTCCTCGCACCAAGCGCCCTTGCATGTTATAACTTTGTCAAGAGTCTAGGCGAATATTTTAGCCATCAACCTACTTGATTAAGATGTGTCGGGAAAAGCGTTTAAAATCCACTCCAGATCGTAACTATATATGTGTGCCGCTTCAAAACAGAATTTCATAGTCCCGCTTTCAACTTTGATTCTATCGCCAAATATAACATTAATAGCAAGACTTACCGTGAATCCATTACTAAAGCATGCATAACAGCTTCCGCTATTTACTGGTTTAGCACATGCATACGGAAGGAAACCATGCGTGATTCTTATTATTTTGCACCGGAAGTTGGAGAAGCACATCAAGTTTGCACTTTATTAGGCCGTCGTCGCGTCTTGTGCCATGGGAGGCTCACAATAATATCCGTCCATATGGCGATTCTCGGTTTTAATTTGCGGGAGAGGGATCGTATAAATTCTGTTGTCAAATATCTATAGTTAAAGTGGTACAGCTTAAATCCGTTTTTATATCTCGTAGGAGTATAAAATATTTAAACTGAATTACTTGAGCCAACCCCACCAAAAAGAAAGCACTTGAACCGCGTGTACATGATCTGAGTAAGCCGTGTATAGGCTGGACTCTAATTAAAGATCTCTTTTTTTTTCCTTAGCAATGAGCCTTGCATTGATTAACAGAACCGTGTGGGACAAAAAAATGTCAAACATCGTGCTAGATGTATTGCCCAACTATGTCCGAACTATGCCAAGCATCGTGCCAGATATATTGTGTTAATTAATCAAACGGACATGTTTACGTTATTAATCACGACTCTCTCAACAAATCCTAGCCATGAATTATAGATCTAATTGTCATTATTATTTTGATGATGTGGATTAACGTGGTGTCTCGTATGGTGCCTCCAATTAGTAAATATAAGATTTGAGTCAGTTTGGTTTGGGCCTGTCCAAACCAAGGTAGAGAGGCCCACTAGGGCTGGCCGGCCACCCCACCTCTCATATAAGTGGAGGCACGGCTAGGGTTTAGGGGAGAACAAGTTTAGTCTAAAGTTTAGGTTTTACCTAGTTGCGTGTGTTCACGTGTATCATCCCTCCGGGGGTACGGCGCTGCCGTTTATCTATATTATCCGCTGCGAAGGTTCTTGTGTTCATCAAGGATTGTCTAGCTCAGGTTTGAGGCGTATCGATTCATCGATCCGTTGCTTGCTGGATTCGTTCCCTCTTCTCCAGGCTGCGTTTATCGCGTTGTTGGGAGGATTATCTACCCCAGGTTCTCGCTGTGAAAGATCGGGCATCAATCTAGGTGGATCGGCTTGGATCCACCGTATCAGGTCGAGGATGGTCTTCATGCCTTGAGGAGGAGCTTGAGGACGAACGGTGACCATGAGAGTAGTAATCTTGTGACGAGCTTGATGATGATGAAGTAGAGCGGTGTCGGCGATGACGACCCAAGTTGGCGATGGCGCGCTTGAGGCTATCCATGCGCCGCTCCATGTTTGCATCATTGGCCGCCATTTGTCCATGCAAGTTGTCCGTAGCTTCTCGGAGGAGAGATATATCTTGGTTCACTTGGGAGAAGTTGTGGGCCACTTCTTCATATTGCTCGTCGATGCGTGTCTCGAACAAGGTGAGTTGCTCCTTGAACTCTTGGCGTTGAGTCCAAAGATTGTGGTGGGTAGCCAACCTCTCGGTGTTGAGTAAGACTTCATCGTCCCGAGCTTCATCTCTGTGCCTATCCATGATAGCAAGACAAGAACTATGTTGTGTATGTTAGTGGAAGGAGACTACCTCGCACTCTTACCAGGTAAGATAGTATTGAGGCAATCAACCAAGCCAAAAGCAAGATCAAGTGTATCGGGGACACACGCAAAACCACACGCAAAAGCTAGCAAATATGGTGTTAGGAAAGTATGGTGGAAAGCCAAAAGACAAAATCCGAAATCGAGTATGTTGTTAAAAGTGGGTGAGGTCCAAAATCCAAATGTCAAAGTGGCGATCACTATAAACACGGAAAAATGTGGAACTCACACACGAGATGAGCGGGGTTAGTGCAACCAAAAGTGAGCGGAAAAGTGTATGTAAGGTGCTCGATGTCACACTAACACAAGGAGAGCCAAAGCTTTGGTTGCAACGGAGAGACAACAAGATTCACACGCACACGCGGCCTCTCTTCTCTTCTCTCTTTTGCTTAAAAGCTTATGACTCTTTTGTATACGGTGGCACTTGCACTCTTTTGTATCTATGGTGGCACTTGCACTCTTTTGTATGTATGGTGCGACTCGCACTCTTTTTGTGTTTTTGGGGCTTTTTCACGCACTATGTTAGCGCTAGCCTCGCTTTTGCTATCTTGCCACACGAGTGTTTGCTTGGATGCTTTACTCCACACTACACACACACCTCACAATAGGGGCCACGTGCAATGTCTCGCAACACTAAACAAGCAATGCTCGATAGGATAGATCGCAAAAGGAAGGGGGTTACAAGGGAAAAGCTGCAAGTTATACCTGCGATGATGGTGGTGGTGGTGGTGGTGGTAGCCGAAATCGAGCTCGGGGGAGGGCGCGGAGCGGCGCCCGGTCTGGGATCCGGTTGGACCGAACTGTGGACCGGCTGGTCCGGTTGGCGACCGGTCGGCCGAGTGCTGGGCCGGCTGGTCCGGTCTGGGGGCCGGTTGACCGGCTTCTCAACCGGGTTTCACGGTTTCTCTCTCCTGTTCTTCCCCAAACCAAAACCAAAAAGAGCAAATCGACGGGAAACGATGGAATTGGAGGCTAAAAGTTGGGGAAATAGTAGATCAAGCACAGCAACACCGAATCCATGGACCAAAACCACTCAAAACGCAACCAAATCACAGATCCGTCCAAAGGCAATTTAGGGCTATTTTTGGGGATTTTTTGGAAAATTTTCTAGAAACGAAATCGGGTGGGTGGAGGGTCAAAATCGCGGTAACCAAGAGCTACTGATACCATATGATGAGATCTGAGATCTAGGGATTGGCCCGGTCTCGCGATTTGACCCAAGATCCAAGGGGAAAAGGTGGGAGAGCGCGAGGAACACGAAGAACACGAAGAACACCGGTGTTCTCACGCACGCACACCAACCCGATACACCCGACACTTACCCCCGTGGCTCGATGGACAACGCCAATAGAATCACCCGGAAGAGGCACGCGGCAGAATTCCCGGTGAGAGATTGGTGTTGGAGAAGAAGAGATTGGTGAGGGAGAGAGAGTAGCTTGTACTAGAATCTCACTCAACAATATCCAAATCAACAACAAGGATGCCTTGATTACAGAGGGATGCTTGTCCAAGATGGATGCTAACCCTAGGGAAACTAAGCTCAAAGTTGGTTTAAGCTCAAAATTATGTCTAAGCAATAAGGGAGGGGTCCTGGGTCCTTATATAGGCATACATGGCCAGCAAGGCGAAAAGGTAAATAACTTAGGCGGGTTGGTGGGGCCTTCTCGACGAATCCGGTCGTGGGGCCGGTCAGACCGGGCCTGGCGACGGGGGGTCCGGTCATGGGTCCGGTCGACCGGTCACCAACTGGAAACTTCGCAAGTTTTTGTCCGGTTGGTTTCCGGTCCGAGGCGGAGGGGAATCCGGTTGGCGGTCGGTTGACCGGGCCGGGGACCGGGCTGCCCGGTGCTGGGGCCGGTCTGACCGGGTCCTGGACCGGCCTGCGTCTTCTCTTCCTTTGAGCACTTCGAGTGACTTCGGGTCCAGCTTCGTATCCATCTTCCTGCCCCGCTGTTCCTCTCCTTCCCTTGACCATGGTGCGTCCTCCCTCCGGGGTCTTGATGCTCCTCGTACCTAATGACACAAAGCACATCAGCATGAGGTAGCATTCCATCCAAAGGTGTACCGAGATCAAGGGTGGTGAGGAGCGAGTTCACCTTATCATATAGAGCTTTAACTCGAGCCCTTGTCATTGGTCCACTTGGGGGACTTGTTGGTCTTGGTGAGGAGGTGTCCGAAGGCCACCCCGCATCAGAACCGATGTCTCGTGTCAGCTTCCAGGATTCCATCAACCCTAAGCCCCTATCGGAGGGCATTGCCGAGGAGCACCCTCGACAATGTTCAACATGTGAGAGAAGTCTTATGCATCTTGCGCCACGAGAAACTTTATGCCAATCTTGTCATGCCATTTGGTCTTTCAAATGCTCCATCAACTTTCATGCGCCTCATGAATCACATCTTGTGTCCTCTCATTGGCAAGAGTGTGGTTGTCTATTTCGATGATATTCTCATTTATAATCAAAATCTCGAGGACCATGTGCAATATGTGAGAGAAGTCTTATGCATCTTGCGTCATGAGAAGCTTTATGCCAATTTTCCCAAATGCACTTTTGCCCAAAACAAATTGGTTTTCCTTGGATTTGTGATTTCCGCCAATGGCATTGAAGTGGACTCTTCGAAGGTTGACGCCATCCACAATTGGCCCACGCCTACCACCGTTGGTCAAGTTCGAAGTTTCCATGGACTCGCCGGTTTCTACCGCCACTTTGTGAAAGATTTTAGCACCATTGCTTGCCCTTTGAATGAGCTTACCAAAAAGAATGTTCCATTTTTGTGGGGCAAGGCCCAACAAAATGCTATTGATGAGTTGAAGAAACGCCTTACCGAAGCTCCCCTTCTCGTCCTTCCAAATTTTGCAAAAACTTTTGAGATTGAGTGTGATGCGAGTGGACTTGGTATTGGTGGAGTTCTTATGCAAGATGGAAAACCCGTGGCATACTATAGTGAGCAGTTGGATGGCGCACGCCTCAACTATCCTATTTATGACAAGGAACTTTATGCTTTGGTTCGTGTTCTTGAAATTTGGCAACACTATCTTTGGCTGAAAGAGTTTATCATTCATTCCGACCATGAGTGTTTGAAGTATTTGAAAAGCCAACACAATTCGAACAAAAGACACACAAAATGGGTTGAGTTCATTGAGTCCTTCCCATATGTAATCAAATACAAGAAGGGCAAGGACAATGTAGTGGCGGATGCTCTTTCCAGCAAGCTCACCCTTTTACTCACTCGTTTTGATGAGGACATCCCTACTACACCACTACCTCCGTCATTGACAAATGAAGATGAACCTGCTGTGAAGCTCAAGTCCAATGAAGTTCGGATTGGACCAATTACAAGGGCTCGTGCGAAGCTACTTAAACAACAAGTGAACTTGTTTCTAAACGATACTTTGATTGATGAGAACTTTATACTGCCTAAGTCCTATTACTTATGTATCATCGGGTATCAAGAGGAGACGAGCATCGCACGAGGAGGAGAGGAGCAGCTCGACATGAAGACGGACGTCAAGATGGACGTGAAGCTGGACATGGAGCTGGACATGAAGATATCTCATGGACGCGCGAGGGAGGAGCGGGAGGCATGCGCGAGAGGAGAAGTCGACGTCCAGGCCGGCCCAGCGCCCGGTTAGACCGGCCTCCAGACCGGCCAGCCCGGTCCCAGGCCCGGTTGACCGGGCGGCAACCGGATGCATCGTACCGGGGCCAAACCGGACGAAGTTTTGCGAACTTTCCGGTTTGCCGCCCGGTTGACCGGATGCCACGCCGGCCGGCCCGGTCCCTGGCCCGGTTGACCGGATTCCAGACCGGATTTGTCCGAGTCTGTCTCGACCAGATCTAATCTGGGTCGGTTTTACTTGTATCTTTCGACCCGAACTCGTCCCGGACGCCTATATAAGTGCCTTGGACGACCCCCTAGCTGCTTTAGACCACGTTTAAGATAAACCCTAGTTCATAGTTGTTTGCTAAGCAAAACTATTGTTCCCCAACTCTCCAATTCGTTGCGATCTGGAGTTTTATGCTACTGAAAGTTTGTGTGATCTGCTGTTCCATTGGGGATTAGAAGATTGCAATCTACCGCTTCGTGGTCGGCGGCTACGTGCGCAAGTGTGTGGAGTTGCGAATATCTTGCAGGGTTGAGAGCTGTTGCATTGGCATCAGGAATCAATCGAGAGACTTCGTTGGCGTCATACAAGTTATCCTCCTCATCATCATCGATTGCATCCGCTGCTACCATCGTGTGTTCATCACCACCCGTCGCTTACTGAGAAGATCGGGCAACCCCTTATCATCTTGGTATCAGATTTCCAGTTTTCCTCGGTAAGCCATCCACAATCCACCCCATAGTTGAGTTGTGAGTGTTTCCTATACAGAAAAAGCCATACAAAGTTAGGGTTAGGGTTTGCCATAGCCTTAGATTGCACTAATTTCGAGTTTTAGTTGCTTTTCGTAGTTGTTTTTGCGTATCTTTTCTTTACATCTAGTATTTTAGGGTTTGAGTTTACTCTATCATCTTGTGTTTACTTTGTCGTCTAGTGTCAGTTTTTGTTACTCCGAGTCCACATAGCATACAGTGTGCTTGCTCCCAACCATAGACACAGCCTATCGATATAAAGTGACTAGGAACTTCCCCAGAAGCGACTAGTTTTACCGCTCGACAGGTTGCTCGTTAGGTTATCGGTGCTTTGCATATTTCTGTTGGCCGTGTTATCAAGGAGTTGTGTCATATATCAAAAAAAAAGGAAAATTGAAAAGAAGCAAACAGAGCTACATAGCTGCGTCTGTTATACAAAAAGAAAAATCCAAAAAGAAAAGTGAAGTGCTAGTTGAATCAAGTGAAGGCCTAAGTTTACTTTACTGCACCCGTAGTTGAGCAATCTTGTGCCTGTCTCGTTGAGCTTTGCTAGCGTCTCTCTAGTGCATTGCAACCTTTCCCACATATAGTTGCATTGCCCCATTATATCGCCTTGTGTGAGTATCATTGGTTGTCTACGGTCAGCGCTAGAGCTTGTTATTGGTGCAAATAGGTAGCCCACCTACAGCCCCATATATATCCTGTTTTGTCGTGTGATTTGTTCTTATACCCTTGATATTCGCTTCGCTACATCCGTGCACTAGTCCGTCAATCCAAGTTGGTAAGCAATACTAATTTACTTTGGAGCGGTAAGATTTACCTTTCTTATCAGTTTTGAGTGAGTTGAGAGAGTACCACCAAAGATTATTGTTTAGTGCACTAACCTACTAATCATGTCTACTGAGGATGTTGATGTGATGCAGAATGATGTGGACATAAATACCTTGGATACGACCGAATACACTGCATGTAGAAATATTTATCAGGTGATTTCTAGTAATCTTTCTCAATTATATTTTTATGTCATACAGAATAAAAATACTACATATCAATGTATTACATGCAGAATTATGAAGGACCTATATAAGCCGCGAGTCAAGATGCGGAGCATGAACACAGTATATGCATGTATATACGAAATATGCATACATGCGTATCCATCTAAGAAAGTCCAGCCATGGAGGATCATGCTATGCATATGGGACATATCAATGCATGGATTCATCATCAAATTAAGCCAGGTCGTGGACGTTCAGGCTTATCATAAAATTGTTGCCGTCAACATCAAGTGGGCCCTGGACCTGGACATGCACTAACGACACAAGGCCCATGAAAAGGACGTGTAGCCTCAGGATTTTGAGACGGCGCGATGTCTACAGGACTGCCTCCAATAAATAGCTACGATATGTTAGGGTTAGAATTTGGATTTTGATTAGATTAAAAGTTAGCCAATTGCTGCAACTTCGTGTACTTCTTTTGAGGCCAACGCCCAGAACAAGACCGACTATTCGGAATCCCACCATTATCAATCAAGCTTTCATCTCTATTCGCAATATTCTGATTGCATCTTTAGTTCTTACTTGTTCTCGATTTCAGGTAGGAATTAAGACCCTTGTTGGTCAGGCTGATCGTGCTCCCGCAAGATCAGTAACTCCCGGAGATTGTCCTAGCGATTGCATTGGCGCAGGAGCTTTGCACGTGTAGTCGGATCGTCAAGCACGAACTCCACCAACAAATCGAATTATCCTCGTCTCATCGAAAGATCGGCCACCTTTGCCCTATCAAGTGGTATCAGATTTCAGGTTGCTCGGTGAGATTTATAGTTTTCCTAGTGTAGATTTGTTTTTACCTATAAACCAGAAAAGGCCCCATAAAAAGAAGTTAGATTAGTTCATCCTCGCCTAAAACCAGTCTTAGCCTTTTTGCTATTGCCACTTTATTTTTGTTTTGTTGAATTTTTGTTGCATCGTGTCGAGCTGCTGGTTTTTAGAATCTAGACTTTTAGAGTTGCGAGTTCTAGTCACAGTTATCACGTGTCGTCGCGTCGCTTGGTTTCTGTGTCTGGGTATCATCTTCCGCCACACTCCACCCATAACTTTTTCTCTTCCATCCGTTTTGCACCGCCGTACGGCATATCAAAATTCTACCAGATCGGTTTGGTTGTCTATCCATTGAAAAGAAAGTATTGTATCAGATCTGGTTCGAATCATCACACGGCGATGGTTTTTCTTTTCACCCCGTGCAGTCAACGAGACAAGACAGCATGAATTGCTAGTAAAATTCCTTTCCTGGTTCCAAGTTCCAAGAAAATCTGCCTACTTCCATCACACGATCACTTATTTCTTAAAATACTTGGTTAGATCTGTTACGCATATCTCTTTGTTCCAAGTTTCAAGGCAAGTCAGACCGGCATATAAAGGAAAAGAAAAGAAGAAGAAAAAATAAGAAAAAAAAAGGTAAAAAAAAAGTGAAAAAAAAAGCGAAAAAGTAAAAAAAGAATAGAGAGAAAGAGAAACAGCCGACTAGAGCACGTCGGTCCGTTTGGAAGTTGTCTTTGCATCCTACCTTGGAATCGTTATCTAATACACAGGAAATTTAAAAGGCCTGATCGGTTTGACAGATCTTTCGTTTGCTTTTTATATCAGTTCCTGTTGGATGAAGAATACAGAGGAGCACGTTACGTCAAAGACATATTAATCAGTGCAGTCTTCCATCTGCACTACTTGTCTGCTGCCACCGCTGTTCTTTGCTGCTTCTCATCACGATCCCTCAGATCCAAGAGTATAATCAGTTAAGTTCAGCCTCGCCTTGTTGTGTAGTTGGCCGGGCTTTTGTTCCAGCATCGTGTCAGCGTTTCAGGATACAGTATCATCGCTCCGTGCTACATCTTATATCAACTGGTGTTTCGCTGCCTTGAATTTTTGTTCCGTGAATACGTGATTATATCCGTGTCATAGACTCACGTCTCTAGTACGGTCTAGCCTAGAACCAGCACTTGACAACTTTGAACAGATTTTCAGCTTTACATTGATTATTGTGGTTGTAGTTCCACATATATTGAGCCTACCTACAGCTCTACATATTTCTACATCGTGCGGTATACGTGTGCTTGGCAATCGCTTCGCTCAATCTTTGGAGTTACTTGATACTGTTGGTTGCCGATCGCCGCCTCCTGTTTGCTTGTAGGCATATACACTTGCGATTTTTGGGTACTCATGCCAGGAATTGAGGACCAATCCGCCGACCCGAAGACCATGACGAACATGGAGATGCACGTGCGACCATTTATCGGAGATCATGATCAGGTTATTTCTTTACCAGTTTATGCGGGTAGATATAATACTGATGCATATTTTGGTTGGGAGTTTGAGGTCAATCATATTTTTGGATGCCATGATTTTACTGAACATGAGAAAGTAAGAACTGCTGCTAGAGTTTTTACAGATTTTGCTTCCATTTGGTGGGATATGACTTATAAAGAACATATTGATAATATACCTACTACTTGGGGAGATTTAAAATCTGCTTTGCGACATAGATTTGTGCCTCTTTCTCATCAACGTGAAATGATCCGCAAATTTAAACGGTTAGAACAAGGTAGTAATACCGTGCATGTTTACTATCAGGAATTTAAATTTTACATGTACCGTTGTGATATAACAGAATTTGAGGAAAATACTAGAAACATGTTTTTCAACGGCTTGAACCCTGCTATTAAGGTTATGTTTAAGTATATTCCTCGTTCTACTATTGGTATATATGTTCGCGCTTGTGCTTTTGAGAAACACATACAGGAGAAAAAGTTGGACCATTCCGGTGCCTTCAATTCATGCACACTAGCACCGGTTGTTTCTTCCAACGTTCCACGAATGAGTATTGTTGTGCGAGTCGCCCAGCCGCAAACTTGTGACACGTGGCTTCGAACATCTTCTAAGTCAGATTCACAAGGTAAAACTAAAGGTACTGACTTTATCCCTTCACATGATATTGATGAATGCAATGTTGACTTAAATATATCATGTGCTGAGATAGAAAATGAGTTGGTCACTCCGTCTGTATTAGAGGATCTAGCTACTGGTTTGCATGTACCATGTGATCAAGCAACTACGATAGATTCTGTTATGAGTGCACATATTGCTCAGTTTAATTCATCTTTAAATCTGAGTACATGCACTGAAATTGTTGTTGATACACATGGCTTAGAGAATTGTGTATCTGAGATACATACTATTTTGAATGCGCCTGAAATTGGTTCTTTTACTGATTTGCCTATACCTATTGAGCTACATGTTGTGAATGAGCCTTCCGATTTGTTAGTGGCATCTGATTTGGTTCACTTAAAACTGGTTAGAAATGATGAAGTGATAACTGAAATTTCCAATGATATTTGTTTATGGTCTATTAATATGGATCCTCCTATGTTTTTATCACATGCTAGAAATAAGATTGCTGAACTCAAATATTTGAAGCGTGTTTATGGCCATGGTTATACTTTTAATTTACTTGGAGAGTATTACTACATATCAATGTATTACATGCAGTGTATTCGGTCGTATCCAAGGTATTTATGTCCACATCACAGAAGAAAGATCCAGCAGCGACAGTTACTTGGCTAGAGTATGAGGCACTACGTGATCACCTACAACGTGAAATTCGTGTTGCCAATGAAGCGTTGGACAAGGATATTCAGAGTGTTCACTTGAAGGTCGATGAGACTACTACAGCGGTTAACACCGTTCAAACATCCATGACGACTCTTCAAGCATCCATACAAACGTTGAAAAACGCCGTTGGTGAGATACGTACAATGGTGCAACAACAACCACCACCTGATGAAGATGGTAGTGTGCAAGGTGACAATGACAACGCTGCTAATGCTCAAGGGCGTGGTGTTGGTCGTGGTCTTGGACGTGGCGTTGGTGATGCGTTCCGTGGTCGTGGTTTTGTCCCCGTCGGATCCCAACATGTTCTACAACAAGAAGAAGAGGGTTTGGGTAAACCCAAGTTCTCAATTCCCAGATTTGAAGGAGGTACTGATGTTGAAGAATATCTTACATGGGAGCTGAAGATTGAGAGATTATGGCGTTTACATCCTGACTATACTGAAGATAGGAAGATCAAGCTTGCTTCCTCTGAATTTGATGGCTATGCATTGCGTTGGTGGGATGGACTTGTGAGTGCTCGAGAACAAGATGGTGAGCTGCCAATTATCACATGGCGTGCTATGAAGGATGCAATGAGAGCTCGTTTTGTTCCTACCAATTACTTGCGATCAGTTTTTGACAAGTTGACCCAATTGAAGCAAGGTGTGTGATACGGGGCGATCTTCGGTCTTCACCGCATCATGTGCTTCATCGCCAAGAACCACACTCAAGGCCGAGGTCACGGAGGCATGGAAGAGAAGAAGGAAGAAGAGTGATAAGGGGTGGCCCGATCTTCTCAGTAAGCGACGGGTGTTGATGAACACGTGATGGTAACAGCGGATGGAATCGATGATGATGAGGAGGATAACTTGTATAACGCCGACGAAGTCTCTCGATTGATTCCTGATGCCAATGCAACAGCTCTCAACCCTGCAAGATATTCGCAACTCCACACACTTGCGCACGTAGCCGCCGACCACGAAGCGGTAAATTGCAATCTTCTAATCCCCAATGGAACAACGAGATCACACACAAACTTTCAGTAGCATAAAACTCCAGATCGATGCGAATTGGAGAGTAGTATTCAATAGTTTTGCAGAGCAAACAACTAAGAACTAGGGTTTATCTTAAATGTGGTCTAAAGCAGCTAGGGGGTCGTCCAAGGCACTTATATAGGCGTCCGGGACGAGTTCGGTCGAAAAATACAAGTAAAACCGACCCGGAATAGAT
>NC_061510.1:189849465-189916067 GCF_022539505.1 Lolium rigidum | reverse complement strand
ACGAAGAACAAACACACTCACGCCAACCCGATACAGTCGAATTCTTACTCTCGTGGCTCGATTGACCACGCCAATAGAATCAACCGGAAGAGACACGAGGTTGAATTCCGGATGAGAGATCGGGGTTGGAGATGAAGACCGGCAAGAGAGAGAGAGTGGGGAACACTAGAATCTCACTCACAAGTATCCAAATCCTCAACAAGAGTAGCCTTGATTACAAAGGGGATCTAACCCTAGGGAGACAAAGCTCAAAAGTAGTTTTAAGCTCAAATTATGTCTAAAGAGGTAAAGGGGGCGTCCTGGGTCCTTATATAGGCCTACAAGGCGACACTTGGCGAAAAGGTACGGAGTACACGACTTAAGAAGTTTTGACAAGGCGATTCGACGAATCCGGTCAGGAGCCCGGTCAGACCGGCCCTGGGACCGGGGCGTCCGGTCCAGACCGGGTCCTAGACCAGAGGACGACCGGAGGGGGTCCCGGAGGCACAGTAACGAGGCCGGTTGCCATCAGCGGAGAGTCCGGTTTGGACCGGGGGGGCCCGGTCAGGGATCCGGTCAGACCGGGCCCTGGACCGGCTGGCTCCTGTGCTTCCTTTGCGCGCTTCGGATGACGTCGAGTCCAGCTCCACGTGCATCTTCTCGTCCAGCTGCTCCTCTCCTCCTCTTGACCATGGTGTGTCCTCCTCTCCGGGGTCTTGATGCACCTTGTACCTAATAACACAAAGCGTGTCGGCATGAGGTAGCAATCCATCCAATGGGGTACCGAGATCGAGGGTAGTGAGGAGCGAGTTCACCTTATCATGTAGCGTTTTAACTCGAGCCCGTGTCATCGGTCCACTTGGGGGACTTGTTGGTCTTTGTGAGGAGGTGTCCAAAGGCCACCTCGCATCACGTTTTTTTCCAATGTTTCGTCACCCCTTTTGCGTTTTATGCAACATATCTTGAAACATCTTGTTGGCACGATGGTTGCTGTATGTCTTGATGATATCATCATACACTCCAAGAATCTCAAGGACCATGTTATACATGTGAGAGACACCTTATGCATCTTGTGCCACTTTTCACACAAAAAGTTGCTCTCCTTTGAATTCGCAGTTTCATCTATGGCAATTGCAATGGATTCTTTGAAACTTGAGGATACTCATACCCGGCTCACGCCAACCATAATTTCCCAAGCTATAAGTTTCCATAGCTTTGCCATTGTACATAGCAATTTTGAGAAAATTTTGGCCACCATTACTTGCCTCTTGAATGTTCCATTTGTTTGGGACAACGCTACACAACACATTTTTGACAACTTTCCAAAGAATTTTGCGCATGAAACACCCTTTGCTTTACCAAATGTTGACTACACCGACACTCTTTATGTCCCCGTTTTTGCCAAGTGTCCTTTTGAGAAAGGACTTGATGCTTCTATTTGCATGAGAGATTATTATCCATCGATTAGAAAATTTGCAAACCCAAGTCTTCAATTCGAGATTTGATTTTACCCGAATTCTCGTTGGGACGCGACATTCTCTCTCCACCACTTCATGGGAGAACCGTCATAGACTTCCACAAGTACGCCTGCACCACGACGAACATCCATAAGGATACAAGGGCAACCATACACGAACATGTTCTTCGCCAAGCTACAAGGATCAACTCCTACATCATCGACAACAAAAATTCCATGTACTTGGTGAGCATGACATTCACCATCTCGGTTCTCTCACCACATCATGGAGATGAGGAGGAACAAGAGTCGAGGACGAATCTTCCACAAGGGGGGAGATGATGCTGCCCCGCTCACGGACGACACTACATCATGGCCAACCTATTCCCCAAGTGAGCCAATGACTCGAGCTCAAGTGCAAGCTATACATGATAAGTTGAATTCACTACTTTATACACTTGAACTTGACACAACCTTGGACGGATTGCTACCTCATATCTATGTCTATGTGTCATTAGGTACCAATCTCGCTAAGGACCCGAAGGGAGCGTCAAGGAGCCGAGGAGAGGGAAGCCACATTGTTAAAGGAAGAAGAAGGGAAGACCGAAGAGAAGAAGAAGAAGGGCTCCAGCCGCCGGCCACAGCACCAGGCCGGCACTGCCGGCCAATCTTCTCCGGCACTACCGGCCCCACCGGCACTGCCGCCCCGAGCACGCTGGCACTGCCGGCCCCTTCCAAGTCAACTTCATCCGGACCGTCTATTTGCATCCTATGGCTATGTTTATTCTGTGCAAATGACTAAGTTACCCGTGCTCCGAATCTGGGGCTATATGTATCTCATCCCCCACCTAGATTAGGGTTTAGACAAGATTTGGCTTAAACTACTTTGAGCTTTGTCTCCCTAGAACTATGTTCTTTGTATCCTCTTGAGGGATTCTACTCTTCATGGATGATTCAAGGCTTCCCCCTCTTTCATCCAAGTTCTAGTTTGGATCTCCATCACCAATCTCTCACCTCTTATATTCTACCCAAGGGTCTCTCTACGAAGTGGTTCTATTGGCTTGGTCTAACCTACCAAGGGAGTGAATTTGGTTTGTGTTGGGTTGTGTGTGTTTTGATTTGTGTTTGTGTGTGTTCTTCCCCTTTCCCATCTTTCCCCATCCACCCACTTGGTCAAATTCGTGAGATCTAGGCACTCCCTAGCCCTTAGGCCTCATCAAATTCGTCCTCAATGATGGATTTGTGTTCCGTGCTAACAAGTTATGCATTCCAGATAGTTCCGTTCGTATTTTGTTGTTGCAGGAGGCGCATGGAGGAGGATTGATTGGACACTTTGGTGTGAAGAAGATGGAGGATGTACTTGCTGCACATTTCTTTTGGCCACGTATGCGTCGAGATGTTGAGAGATTTGTGGCACGCTGCACTACATGTAAAAAAGCTAAGTCTCGACTTAATCTGCATGGTTTATATATGCCTCTTCCTGTTCCTAGTGTACCTTGGGAGGATATTTCTATGGATTTCGTTTTGGGATTGCCTCGTACACAGAAGGGGAGGGATAGTATCTTTGTTGTTGTGGATCGATTTTCTAAGATGGCACACTTTATCCCATGTCATAAGACTGATGATGCTACACATGTTGCTGATTTGTTCTTTCGCGAAATTGTTCGTTTACATGGTGTGCCAAATACTATTGTTTCTGATCATGATACTAAGTTTCTTAGCCATTTTTGGAGATGTTTATGGGCTAAGTTGGGGACTAAATTATTGTTTAGTACTACATGTCATCCCCAAACTGATGGACAAACTGAAGTAGTAAATAGAACATTGTCTACTATGCTGCGGGCTGTTTTGAAGAAGAACTTAAAATTGTTGGAAGAGTGTTTGCCTCATATTGAATTTGCTTACAATCGTTCACTGCATTCTACCACTAATGATGAGGACATCACATCCTCCCTTTCTTGAAAGAAAAGCCGTCCTCGGCGATGTTTATTCTGTAAACATGCTAACAAAAGAGACAAGGTATATGCATGGTATATGTATATGTCATCCGTTTTAATAGCTCTCTCATGTTTCCCATTTAATTTTGTACATATACCAATATTGTAGTAGCGTAGAAGCTCATTAGTCCGCATTAAACATTTATCACAACTCAGTTTGCAGATATAAGTGAAGCACATATTAACTCCTTTCAAATTATAATGCTCATCATTAAACCATCCCAAAGTTGGTAAACCAAAATGTAAGGTCTCAAATTTACTAGCGACGTCATGTTGAATTAAACAATTTTGCAGCAAGTTATTTGGCATAGAATGAATACCAACATTGGAGGTCATATCAAAATGAGAAAGCATATATACAAATTTAGTTTTATTGGAACTATAAGAATCACACATGATACAAATCCTATGTACCACAAAAACATTGGTGTTGACATACTCCCCAACCAAATTAAAAGTAACATCAGGGGCGTAGACACTCTTTAAACAAGGAAGTTCATCAATTTTATTTATAGCATGTGACAAAGATATAGGTGGATCCATCACAACAGAAAACAAAGAATTATCATGAGAAATCTTAGCCAACACTTCATTGTTCATAACCAGTTTTATATGATCCATATGAGAGTCATCTTTCAAGTCACAAGGTGCATTATCAAGAGAAAGAATTTCAGTTTGTACACTCATAGATATGGAAGAATTAACTTGTACAATAGGTGTACTCAACATAGTTGGTAAATCGTTTACGCAAGTTCCTAACTCATGGTCATCCTTGGAAACAAAAGTCTCCGTTGGTACACTCATATCAATAGAGGACGAAAAACAGCACCTGGTACACACAAATCTGTAGGTCAGTCATAACTAGGGTGATAAGGGGTTGCCCGATCTTCTCAGTAAGCGAGGTGGATGGTGATGAACACGCGATGAACACAGCGGAGAATACACGGTGATAAGTGGATGATACCTTGTATGACGCCGACGAAGTCTCTGGATTGATTCCTGTCGCCAATGCAACAGCTCTCAACCCTGCAAGATATTCGCAACTCCACACACTTCCGCACGTAGCCACCGACCACGAAGCGGTAAATTGCAATCTTCTAATCCCCAATGGAACAGCAGATCACACAAACTTTTAGTAGCATAAAACTCCAGATCGCAACGAATTGGAGAGTGTTGTATCAATAGTTTTGCGTAGTAAACAACTATGAACTAGGGTTTATCTTAAACGTGGTCTAAGCCTAATTTGGGGGCGTCCTGGGCACTTATATAGGGGTTCAGGACGACCTCAGGTCGAAAAGATACAAAAATAACTGACCCAGAATAGATCAGGTCGAGACAGACTAGGACTCGGCCGGCCTAGGGGCCGGTCGACCGGGCCTGGGACCGGGCCAGTCCGGTTCAAACCGGGCCTGGCGCCGGGTGGTGACCGGGCGACGGTGCCGGGCATATTGGATAGTGCCGGCTGGCACAAGCGTCTCGTCCGGTTTAGACCGGACGGATCCGGCGTGGCAGCCGGTCGGACCGGGGCTTGGACCGGGTGGTCCGGCGGCACGGCCGGTCTGACCGGTCCTAGCGCCGGCCTGGACTGCATCTCCTCCTCTCGCGCATGCCTCCCGCTCCTCCCTCGCGCGTCCATGGGATTTCTTCATGTCTAGCTCCATGTCCAGCTTCACGTCCATCTTCTTGTCCAGCTGCTCCTCTCTTCCTTGTGCAATGCTTGTTTCCTCTTCATACCTGATCATACATAAGTATATGACTTATGCAGTATAAAGTTCTCATCGATCAAAGTATCACATAGGAACAAGTTCACCTATTGCTTAAGTAGCTTCGCACGAGCTCGTGTCACTGGTCCAATCCTGACTTTATTGGAGTTGAGCTTCACAGCAACATTGTCTTCATCTTGTAATGACGGAGGTAGTAGTGTGGTAGGGATGTCCTCATCATCTCCCCCCCCCTTCAAAAGGCGTCGACCTCGACGCTCCAAGGTCTTCTTCGTCATATGGTGTCAAATCAGCCACATTGAAAGAATTGCTGACACCAAACTCATCAATTGGAAGATCTATAGAGTATGCATTATCATTGATCTTGGCAAGCACTTTGTAAGGACCAGCACCACGAGGAAGAAACTTGGACTTCCGCAGCTTCGAGAACCTATCCTTGCGAAAATGTACCCATACCATTTCACCAGGCTTGAACAACATCTCCTTGCGCTTCTTGTTCATCCTTGCAGCTTTGCTCTTGCCTTTCTTCTCTATCAACTCTTTAGTCTTCACATGAATCTTTCGCACAAAATCAGCCCTCTTGGATGCCTCCATATTGACACTCTCATGTATGGGTAGAGGCAACAAATCAAGCGGAGTAATGGGTTTGAAACCATACACCACCTCAAAGGGACATAGCTTTGTGGTAGAATGTACCGCCCTGTTGTAAGCAAACTCCACATGCGACAAACAATCTTCCCACTCCTTCAGGTTCTTCTTGATCATGGATCTCAACAGTTGTGACAATGTTCTATTCACCACTTCAGTTTGACCATCAGTGTGGGGATGACAAGTAGTACTGAAAAGTAGCTTCGTCCCCAGCTTTCTCCAAAGCGTTTTCCAGAACTAGCTCATAAACTTCACGTCACAATCAGAAACAATAGTCTTCGGAACTCCATGTAGACGTACAATATCCCTGAAAAACATGTTAGCAATGTGCGACGCATAGTCGCTCTTGTGGCAGGCAATAAAATGTGACATCTTAGAAAATCTATCCACTACCACAAATATAGAATCATGGCCTCTTTTAGTACGCGGAAAACCCAACACAAAATCCATACTAATGCCTTCCCAAGGTGTAGTAGGTACCGGTAAAGGAGTATACAAACCGTGAGGCTTCAGCTTGGACTTGGACTTGTTGCAAGTAATGCATCTCTTCACATACCTGTCCACATCCCGCCTCATCTTTGGCCAATAAAAGTGGTCAGCTAGCATGAGTAGCGTCTTCTCACGCCCAAAGTGACCCATCAAACCTCCAGCATGTGGTTCCTGCAATAAGAGCAAACACACAGACGATTCTGGAACACATAGTTTGTTAGCCCTAAACAAGAACCCATATTGTATGTGATATTTTTCCCATGCTTTACCAAGAGCACACAAGCGATATGGTTCACCAAAATCATGATCAGTAGCATAAAAATCACATAGTATCTCTAAACCAGGAATTTTAACATCAAGTTGAGTTAATAGCATATTATTCCTAGATAGAGCATCAGCAACAATATTATCTTTTCCTTTCTTATGCTTAATAATGTATGGAAAAGACTCAGTGAACTCAACCCACTTAGCAAGACGCTTATGCAAAGTAGATTGAGCTTTCAGATATTTTAAAGCTTCATGATCCGAATGTATGATAAATTCTTTTGGCCACAAGTTATGTTGCCAAACCTCAAGAACTCTAATTAAAGCATACAATTCTTTATCATATATAGGATAGTTCAACATAGCACCAGAAAGTTTCTCAGATAAATATGCAATTGGGCGACCCTCTTGCATCAACACACCACCAATACCATTACCACTAGCATCACATTCAATCTCAAATTGCTTATTGAAATCAGGAAGTGCAAGCAACGGTGCAGAAGTTAACAATCGTTTCAGTTCATCAAAAGCATGATCTTGGGCAACGCCCCACTCAAAAGCAACACCCTTTTTAGTCAATTCATTCAAAGGTGCAGCAATAGTACTAAAATTAGGCACAAAACGGCGATAAAACCCAGCTAGACCATGAAAACTTCTTACTTGACTCACATTCATGGGAGTAGGCCAATTTTGAATAGCTTCAATTTTAGACACATCTACTTCTACTCCATGCTTAGAGACAACATAACCCAGAAATATGACCTTATGTTTGCAAAATGTGCACTTCTCAAGATTACCATAGAGTTTATTATAACGCAACACTTGCAAAACATGTCGAATATGTATATTATGATCAGATTCATTGCGGTTGTAAATTAATATGTCATCGAAATACACAACCACAAACTTGCCAATAAAATCACGCAAAACATGGTTCATCAGTCTCATGAAAGTGCTAGGTGCATTAGTCAAACCTCATATAAACCAAATTTTGTTTTGAAGGCTGTTTTCCATTCATCCCCCTCTTTCATCCTAATTTGATGATAACACCTACGCAAATCAATTTTAGAGAAAACAGCAGCACCACTCAATTCATCTAGCATATCCTCTAAACGGGGAATAGGATGACGATATCGAATAGTAATGTTGTTTATCGCTCTACAATCTACGCACATACGCCATGTACCATCTTTCTTAGGACCTAAAATAACAGGAACAACACAAGGACTGAGGCTTATGCGGATATAACCTTTGTCGAGTAGCGCTTGTACTTGCTTCTGTATCTCCTTCGTCTCTTCGGGGTTCATCCTATATGGCGCCCTATTGGGCAGCGAAGCTCCGGGGATCAAATCAATTTGATGCTCAATAACACGCAATGGTGGTAGTCCTGCAGGCACCTCCTCCGGAAACACGTCGCTGAATTCCTGCAACACATTAGAAACACCAAGAAAAATAGGGGTCATGTCATTAGAAACCAAAACCGTACCCCTGTACATGAGCACAAGAGGCATGGCTGTAGGATCCTCACTAAATTCTCTCATATCTTCTTTGGTGGCTAAAAGCACTAAGGAATTCACTCTCTCACTTTTTTTTATATCACTCACGGCATTACAATTCTCTCGCCTATCTATAGGTGCATCCTCCAAGTTGACTTCAACTTTCTGACGAGATTCATTGACAATTTGCTGTGGTGACATAGGCTGCAAGTTAATTTTCTTGCCCTTGAACTCTAAGTGATATGTATTGGCGCGGCCATTGGGTTGCACAGAACGGTCATAGAGCCATGGCCGGCCCAACAGTAGGTGACACACCGTCATAGGAACCACATCAAAATCAATGGAATCCTTTTACGGTCCAATCTCAAAATCAACACGCACCATGTAGCTCACCTTCATCCCACCATTATTGCTCAACCACTGAATATAATATGGATGCGGGTGCAGTAGATACTTCAATTTCAGGTTGGCACATAACTCTTTGCTTGATAAATTGCGACAACTCCCGCCATCAATAATGACCTTGCAAGCTTTATCAGGACCAACTACTGCCTTTGTTTGGAACAAATTACAGCTCTGAGTAGATGCACTTGACTGCACATTGAGAACATGTTGTGAGAGAACAATAGTTTGAGCTTCAGAAGGATAAGCATCAAAACCATCACTGTCATAATCATCATCTTCTGGAGCATCCAGATCAACATCGTCTCCAGTTTCACTCATTGTCCTCATTAATAATCATAACTTTGCGGTTAGGACAATCTCTCTTGAAGTGACCCTTGGCACCACATGTATGACAAGCCATATCGCGGTTGCGCGCCGTTGACATGTTAGAACTAGTTCCACTTGCTGCAGGAACGGGCTTATTTGTGTTGGACACATTGGAGACCGGCTTGCTAGAGGAAGTAGAAACATCCGCAGGGCGCGAAGATGGCGCCATGGAGGGGGGTGTCCTAGGCGTGTAGCGCCCAACTCCCGTAGCACGACCCTTCAATTGCGCTTCTTCAGCTAACTGTGACTCAGCTTCTCTTGCATGATGTAGTAGGTCATTCATTGTAGTGTAATTGTGATGATGAACAATGCCTTTGATGTTGTACTTGAGATCATTCAGGAATCGCTGCAGTGTCATCTCCAGAGACTCACGGACACGGGCACGCTGCATAAGCATCTCCATCTCCATGTAGTAAGCGTCAACCGTCATCACACCTTGTTTCAATTGGGTCAACTTGTCAAAAAATGATCGCAAATAATTGGTAGGAACAAAACGAGCTCTCATTGCCGCCTTCATAGCACGCCATGTGATAATAGGCAGGTCACCATCCTCTTCTCGAGCACGAACAAGTCCATCCCACCAACTGATGAGGAGCCGTTGGCCCGATCTTTCACGATGCACCCTGATGATCCATAGGACCGATAGATCTTGAACTCCCCTGACAGATTCAAGGATACTCAAGCACATATGATTACTCTTGACAGACTCAAGAACTCTCACACCTTTATTGGATAACCGGACGAACGTCCAAGACGCCGTCACACACGCCGGTCCCATAGGAACGGTGATAGTATGAACTCAAAGTTCTACATATTCTGGATTCAATCTAATCTACCCAACCCTAGGACGCACCATCTCCTTATATGAGGGAGAGGTGGCCGGCCAGCCCTATTGGGCCTAACCTAGTTTGACTCGGACAGGCCCAAGTCAAACAAACACTAATTTAAAACCCTAATGGCCCACCGCATGACCTGGCTACATTATTATTTCCTAATAACAAGACTATGATAAAATAGTGGTACAACCTTAGACTTAATCATCATATCCATGGCTGTCCTTGATGAGGACATCTCTATGATAGATACAACCAATACTCCTACAACCACATCTCAGGTACATTCGTTACTAGGAACTTCAATTCAGAGGTTGTGATGTCCTCATCAGTCCTAGTGTACCAGGCCTGGATATCCATATCATCCTCCCCTTGTTCAAGAAGCGTTGTCCAACGCATGAGGGTCTGCTAGAAAAAGGGTGGCGTCAGATAAGAACATCGCCGATCTTCATCCTCAAGCCTCGCCAGTCTTCCACACCACATCCTCCCTCTCGACTAGCTTGACTTGTCCTTGGCGCCATTTGGTCTTCGACGCCATCAACCTGATTGAAGACACAAGTATGCTTCCAAATGCAACTGAAGTGCACCATACATACCACCCAAAACAAAACAGAACAAATTCCTGTCCGCCTTGGATCCAAATAAGTTGACAACACCTTAGTATGCATCCTTCCGACACACCAATGTCTACTGCCTTGAAGAGCACAATTTCTCCCACTCCATGACGAACAAACAGCAGCAGCACAAGTGGCGCTGCAGGTCTGGTCGTCGATACTGCCGGACTGCACGCCTAGAACGGTCGGCCTGGGGCCCGGTACGACCGGCCTGAACGCCGGTCCAACCGGCCTGGGACCTTGTCTGCCGGCCTGTTGGCCGGGTGAACCGCCGCTGCTCCCTGGACCAGCCCCAGTTGGCACCGGTGTTGGACCCGGTTTGCACCGGCCTGTCCGGTCTGGCCTCCGGCCTTGCCAGCCGTGGCGCCGGATCAACTGATCCAAACTGCTGCACTTCACGATCGCGTGTCTCTGCTGCTGGTTGCTATGCACGAGGCAATCAATGGAACACTTGCAACGGAACTCCACGTACAGCTGCTGCCTTTGATGCAAATCGTGTACTGGTGCTAGGAAACTCCACGATCGACAAGAATTAAAATATGTGTTGTTCCTGCTCACCCACGTGCGAGGATTATAGCGCCTGGATGTGCGTGAGCTCTTGCTACAACCAACCAACGTACTAGTTGATGCAGGATCTGATTGTTGTTTGCTGTTTGGAAAAGGACGAAACAGAAACGCCTGAACCGAACGACAGGAACACGTCCCGACTATGTACGGCTTCTCCTGCTGCTTCGCGAACACGATCGTGATGCTCGGATCTGGGAGCCTTGCACGCCTCACGAAATTGACTGCCGCCCACTTCCTCCTCCTTGATCTTCACCAACAGCATGGCGGCGACGTACCCAATGGTAGCCACAACAATCGAGCAGAAACAACTGAACAACAAACCAATCTGCACCGTGATCAACCTGGCTCTGATACCACATGATGAGGAGCCGTTGGCCCGATCTTTCACGATGCACCTTGATGATCCATAGGACCGATAGATCTTGAACTCCCATGACAGATTCAAGGATACTCAAGCACATATGATTACTCTTGATAGACTCAAGAACTCTCACACCTTTATTGGATAACCGGACGAACGTCCAAGATGCCGTCACACAGGCCGGTCCCATAGGAACGGTGATAGTATGAACTCAAAGTTCTAACCTAGTTTGACTCGGACAGGCCCAAGTCAAACAAAAACTAATTTAAAACCCTAATGGCCCACCACATGACCTGGCTACATTATTATTTCCTAATAACAAGACTATGATAAAATACTGGTACAACCTTAGGCTTAATCATCATATCAATGGTTGTCCTAGTGTACCAGGCCTGGATATCCATATCACCAACGCAATGCATAGCCATCAAATTCAGAGGAAGCAAGCTTGATCTTCCTATCTTCAGTATATTCATGTAAACGCCATAAGCGCTCAATTTTCAGCTCCCATGTGAGATATTCTTCAACATCAGTACCTCCTTAAAATCTGGAAATTGAGAACTTGGGTTTACCCAAACCATCCTCCTGTTGTTGTTGAAGAATACGTTGGGCTCCGACGGGGACAAAACCACGACCACGGAGAGGATCACTAACGCCACATCCCAACCCACGACCCAGACCACGTCCTTGAGCAGCTGCAGCTTCCGCATTGTCACCTTGGAAGCTGCCATCTTCATCAAGTGGCGGTTGTGGTGGTTGTACCATTGTACGTATCTCACCAACAGCGTGAGTCAAATTTTGTATAGATTCTTAAAGAGTTGTCATCGATGTTTGAACGGTGTTAATAGCCGTAGTGGCCTCATCAACCTTCAAGTTGACACTCTGAATGTCCGTGTCGAATGTTTCAGTAGCAACACTGATGAGGACATCCCATCTATTGATACAACCGCTGTACCTACAGCCACACAAATACAAGGTCCAATCACTCGAGCTCGTGCCAACCAACTTAACTATCAGGTACTTTCGTTTCTTGGAACTATTCCTCATATACATGAGAATATGATGCTGCCTAAATTAGATATGTTTGTTACTCT
Source organism: Lolium rigidum (assembly GCF_022539505.1). Lineage (NCBI taxonomy): Eukaryota > Viridiplantae > Streptophyta > Magnoliopsida > Poales > Poaceae > Lolium > Lolium rigidum. Next base: position 189,903,777 of record NC_061510.1, on the reverse strand, counting down.
TAGGAATGATGGACCTAGCATGGATGAGGAGGACAAGCATTGGAGCATGATCACACATGGAGGAGATGGCAGCAAGCACTTGAGGATTGAAGATGACGCCACAAGTGGAGATTTCAGAACTTTGAAGCCACCATAAGAAGAGATGAAGACATGGACGAAATATAGAGTTCTCCACTTCATAATTTCGTCCATAGCATAATATGGTGTTGCGTCACCTTTAGTGTTGGGCTAGGCCCATGTCATTTCCGCAAGAATTAAGTCAGCCACTTTTTAGAGTCCGTATTGAAGGGGGAAAGGCCTTCTAGGGTTTGGTTCGGCCACCATATGTATGGCTGGTTGAAACCCCACCTTTTCCTCCTTTAAATACCCCCATAGCCGTCACGTTTAGACTCGGATTTTGATTAGTCTAAAAGTTAGCCATTGCTGCAACTCTCGTGTACTTCTTTTGAGGCCAACGCCCAGAACAAGACCGACTATTCGGAATCCCACCTTATTCAATAAAGCTTTCATCTTTCATCCGCAATATTCTGATTGCAATATTAGTTCTTACTTGTTCTCGATTTCAGGTAGGAATTAAGACCCTCGCTGGTCAGGCTGATCGTGCATCCGCAAGATCAGTAACTCCCGGAGATTGTCCTAGCGATTGCATTGGCACACGAGCTTTGCACGTGTAGTCGAATCGTCAAGCACGAACTCCACCAGCAAATCGATTTATCTTCATCTCATCGAAAGATCGGACACCTTTGCCCTATCAAACACGGATTTCACGTTGTAAATGATCACGAAGTGCCTCATATTCTCTCCAAGTAACTGGTGAGGTTGGATCCTTTGTCTGCATTACATCAAACTCAGAAGAAGACATGATTAGTAGGTTAGTGCACTAACCAAAAATCTGTGGTGGTACTCTCACAACTCACTCAAAACTGATAAGAAAGGTAAATCTTACCGTTCCAAAGTGAATTGGTATTGCTTACCAACTTGGATTGACGGACTAGTGCACGGATGTAGCGAAGCGAATATTAAGGGTATAAGAATAATCACATGGCAAAGCAGGCTATATGTGGTGTTGTAGGTAGGCTACCTATTTGCACCAATAATAAGCTCTAGCGCTGACCGTAGACAACCAATGATACTCACACAAGGCGATAAATGTGGCAATGCAACTATATGGCTGAATAGGTTGCAATGCACTCAAGAGACACTAGCAAAGCTCAACGAAACAGGCACAAGATTGCTCAACTACAGGTGCAGAAAAGGAAACTAGGCCTTCACTTGATCTTACTAACACTTCACTTTTTTTCACTCTTTTTCTCTTTTTTGTGAATCACTTTTTTTCCTATTTTTTCATGGTTACTGTAGCTACAGTACAATTTTTTTTTACGACTCTTCTCCTTGTAACACGGCCAACAGAAATTGCAAAGCACCAAAAACCTAACGAGCAGCCTGTCGAGCGGTAAAACTAGTCTCTTCTAGGGAAGTTCCTAGTCACGTATATCGAAAGACGGTGTCTATGGTTGGGAACAAGCACACTGTACGCTATGTGGACTCGAGTAATAAAAAATGAAACTAGATGATAGAGGAAACACAACCCTAACAATACTAGATGGAAGAAAAAGATACGCAAAAACAACTACGAAAAGCAACTAAAACTCGAAATTAGTGCAATCTAAGGCTATGGCAAACCCTCACCCTAACTTTTTTTTGGCTTTTTCTGGATAGGAAACACTCACAACTCAACTATGGGGTGGATTGTGGATGGCTTACCGAGGAAACGCTGAAATCTGATACCAAGATGATAAGGGGTTGCCTGATCTTTTCAGTAAGCGAGGTGGATGGTTATGAACACGCGATGAACACAGCGGAGAATACACGGTGATAAGTGGATGATAACTTGTATGATGCCGACGAAGTCTCTCGATTGATTCCTGTCGACAATGCAACAGCTCTCAACCCTGCAAGATATTCGCAACTCCACACACTTGCGCACGTAGCCGCCGACCACGAAGCGGTAAATTGCAATCTTCTAATCCCCAATGGAACAGCAGATCACACAAACTTTCATTAGCATAAAACTCCAGATCGAAACGAATTGGAGAGTGTTGTATCAATAGTTTTGCATAGCAAACAACTATGAACTAGGGTTTATCTTAAATGTGGTCTAAACATAATTTGGGGGCATCCTGGGCACTTATATAGGGGTTCAGGACGACCTCAGGTCGAAAAGATACAAAAATAACTGACCCAGAATAGATCTGGTCCAGACAGACTCGGACTCGGCCGGCCTCGGGGCCGATCGACCGGGCCTGGGACCGGGCCAGTCCGGTTCAAACCGGGCCTTGCGCCGGGTGGTTACCGGGCGACGGTGCCGGGCATATTGGATAGTGCCCGGCTGGCACAAGCGTCTCGTCCGGTTTAGACCGGACGGATCCGGCGTGGCAGCCGGTCGGACCGGGGCCGGGACCAGGTGATCCGGCGGCACGGCCAGTCTGACCGGTCCTAGCGCCGGCCTGGACTGCATCTCCTCCTTTCGCGCATGCCTCCCGCTCCTCCCTCGCGCCTCCATGGGATTTCTTCATGTCCAGCTCCATGTCCACCTTCACGTCCATCTTCTTGTCCAGCTGCTCCTCTCCTCCTCGTGCGATGCTTGTTTCCTCTTCATACCTGATCATACGTAAGTAATATGACTTAGGCAGTATAAAGTTCTCATCGATCAAAGTATCACATAGGAACAAGTTCACCTGTTGCTTAAGTAGCTTCGCACGAGCTCGTGTCATTGGTCCAATCCCGACTTCATTGAAGTTGAGCTTCACAGCAGCATTGTATTCATCTTGTAACGATGGAGGTAGTAGTGTGGTAGGGATGTCCTCATCATAGAGTCAACCAAAAGATTGCTAGTCATACCAATGATAATTTCAGTGGGTGCACTCATATTTCAAGACAAATTAATGTGATCAATTGGTACACCCAACCAAAAATCTCTCTTAGCATGTAACTCATTTAGGGCACTCGAATTGATAGATGCATGAATGTCCGCAAAAGAAGCACCCAAAATATTTGGTATTGTAGCATGCAATTCAGTGGGTGTACTTAAATCAATAGAAGAATCCATTTCTGCATTAATAATTTCAGTGGACGCGCACATCGTCAAAGAAGAATTGAAAACAGGACTAATTGCGCTCACAACAACATCAATCTCAGTGGTATGATCACATGGTACTTGCAAATCAGTAGTATGATCCTCTAATATAGGCGGTGTGACCAAATTATTTTCTACCTCGTCACATGGTATATTAATATCAACATTGCATTCATCAATCTCATGTGGAGGGATAAAATCAGTACCTTTATTTTTACCTTGTGAATCTGGCTCAAAATATGTCGGTGATGACGTGTCACAAGTTTGCGGATGTGCGATCCGCACAACAATATTCATGTGTGGAACGTTGGAAGAAACAACCGGTGCTAGTGTGCATGAATTGAAGGCACCGGAATGGTCCAACGTTTTCAACTGTGTGTGTTTCTCAAAAGCACAAGCGCAAACATATATATCAATAGTAGTACGAGGAATATACTTAAACATAACCTTAATATCAGGGTTCAAGCCGTTAAAAAACATGTTTCTAGTATTTTCCTCAAATTCTTTTATATTACAACGGTACATGTAAAATTTAAATTCCTGATAGTAAACATGCACGGTGTTACTACCTTGTTCTAACAGTTTGAGTCTGCGGATCATTTCACTTTGATGAGAAAGAGGCACAAATCTATGTCGCAAAGAAGATTTTAAATCTCCCCAAGTGGTAGGTTTATTATCAATATTTTCTTTATAAGTCATATCCCACCAAATGGAAGCAAAACCCGTAAAAACTCTAGCAGCAGTTCTTACTTTCTCATGTTCAGTAAAATCATGGCATCCAAAAATATGCTCGACCTCAAACTCCCAATCAAAATAAGCATCAGTATTATATCTAACCTCATAAACTGGTAAAGAAATAACCTGATCATGATCTCCAATAAATGGTCGCACGTGCATCTCCATGTTCGTCATGGTCTTCGGGTCGGCGGATTGGTCCTCAATTCCTGGCATGGTTAGTACCCAAAAATCACAAGTGTATATGCCTACAAGCTATGCAAATATGGTGGTATCACGCGCAATCTGTCAAGCAAAATACAAAGCTCTTACAAGTTCTTACCAAACAGGAGGAAGGCGATATGACAACCAGCAAAGATCAGCTTCTCCCCGAAATTGCACAAAGCGATTACCAGGTGTCGACACAAAGCACGTGAAGAAATATGTGGAGCTCTGGGAAGGCAAAGTATAGTGATATGGTGGCACAGTAATCAAATCAGCGATGCAAATTGAGTAAACGCGCAACGAAGGTACTGTGCTGGTCCTAGGCTAGATCTTATTAGAGACGCGAGCCTAAATCACCAACGAGGTCACGACGCGGCACAAAATGCAAGAGGCAGCGAAACTGGCGCTGAAGGATAGAGGCACCTATGGTAAGGCGCCCAGTCTTTTTTTTTGGACTCAACTTGGCGCTAGACCCTAGAGGTCTCAATGGTAGGGCTCCCAGATTTTTTTGCGGAATCTACCTTGGCGCTAGACCACTGAGGTCTCTATGGTCGGGGCCCAGAATATTTTTTGACTCAACTTGGCGTTAGACCCTAGAGGTCTCTATGGTAGGGCGCCCAGATTTTTTTTTGAGGAATCTACATTGGCGCTAGACCACAGAGGTCTCTATGGTCGGGCGCCCAGAATTTTTTTTTGCAGCTAGACTGCTATCAGGATTCCGACGGAAAACGCGAAATTGACCAAGAAAATGGATCTAAAACCCGAAAAAACTCTGAAACAAAGATCAAGAAAGACCCTACGATGATGGGAAGAAAAGGGGCACAACAAGGAGTTGATGGCAGATGTGGCGGAAGTGTATGGTGGCGGTGATATGGCGAGGACTGCAAGCGGAGATGGTGCGGCGGCGACGTGACTACTATGACCAGAACTCGAAACTCTAACGACTCTAGGTACTAAGACCAGCACGCGACAAAACGATTGCAGACAAAGACTCAAAAAGCAAAAACTGAAAAGATCATGCAAAGGCTTGGCACGGGCTATGGGACGGATGATCTAAACCTAATATATTTTTGGCTTTTTCGTGGGTTTTAGGTATGAAGCGATGCAATCTACACTAGGAAAACTGTAAAATCTCACCGAGCAACCTGAAATCTGATACCACTTGATAGGGCAAAGGTGTCTGATCTTTCGATGAGATGAAGATAGATTGATTTGTTGGTGGAGTTCGTGATTGACGATCCGACTACACGTGCAAAGTTCGTGCGCCAATGCAATCGCTAGGACAATCTCCGGGAGTTACTGATCTTGCGGGAGCACGATCAGCCTGACCAGAAGGTCTTAATTCCTACCTGAAATCGAGAACAAGTAAGAACTAAAGATGCAATCCGAATATTGTGAATAGAGATGAATGTTTGATTTATAATGGTGGGATTCCGAATAGTCGGTCTTGTTCTGGGCGTTGGCCTCAAAAGAAGTACACGAAGTTGCAGCAATCCAAGTTCTAATTACGGCTACAGAGGGATATATATATGGGGTAAGTGAAAGGATTTTCGTCCAACCAGCTAGGGTTGGCCAAAAACACACCTAAATGGGCCTTCCTCCACTTATATGGCCTCTTCAAATCCCCTAAAATACCTAATCCGAAAATACATGGGCCTGGCCCATTAAATAACGTGTCGCAACACCAAAAATAACTTTTGGACGAATTTTATGATGGGGAAACTTGTAGAATTCGTCCAAGCATTGTTGCTTCATTATGGTGGCTTCAATGTTCTGAAATCCTTGCTTGCAACGCCATTCTGAATCTTTGCAGGCCTGCTGCCATCTCCATGCACGTTCCTAATCCAATGCTTGGCATCCATGCTAGATCCATTCCTAAATAATATAAATACATTTGATTTAGGCAGCATCATATTCTCATATATATCAGGAAGAATTCCTAGTAACGAAGGTACTCGATAATTTAGTTGAAACACACAAGCTCTTGCGAGAGGTCCTTGTATTTGAAGTACAAGAGGATATGTGGTTGTAGGAGTATCGGTTGTATCTATCATAGCGATGTCCTCATCATCCTTCCCCTTCTTGAATTGAAGTTGTCCTTGACGTAGTCCCATCTTTTGCACCAAGATATGCCTTCAAATCGGAGGATGTGATGTCCTCATCAACTAAGATGTGACCTTTTGAGATTGTGTATGGTTTTGTTCCACGTGCACCTATTGATTTATTGCCTTTACTATCTTCGGTGCAAAATGATTTTGATGCTACACAACGTGCTGAATTGATATTAAAATTACATGAGACTACTAAAGACAACATAGAACGCATTCCGTAAACAAAACTAACCCAGTCCATTCTCACAAAAAAAAACTAACCCAGTCCGTAATCAAGAAATGCCTGTAGCGCGAATAGTGATGGAGTTGAACAAAATATATTTTCATAAAGTATGTATTGGATACTCCAAGGATTAATATATTTGTCTTCAAACGTAGTCAAATTCGACTTCCTCCGATCTATTATTTGCCACTATGTATCTAAAATTAAAATGTGGCTAGATACATTTACATTAATGTCAAGTGATATGAATCGGAGGGAACAAAGATTGAGTATGATTATAAGGAGCTTGCTAAGTATAAAATATTTGGGGATAGAGGAAGAAAGCATGGTGTGTTTCGTTTTCCTGCATTGCGCAAGTCTAAGCTAATGCCATGTGTCGCTGGTCCTTTTAAGGTGTTAGAGAAAATAAATGATAATACATATAAACTTGAGCTTCCTGCAGAATTGGGTCTGGTTAGTCCTACATTTAACATTGCAGATTTGAAGCCTTACTTTGGTGAAGAAGATGAGCTTGCGTCGAGGACGAATTCAATACAAGAAGGGGGGCATGATGAGGACATCTCATCTATTGATACAACCGCTGTACCTACAACCACACAAATACAAGGACCAATCACTCGAGCTCGTGCTAAAGAACTTAACTATCAGGTACTTTCGTTTCTTGGAACTATTCCTCAAATACATGAGAATATGATGCTGCCCAAATCAGATGTGTTTGTTACTCTTAGGAATGATGGACCTAGCATGGATGAGGAGGACATGCGTTGGAGCATGATCACCCATGGAGGAGATGGCAGCAAACATGTGAGGATTGAAGATGACACTGCGAGTGGAGATTTCAGAACTTTGAAGCCACCATAATTGGAGATGAAGACATGGACGAAATATAGAGTTTTCCACTTCATAATTTCGTCCATATGATTACATGGTGCTGCGACACCTTTAGTTTTGGGCCAGACCCATGTTATTTTCGCAGGAATTAAGTCAGCAACTTTTTAGAGTCCGTATTGAAGGGGGAAAGGCCTTCTAGGGTTTGGTTCGGCCACCATATGCAAGGCTGGCCGAAACCCCACTTTTTCCTCCTTTAAATACCCCCATAGCCGTCACGTGTAGACTCGGATTTTTTTTAGACTAAAAGTTAGCCATTGCTGCAACTCTCGTGTACTTCTTTTGAGGCCAACGCCCAGAACAAGACCGACTATTCGGAATCCCACCTTATTCAATAAAGCTTTCATCTATATCCGCAATATTATGATTGCAATATTAGTTCTTACTTGTTCTCGATTTCAGGTAGGAATTAAGACCCTCGGCGAGTCAGGCTGATTGCGCATCCGCAAGATCAGTAACTCTCGGAGATTGTCCTAGCGATTGCATTGGCACACGAGCTTTGCATGTGTAGTCGGATCGTCAAGCATGAACTCCACAAACAAATCGATGCTATCATACTCTCATCGAAAGATCGGCCACCTTTTCCCTATCATTGTGCCAACAAGATGTTTCAAGATATATTGCATAAGACGCAAAAGGGGTGACGAAACATTGGAACAAACTGCAAACATGCTAAGAACTGTCGGAAACACACATGGGTGAAGGCTTTTATGAACATACCCGTTGGCATGAATATCATGAGTTGGATGATCCATCTCGTCCTTGCCGTCGGGTTTGGTGTGGTGATCGGTTAGTATGAGTACGGTGCGGTGTTCGATCTTCTTGTTGAAATCCTTGTTGAGGTAGCTTTCTAGCGCTCGTTTTGTTAGCTCATGCTCCGTGGAGGTTGAGATTGTCGTTCTTGTAATTATACACACAATAGGCAAAAGAAAGAGTGTGTGTGCATGGTATAGGAACACATCATCCATCATGATGTGCCATGTCTTGTGCACATCACCATCAGTGTCAATCAAGATTTTGTAAAATGCATGGCGAGTGTGCATATGGCATGATGGTGCATTTGTGGCATGTGGTAACTTTGAATCTTCCAAAATTGAGAAGGCTATGGGGGCCCTCTCATTAACAATGAAATAAGCATTCTTGCATACCAAGAATTAGAAAGAGCAATTGTTCACAATCTTGGATGCAAGGATCATGGAATAGTGCAAGCATTTTGGGCAAAGCATGCGAAAGCTAATGTCATCATTGTCAACAACACATGTGAAAGAGCAAGTAGTCCTCATATCGCAAGCAAGAGGATACAATTCATCATTTTTCGTGTCCACTAGTGGGATCATGGTCTCATCAATACCTTTAGTTTTACCTTGGTAGTCCGACTCAGTTGATGTAGGTATTGTGGTAGTTCTATGATCCACATGGTTGACATTGTCATCGTCATATAAGCATGGTGTGATGTGATCTTTTTGCACCATGTACATCTTCTTGTCCATCATTGGCGCTCCAACATCCATGGAACCTAGTGCAACATGAGGAAACACAAAAGAGGGAGAGGTTAAGGTGTTAGCAAATGTGATGGCCTCCATGGACCTATCAACTACCTCTCGCAACTCACTCGGTGTCTCACTCATCTCCTCCAATTGGAAGCACTCAATCTCACATATGGGGTGGCAGTCGCTCAACTCACTATCGCTAGCACTCAAGTGGGCTGAGTGGCTCTCATGCTCACATGGGATTGGTACCAACTCATCAATCAAGCATATAGGAGTAGGCTCGATCTTCTCATCTCCATGCGCCTCCATTGGTCAAGGGAGAATCCCATGCTCACCCTTCTCAACTCCATCGCCTCCCAAGTCATCCTCAAGCAGTAGCGCCATAGTGTCGTTGAGAGCTAGGCTCGGATGAACTTCACCCTTGAGTTGGCCTTGTTGACCTTCATCTTGAAGTGTGGGCGCCGTAGACTTGTTGGTGGCTTGGACATGTAGCTCGTCGGAGTGGAGCATCTCGGCGCTTGGTGTTGTGCATTGCCACGGCATGTGACCCTTGGCCTTGCACACCTCGCATAGGAGATTGGGACATTCCCGTGGAAGGTGGCCTTGTTTCTTGCACTTGTAGCATCGGAGTCCATAGGCATATGACGATGAGGGGTAACTGAGGTGGTGGCACAAGAAGTGGGAGTCGCCTTACTAGGAAGGTCCTCTTGATGTGCTCTATCCACCTTTGGAGTGGTAGACACCCTATGATGGTGTTTGTCGCCTTCATGTCGAGGCTCTCGTCGCCGTGCCTCATCACCATGTCTTGATGGGTGTCGTCGAAGATCCTTGGCGGATGTTTGTCGATGGCGATCATGAGGTGGCTTGTGGCGGCGAAGATCATGTGGGGACGTATGTCAATGGAGACCATGAGGTGGTAGTGGTCGACGACTATCATGAGATGGTGTGTGTCGATGACGGTCCTCGGCATGCCTAGGAGATGGCTCACTTGCCTTGGCATGTTTTTTTTGGCGCCTTGTTGAGCTCGGAGAGGAGAGTTGATGACGATCGTGTTGGGGATGCTCTTAATGATCCATATGACGAGCTCGATGTAGATGAACATGTGCATAAGCACTCTCGTGGTGGCGCCATCTTGAAGATCCTCTATCTTCATATGTAGCTCCATTGGCCAAGCGGGGGTACTTGGGAGCACCGGTAGTGTTCATGGTGGAGTCGAGGTGAGGCTCCACCATGGTGTCGATGTCGTACTCGTGGTGTTGCTCCACCATGTCGTCCATGCTTGTCGAGCCATTGTCGATGTAGAGCTCCTCGATATCGGTCATGTTCGCGATGCTTGTGGAGCCATAGTTGCTGTCGAGCTCCACATGATCTTCCACATCCGCGGTGCTTGCGGAGCCATAGTTGGTGTCGAGCTCCACATGCTCTTCCACATCTGCGGTGCTTGAGGAGCCATAGTTGGTGTCGAGCTCCACATGGTCTTCCACATCCGCGGTGCTTGCGAAGATATCCTCCTCAAAGTAGTCCATGTAGTCCTCCATACCTCTTCTTCACTATCCAAGTTAGCACGACAAAAGCTATATGGTGGATGTTAGTGGAAAAAACTACCGTCAAGTCTCACCTTGAAGTGATAGAATTGGGTCAACTAACTAAACCAAGAGATAATTCAATTTGTGCTGGGTACACACTGAAGCAGGGTGGCCTTTGGACACCTCGTCAGCAAGACCAACAAGTCCCCCAAGTGGACCAATGACGCGGGCTCGAGTTAAAGCGCTACATGATAAGGTGAACTCGCTCCTCACTACCATCGATCTCGGTACCCCATTTGATGGATTGCTACCTCATGCCGACACGCTTTGTGTTATTAGGTACAAGGTGCATCAAGACCCCGGAGAGGAGGACACACCATGGTCAAGAGAAGGAGAGGAGTAGCTGGACGTGAAGATGGGCATGGAGCTGGACCCGACGTCATCCGAAGAGCGCGAAGGGAGGAAGGGAACCAGCCGGTCCAGGACCCGGTCTGACCGGATCCATGACCGGGCACCCCGGTCCAAACCGGATCCCCCGCTGGCTGCAACCGGGCGTAGTACTGAGCCTCCGGAACCACTCTCCGGTCGCCCTCCGGTCTAGGACCCGGTCTGGACCGGATGCGCCGGTCCCAGGACCGGTCTGACCGGGCTCCTGACCGGATTCGTCGACTTGTCTTGACCAAAACTGCCTTAGTCGGCTACTTTGTACCTTTTCGCCATGTGTCGCCCTATAGGCCTATATAAGTACCCATGACGCCCCCTTTCACTCTTTAGACAAGATTTGGCTTAAAACTACTTTTGAGCTTCGTCTCCCTAGGGTTAGATCCCCTTTGTATCAAGGCAACTCTTGTTGAGGATTGGGCTACTTGTGAGTGAGATTCTAGTGTGCTCCACTCTCTCTCACTCACCGGTCTCCGTCTCCAACCCCGATCTCTCAATCCGTAATTCTACCTCGTGTCTCTTCCGGTTGATTCTATTGGCGTAGTCCATCGAGCCACGAGAGTAAGATTCGATTGTATCGGGTTGGCGTGCGTGGGTTTGTTCTTCGTGTTCACCAAATATGGTATCACGGCCACGAGAGACATTGCACGTGGCCCCGATTGTGAGGTGTGTGTGTAGTGTGGAGTCAAGCTTATAAGCAAGAACTCGCATGGCAAAATAGTAAAAGCGAGGCTAATGCTAACATAGTGCGAGAAAAAAAAACAAGAAAAACACAAAAAGAGTGCAAGTGGCACCATACATACAAAAGAGTGCAAGTGCCACCATACATACAAAAGAGTGCAAGTGCCACCGTATACAAAAGAGTAAAAAGCTTTTACGCAAAAGAGAGAGAAGAGAAGGGAGGCCGCGTGTGAATCTTGTTGTCTCTCAAGTTACAACCAAGCTTTGATCTCTTCTAGTGTTAGTGTGACACCGAGCAACACCTTGCATATAGGATCTTACATTCTTCCGCTCATTCCTTGGTCGCACTAACCCCGCTTATCCCGTGTGTGCGTTCCACAACTTTTCCGTGTTTATAGTGATCTCCACTTTGACACTTCGTTTTTGGACCTTACCCACTTTTAACAGCATACTTAATTTTGGATTTCATCTATTGGCTTTCCACCATACTCACCTAACACCATATTTGTTAGCTTTTGCGTGTGTCTTTGTGTGAGTGCCCGATACAATTGTCTTTGCTCTCGGTTTGTTGGATCGCCTCAACACTATCATACCAAGGTAAAAGTGCGAGGTAGTTTTCTTCCACTAACATACACAACATAGTTCTTGTCTTTCTATCATGGATAGGCACGGAGACGAAGCAAGGGAGGATGAAGTCCTACGCAACAGCGAGAGGTTGGCTACCCAACACAATGTATGGGCACAACGCCAAGAGTTCAAGGAGCAACTCACCTTGTTTGAGACACGCATCGACGAGCAATATGAAGAAGTGGCGCACAACTTCTCCGTTGTGAATCAAGATATATCTCTACTTCGTGAAGCTACGGACAACTTGAATGGCCAAGTGGCGGCCAATGATGCAAACATGGAGCAGCGCATGGATAGTCTCGAGCGCGCCATCAACAACTTGGGTCGCCGACATCGACATCGCTCTACTTCTTCATCATCATCAAGCTCGTCACAAGATTACTACTCTTATGATCGCCATACATCCTCAAACTCCAACTCAAGGCATGGAGATCATCATCGACCTCGTCGCCCGCATGCTCGTCATGAAGACTCTCTCTCCAACTCAAGGCGAGGAGAATTCCATCGCCATGCTCGTCCCCATGAACGTCCTCCACAAGAACAAGTTCTACACCAAGATTGTCATCAAGTGGATCACCATGGGTGTGACGACCAACCCCACGACAACGTCATCCACAACATGGAACCGGCACCTCATCGTGAACTACATGTTGATGCTCAAGACCAAGATCATCAAGATCCACCGAGGCGTGATCTCCGAAATCACCTCGCCATGACCAACGGGGACGAGGAGAACCGCAACATGATCAACATGAGAGGGCCATCCTTGGACGTCGTCAACAACCTCAACAACATCATCATCGTGAACCAAGTGAAGCTAGTGTTCAACTTCAACACCAACCCAATGCTATGGTTGGCCGTGGAAGACCTCCTCTACCACCTCAAGCCGCAAGAGATGAAGGCATCCGTCCTCGCCGAAGAAATTTGGAAGATGAAGAGAACATATTCGGCAAGCTCAAGTTCAACATGCCCAAGTTCAAGGGTGAAGACGATGCCGAGGCCTACCTCTCATGGGCACTCAAGGTTGACAAGATATTCCGCATCCACAACTACTCCGGTGCCAAGAAAGTGGCCATGGCGTCGCTTGAGTTTGAAGATTACGCCAACACTTGGTGGGAGCAAGTACTCACTCTAAGGGAAGAAAAGGGTGAACCCCCAATTGACACTTGGGAAGAGATGAAGGAAGAGATGCAAGCTCATTTTGTACCAACACACTACATGACCGACCTCTTCAAGAAACTCCAAAAATTGAAGCAAGGCACCAAGACCGTTGAGGAGTTCTACAAGGAAATGGAGTTAACTATGATGCGAGCCAACATCCAAGAGTCCGAGAACCAAACCATCGCTAGATTCTTCAATGGCCTCAACTACCCCATCAAGAGAATTGTGGAGTTCCAACAATATTACAACATGGTTGAGTTGGTTCACCAAGCTTCCAAAGCCGAGTGCCAAGTGAATGAGGACATCAAGTACTCCAAGTCCAAGTCATACTTCACCTCCAAGCTCGCTACAACAACTCCTACAACAAGTGTCAAGCCCGCCGTGTCCTCTACACCATCCAAGCAACCGACTATCCAAAGTCGCATGAAGCAAACGATGTCCTCCACCGCCTCCTCAAAGGCCTCTACGGGACCCTCTAATGTCACTTGCTTCAAGTGTGGCGCACAAGGCCACAAATCCTTTGAGTGCAAGAACACCAAGGTCATGATCACTATGGAGAATGGCGACATAGAGACGCTAAGTGAAGGCGAATATGAAGCGCTTGTACAAGCCGCCGTCGCCAATGAAGAAGATTACGATGAAGAGAGTGGAGAAGACCCTCTCTTATGCATGCATGACCCAAGCCCTTCACTTGTGGTCACAAGGGTGCTAACAACTCAACCTCAAGCTATGGAAGACCAAAGGTGCAACATCTTCCAAACCCGTGCCGGTATTGGTGGCAAGTCAATCAAGGTCATCATCGACGGAGGAAGTTGCCACAACTTAGCAAGCACCGAGTTGTGTGAGAAGCTCAAGCTCACGCTTCGCAAGCATCCTCATCCTTACCATGTCCAATGGTTAAGTGACAAGGGCAACGTCAAGATACAACATACCGTCACCGTCAACTTCAAGATTGGCCCCTATGAAGATACTATTGAGTGTGACGTGGTGCCCATGACGGTGTGCCACATGTTGCTTGGCCGCCCATGGCAATTTGACAAGAAGGCTATACATGACGGATACTCAAATGCATACACCTTCACGTTCAAGGATAAGAAGTTTGAACTTCGCCCAATGACTCCTAGCCAAATCATTGCGGACAATGCGAAGGCTTTAGCGAGGGCACAACAACACACCCACCATAGTGAGTTGAGAGGAGAGGGAGCGACCCACCAAAAGGAGAGTGAGCGCCACAAGCCATATATGAGTGGGAGAAAGAGCGTCCTCCTAGCCATCAAAAGCGAGTGGAGAGAAGTGCAAGAAAACCCATCCACCACATCGCACTATGTGCTCATTTGCAAGGGGCCGTCTTCGGAGACTAACGACTTAACCAACATTCCTTTGTCTTTGTTGTCTCTTTTGAAGGAGTTTCAAGATGTCTTCCCCGACGAACTACCTCATGGACTTCCACCGCTTCGAGCCATAGAGCACCGCATCGACCTCATACCCGGTGCCCCGCTCCCAAACCGTGCCGCCTACCGCACCAACCTCGAAGACACAAAGGAGATTCAACGCCAAATACAAGATCTCCTCGCTAAAGGGTACGTTCGAGAAAGCCTTAGCCCTTGTGCCGTTCCGGTGATTCTTGTTCCTAAACCGGATGAGACGCAACGAATGTGTATGGATTGTCGACCCATCAATGCCATTACCGTTCGTTACCGCCATCCCGTACCGCGTTTAGATGACATGCTTGATGAGTTGAGTGGTGCCACGATCTTCTCTAAGGTAGATTTGCATAGTGCCTATCACCAAATCCGCATGGCAATTGGTGATGAATGGAAGACGGCATTCAAGACCAAACTTGGTCTCTATGAATGGCTTGTCATGCCATTTGGTCTTTCCAATGCTCCATCGACTTTTATGCGTCTTATGAACCATATCTTGAGACCGCTCATTGGCAAGAGCGTGGTTGTTTACTTTGATGATATTCTCATTTATAGCAAAAATCTCGAGGACCATGTTTGACGTGGGCATTACCCTTCGGGTAACCGATGTTGCTCTACCCTATACGGTCCAGGCTGGAGGCCCATGAAGGTACTCGATGGCAAGATGGGCCACTAGGACGGTGCAACGGAAGGTTCCTTGAAGTACAAGACACGGAAGGAGCCGAACAAGGAAAGTTTAGAGATAGATCTACCGTAAACCTAGTCGTACTCGATTAGACCTCTCGAGACCCGGCCTCCTATATAAAGGCCAGGAGAGGGGCTATCGAGGGACACAATCAATCTTAGCGATCTTAGCCAACAGAAGCTTAGACCTAGGTTACCCTAGCACTTAGCTATCTCGACGAGATCTCAGCCGAACTATTCGGCACCCCATTGTAACCCATTATCATCATAATCAAGGACAGACAGGCAGGACGTAAGGGTTTTACCTCATCGAGGGCCCCGAACGTGGGTAAATCGCTCTCGCCGCTTGTCTGAGAACCGATGTCTCGTGTCAGCTTGCAGGATTCCATCAACCCTAAGCCCCTATCGGAGGGCATTGCCGAGGAGCACCCTCGACAATTGGCGCCGTCTGTGGGAACCCTGTCAGCACAAGATCGGTCATCGGCAGATCCAATCATGACACCAGCGGCCTCACCGGCAACTTCATCAGCAACTTCATCGACACCGTCATCACCAAACCTGGGAAGCTCGATTCGATTCGGCTCCTACGAATTTACTCCACACAGCGATTTCTCCCGTTCAAACTTTTCAGATCTACAAGGAAACATGGAGATGACCTTCGACAGCGTCCACTACAACGTCAACGCGGAAGGAATCCTTCGATTGCTGGAATCGCCCACTTCCGGATCGACGAGTCCAAGCGCGTCATCATCACTCGACCTATCGGCTGGCCTGACAGGATCAACGTGTTCACCTGTGCCCTCGACTCCCCGCTCGGTGTCTTCCATGTCGGTAGGATCCGACGATCCCACATCTTCGGAGTTAACTTCGTACTATTGCTTGAACTGCGACACCAGACACGGGCTGGGATCGAGTGACACGCCGTTCATCTGCAATGCCCAATATTCATCGGGTGAAGACAGTATCGATAGCATCGTCCAAGGAACCACCCGAAGAACGGCACGCCATCAGGTTTGTGTCGCCAATAACACAGGAAACCCAAGGCGCAGAGAATACGGAGACCATACCCCTCGTTTCGGTAGACGGGCAAGTTTTGAAAACAGCGCCAGCAACCGCGATAGCGACTACGCCATCGCGGACAAGGAGTGGGCAGCAGCCAGGGCAGCAGTACTTAACAATACACCGCTCCCCGCAGGAACCTCGGTTGGAACCCTCAATGCTTATCGCTCTATACTAGAGAAAAACCGGGAGCACCTGTCGAAAGAGCAAGCCACCCTCGAGAGACGCCTATCTGCGGTAGATCGATCCAGTGAACGACGAAGGGGCTCGCAAGGGAGTGCCTCCCGAAACACTCAGGGAGCAGGCAAGCACCGGTCGAGACTATCCAGGCTTTCGGAAGATGACGCTAGAGAGATAACGTCGAACCTGACTAAATCCTTTATGACTACGGATACCGCGGGCATGCCACGGCCGAAAACCGTTGCAGGAGCAACGGCCAACCTCACCGCATACCTCATCAACCAGCGCCCCGAAGGATCCATGGCTCAAGCTCATCGAGGTGCCCTGGAGAGTCTCGCGATATTGGGAAACAACCTAGTCCCGCAAAGGAAAAGACCACGGCGCAGGCTAGTGGTTCGAAACATCATGCGAGAGATGCTCGGGATGAAATCACCCAGAGCAAGATCGACAAAGCAAGACGACGACGCGCCGCTAGGAAGGACAACGACAGTGATTCTTCGGATGAGGATCAGGAGTACGACGGCGAACTTAGGGGAGCCGACTGTTTAAGTTACAAAATCCGTGAAACGATGCCACCTAAAAAGTTCAAGCCTACCCCTACCGACGCTGCCAAATACGATGGGCAGCAGGAACCAAGATCTTGGATAGACGACTACCTGCAGACTGTGATCCTGCACAAGGGAAACCAGATAGCAGCGATGCAGTGCTTGCAGCTCTACTTGAAGGATTCAGCGCGAGCCTGGCTAAGGGGGCTGCCGAAGGGTTCCATTAAATCATGGGACGACCTAGTAGATGCCTTCGTTGCCAATTTCCAAGCAACATACAAGAGACCCGTCGGGATTGAAGAGTTACGAAATTGCCAATAGAAGCAGAAGGAGTCGATGCGCTCATACATCGGGAGATTCACCAAACTCCTGAACGCTGCTGAAGACGTATCTGTCGACAGAGCAATCGACGCTTTCAGCGATGGCGTCCGGCGTGAGAGCTACATAGAAGAACTCGGGCGCAAAAAGCCAAAAACCATAACCAAGTTAATGGAAATCGCCAACAGTTGGGCTGATGGTGAGGACAATGTGCGAAGGCCACGACAGCGTAGTGACGACGAAGATGACGACCAGCCGAAGCACGACTCGGGTGGCCGAAGGGATCGTCACAAGAGAAGGAAGAACCGCAACTATGATGACAACAACCTGGTAGCCGCAGGGAACTCTGATCGGCAGGACGATCGATATGACGAAAGAAGAGACGATCAACAGGACGGTAATCGGAACAACTCTGGGAACCGTGGCAACTACAAACCACGGCAACAGAGGACTCCCGAACTACCCTACGCTGAGCAGATCAACGCCCCCTGTTACCTGCACTCGTATGTTGATTCCAAGGACGGCAAAACGAAGTCGAGTCACCTGCTCAGGGATTGTCGGCAGTTCCTTGACATGCACAAACTCATCCAGCAGTCAGGTCAACAACAGCTACCACTACCACCCCCACCTCCACCGCAGCATCAAGTCCAGCAGGCTCAACCTCATCAACCCAACGAGGCGTTCCCGCTACCACGTGGGCAGATGAGCATGATCCACAGGACAGGTGTTTCGAGAAGAGAGATGAAGAAGCTCACCCGAGAGATTAACCTGGCAGAAAGCATCATGGCGAACATCCCCGAGTATGTCGAGTGGTCCTCTCAGAACATTACGTTCAGTCGAGCAGATCACCCGATGACCATACCAAAACCAGGACACGCTGCCTTAGTAGTCGAGGCACAAATTGGGGGGTTCAAGATGAGCAAAGTCTTCATGGATGGTGGAAGCGGGTTAAACCTGATATTGGTCGACACAATCAGAAGTATGGGGATCACCATGAGGATGCTAGAAGAAACAGACACTTGCTTCCATGGGATCCTTCCAACCGCACCGGGCTACTCTCTTGGCAAAGTTTACCTGAATGTCGTCTTCGGCAAAGCCGACAATTTCAGGAAGGAAAAGATCGAGTTTGAAGTAGTGAACTGGGAGTCACAGTATCACGCTATACTCGGGAGACCAGCTTATGCCAAGTTCATGGCTGTGCCGCACTATGCATACCTCAAGCTGAAAATGCGTGGGAACAATGGGAAAAACATCACAGTCTATGGAAGTTTTTCACGCTCGGACAATTGTGATCGCGACTTTCAGAGGATTGCTGCAAAGTTCGGGTCACAACAAGAAATCGTCGACCCTCTGCCCAAGCTGTCATTACGCGAAATCAAGGAGGAAAAAGATGTCAGGGAAACCAAGAAGAAGCCAGCCGCTCCTGCCCTTAAAGCTTCGGCATCGGAAGCTTCGGCAACAAAAGGTTCAGCAGTTAATGGTGCAGAAGGCATAGGAGACAGCAAGATGCTGGCAATCACTGCCCAAACCCCCGGTGAAACCAACAACGCTGCAACAACCACTAACGTGGTGAAGAAGCCAGAAGAAGAGAAGAACCCCTTCCTTGCTTAAGCAATTTATCAGCGTTTAATTTTTTCCCCTTTATTTTAAACAGGGCCTTCCTTTTTTCGCCCTCTAGTCTCATGCTTACCTTATTAATAAGAATTTAAGCTTCGATCCTTTGTTAAGCATTGCAGTAATTCAAAACGTCTAAAGCCTCATCACTATACAACATAGTACGAGGCAGAAGATCGTGCCCCAAAAGAAAAGCCTCTACGAGTGCTAAAAGATACGAAGCAAACAAGGATGTTAATCCTTCCCTCTGCTATAGATGCCTCCACGAGCGCCGCAAATAGCAAGAGTTTGGAAATACACATAATACAACCCACGTTCGATATTTTACTTATGAAAATATCAAGGAACAACGGGCTCATCGGCAGCATCATTGCACCCGAGAAATTCGGGAGTGACTGCCGAAACATACATCGGTTGAAAGCAAAGTTGCGCATAGAACAGGTTTAGCAAAACCTGCAACACGAGCTGATCACTCAAATGGTTTGATAACCAACCAATACACATACATTTAAACGAGCAACTCAGATTCGCTCAGTCAAAACTTGCCAACGGCATTAGCACGGTAAAAGTACATATGCATGTATCTACCGAATAAAAGGGCCTCATTACATAATCCAAACACTTGGATGAAGTGGCTGATGCGTGTAGTTGACACGTCCGTTGGGAACCCCAAGAGGAAGGTGTGATGCGCACAGCGGCAAGTTTCCCTCAGTAAGAAACCAAGGTTTAATCGAACCAGTAGGAGTCAAGAAGCACGTTGAAGGTTGATGGCGGCGGGATGTAGTGCGGCGCAACACCGGAGATTCCGGTGCCAACGTGGAACCCGCACAACACAACCAAAGTACTTTGCCCCAACGAAACAGTGGAGGTTGTCAATCTCACCGGCTTGTCTGTAACAAAGGATTAACCGAATTGTGTGGAAGATGATTGTTTGCGGAGAAAACAAGTAAAACAAGTATTGCAGACAGATTTGTATTTCAGTATTAAAAGAATGGACCGGGGTCCACAGCTCACTAGAGGTGTCTCTCCCATAAGATAAAAGCATGTTGGGTGAACAAATTACAGTCGGGCAATTGACAAATAGAGAGGGCATAACAATGCACATACATGGCATGATAAGTATAGTGAGATTTAATTGGGCATTACGACAAAGTACATAGACCGCCATCCAACCGCATCTATGCCTAAAAAGTCCACCTTCAGAGTTATCGTCCGAACCCCTTCCAGTATTAAGTTGCAAAGCAACAGACAATTGCATTAAGTATGGTGCGTAATGTAATCAACAACTACATCCTCGGACATAGCGCCAATGTTTTATCCCTAGTGGCAACAAGCACAACACAACCTTAGGGGTTTCTGTCACTCCCCGGTGTCAATGCGGCATGAACCCACTATCGAGCATAAATACTCCCTCTTGGAGTTACTAGCATCAACTTGGCCGAGCCTCTACTAATAACGGAGAGCATGCAAGATCATAAACAACACATATGAAATAACTTGATAATTAACATAACATGGTATTCTCTATCCATCGGATCCCGACAAACACAACATAGAGTATTACGGATAGATGATCTTGATCATGTTAGGCAGCTCACAAGATCCAACAATGAAGCACAATGAGGAGAAGACAACCATCTAGCTACCGCTATGGACCCATAGTCCAGGGGTGAACTACTCACTCATCACTCCGGAGGCGACCATGGCGGTGTAGAGTCCTCCGGGAGATGAATCCCTCTCCGGCAGGGTGCCGGAGGAGATCTCCGGAATCCCCCGAGATGGGATCGGCGGCGGCGGCGTCTCGCAAGGTTTTCCGTATCGTGGTTTTTCGCCTCGGGGTTTCGCGACGGAGGCTTTAAGTAGGCGGCAGGCAGTAGTCGGGGGCCGACGAGGGGCCCACACCACAGGGCGGCGCGGGCCCCCTTGGCCGCGCCGCCATGTAGTTTGGCCACCTCGTGGCCCCACTTCGTATGCTCTTCGGTCTTCCGGAAGGTTCGTGGCGAAATAGGCCCCGGGTCTTTGTTTCGTCCAATTCCGAGAATATTTCGTTACTAGGATTTCGAAACCAAAAATAGCAGAAAACAGGAACCGGCACTTCGGCATCTTGTTAATAGGTTAGTTCCGTAAAATGCACGAATATGACATAAAGTGTGCATAAGACATGTAGGTATCATCAATAATATGGCATAGAACATAAGAAATTATCGATACGTCGGAGACGTATCAAGCATCCCCAAGCTTAGTTCTGCTTCGTCCCGAGCGGGTAAAACGATAACAAAGATAATTTCCGAAGTGATATGCCATCATAACCTTGATCATACTATTTGTAAACATATGTAGTGGATGCAGCGATCAAAACAATGGTAATGTCATGAGTAAACAAGTGAATCATAAAGCAAAGACTTTTCATGAATAGTACTTCAAGACAAGTATTAATAAGTCTTGCATACGAGTTAACTCATAAAGCAATAAATCAAAGTAAAGGTATTGAAGCAACACAAAGGAACATTAAGTTTCAGCGGTTGCTTTCAACTTGTAACATGTATATCTCATGGATAATTGTCAACATAGAGTAATATAACAAGTACAATATGCAAGTATGTAGGAATCAATGCACAGTTCACACAAGTGTTTGCTTCTTGAGGTGGAGAGAGATAGGTGAACTGACTCAACATAAAAGTAAAAGAATGGTCCTTCAAAGAGGAAAGCATCGATTGCTATATTTGTGCTAGAGCTTTTATTTTGAAAACATGAAATAATTTTGTCAACGGTAGTAATAAGGCATATGAGTTATGAAAGTTATATCTTACAAGTTGCAAGCCTCATGCGTAGTATACTAATAGTGCCCGCACCTTGTCCTAATTAGCTTGGACTACCGGATCTTTGCAATGCACATGTTTTAACCAAGTGTCACAATGGGGTACCTCCATGCCGCCTGTACAAAGGTCTAAGGAGAAAGCTCGCATTTTGGATTTCTCGCTTTTGATTATTCTCAACTTAGACATCCATACCGGGACAACATGGACAACAGATAATGGACTCCTCTTTAATGCATAAGCATGTGGCAACAATTATTATTCTCATATGAGATTGAGGATATATGTCCAAAACTGAAACTTCCACCATGATTCATGGTTTTAGTTAGCGGCCCAAAGTTCTTCTCTAACAATATGCATGCTCCAACCATAAAGGTGGTAGATCTCTCTTACTTCAGACAAGACGGACATGCATAGCAACTCACATGATATCCAACAAAGAATAGTTGATGGCGTCCCCGTAAACATGGTTATCGCACAACAAGCAACTTAATAAGAGATAAAGTGCATAAGTACATATTCAATACCACAATAGTTTTTAAGCTATTTGTCCCATGAGCTATATATTGCAAAGGTGAACGATGGAATTTTAAAGGTAGCACTCAAGCAATTTACTTTGGAATGGCGGATAAATACCATGTAGTAGGTAGGTATGGTGGACACAAATGGCATAGTGGTTGGCTCAAGTATTTTGGATGCATGAGAAGTATTCCCTCTCGATACAAGGTTTAGACTAGCAAGGTTATTTGAAACAAACACAAGGATGAACGGTACGTAAAAACTCACATAAAAGACATATTGTAAACATTATAAGATTCTACACCGTCTTCCTTGTTGTTCAAAACTCAATACTAGATGTTATCTAGACTCTAGAGAAACCAAATATGCAAACCAAATTAGCAAGCTCTAAGTATTTCTTCATTAATGGGTGCAAAGTATATGATGCAAGAGCTTAAACATGAGCACAACAATTGCCAAGTATCAAATTATCCAAGACATTTTAGAATTACTACATGTAGTATTTTCCAACTCCAACCATATAACAATTTAACGAAGAAGAAACTTCGCCATGAATACTATGAGTAGAGCCTAAGGACATATTTGTCCATATGCTACAGCGGAGCGTGTCTCTCTCCCATAAAGTGAATGCTAGGATCCATTTTATTCAAACAAAACAAAAACAAAAACAAACCGACGCTCCAAGCAAAGTACATAAGATGTGACGGAATAAAAATATAGTTTCAGGGGAGGAACCCGATAATGTTGTCGATGAAGAAGGGGATGCCTTGGGCATCCCCAAGCTTAGACGCTTGAGTCTTCTTATAATATGCAGGGGTGAACCACCGGGGCATCCCCAAGCTTAGAGCTTTCACTCTCCTTGATCATATTGCATCATACTCCTCTCTTGATCCTTGAAAACTTCCTCCACACCAAACTCGAAACAACTCATTAGAGGGTTAGTGCATAATAAAAATTCACATGTTCAGAGGTGACACAATCATTCTTAACACTTCTGGACATTGCATAAAGCTACTGGACATTAATGGATCAAAGAAATTCATCCAACATAGCAAAAGAGGCAATGCAAAATAAAAAGGCAGAATCTGTCAAAACAGAACAGTCCGTAAAGATGGATTTTATTAGGCCACCAGACTTGCTCAAATGAAAATGCTCAAATTGAATGAAAGTTGCGTACATATCTGAGGATCATTCTCGTAAATTGGCTTAAATTTCTGAGCTACCTACAGGGAGGTAGACCCAGATTCGTGACAGCAAAGAAATCTGTAACTGCGCAGTGATCCAAATCTAGTACTTACTTTACTATCAAATACTTTACTTGGCACAACAAAACTCAAAACTAAGATAAGGAGAGGTTGCTACAGTAGTAAACAACTTCCAAGACACAAATATAAAACAAAAATACTGTAGTAAAAACATGGGTTGTCTCCCATAAGCGTTTTTCTTTAACGCCTTTCAGCTAGGCGCAGAAAGTGTATCTCAAGTGACATCGAGAGACGAAGCATCAACATCATAATTTGTTCTAATAATAGAATCATAAGGTAACTTCATTCTCTTTCTAGGGAAGTGTTCCATACCTTTCTTGAGAGGAAATTGATATTTAATATTACCTTCCTTCATATCAATAGTAGCACCAACGGTTCGAAGAAAAGGTCTTCCCAATATAATGGGGCAAGATGCATTACATTCAATATCCAAGACAACAAAATCAATGGGGACAAGGTTATTGTTAACCATAATATGAACATTATCAACTTTCCCCAAAGGTTTCTTTTTAGCATTATCAGCGAGATTAACATCCAAATAACAATTCTTCAATGGTGGCAAGTCAAGCATATCATAGACTTTCTTAGGCATAACAGAAATACTTGCACCAAGATCACATAAAGCATTACAATCAAAATCTTTGACTCTCATTTTAATGATGGGCTCCCAACCATCCTCTAGCTTTCTAGGAATAGAAGTTTCAAGTTTTAGTTTCTCTTCTCTAGCTTTTATGAGAGCATTTGTAATATGTTTTGTGAAAGCCAAGTTTACGACGCTAGCATTAGGACTTTTAGCAAGTTTTTGCAAGAACTTTATAACTTCAGAGATGTGGCAATCATAAAAATCTAAATCATTACAATCTAAAGCAATGGGATTATCATCCCCAAGGTTGGAAAAAATTTCAGCAGCTTTATCACAAGCGGCTTCAACAGCTTTTAGCAAGCTCGAGTAATTTTGCGCGCTTTGCACTAGGAGTAGAAGCATTGCCAACACCAATTATTTTACCATTGATAGTAGGAGGTGCAGCAACATATGAATCATTAGCATTGCTAGTGGTGGTAATAGTCCAAACTTTAGCTACATTTTCCTTTTTAGCTAGTTTTTCATTTTCTTCTCTATCCCACCTAGCACGCAGTTCAGCCATTAATCTTATATTCTCATTAATTCTAACTTGGATGGCATTTGCTGTAGTAACAATTTTATTTTCAATATCCCTATTAGGCATAACTTTTGATTTCAAAAGATCAACATCGAGGCAAGACTATCAACTCTAGAAGCAAGAATATCAATTTTATTGAGCTTTTCCTCAACATGATTTGTTAAAGGCAGTTTGTGTACTAATAAATTCTTTAAGCATGGCTTCAAGTCCAAGGGGTGTATTCCTATTATTGTTGTAAGAATTCCCATAAGAATTAGCATAGCCGTTACCATTATTATAAGGATATGGCCTATAGTTATTACTAGAATTGTTCCGATAAGCATTGTTGTTGAAATTATTATTTTTAATGAAGTTTACATCAACATGTTCTTCTTGGGCAACCAATGAAGCTAATGGAACATTATTAGGATCAACATTAGTCCTATCATTCGCAAGCATAGACATAATAGCATCAACCTTATCATTCAAGGAAGAGGATTCTTCAACAGAATTTACCTTCTTACCTTGTGGAGCTCTTTCCGTGTGCCATTCAGAGTAATTAACCATCATATTATCAAGAAGCTTTGTTGCTTCACCAAGAGTGATGGACATAAAGGTACCTCCAGCAGCTGAATCCAATAAATTCCGCGAAGAAAAATTTAGTCCTGCATAGAAGGTTTGGATGATCATCCAAGTAGTCATCCATGGGTTGGGCAATTTTTAACCAGAGATTTCATTCTTTCCCAAGCTTGAGCAACATGTTCATTATCCAATTGTTTAAAATTCATTATGCTACTCCTCAAAGATATAATTTTAGCAGGGGGATAATATGTACCAATAAAAGCATCCTTGCATTTAGTCCAGGAATCAATACTATTCTTAGGCAGAGATAGCAACCAATCTTTAGCTCTTCCTCTTAATGAGAAAGGAAACAATTTTAATTTTATAATGTCACCATCTACATCTTTATACTTTTTCATTTCACATAGTTCAACAAAATTATTGAGATGGGCAGCAGCATCATCGTAACTAACACTGCAAAATTGCTCTCGCATAACTAGATTCAGTAAAGCAGGTTTAATTTCAAAGAATTCTGCTGTAGTAGCAGGTGGAGCAATAGGTGCGCATAAGAAATCATTATTATTTGTGCTAGTAAAGTCACACAACTTAGTATTTTCAGGGTTAGCCATTTTAGCAGTAGTAAATAAAGCAAACTAGATAAAGTAAATACAAGTAAACTAATTTTTTTGTGTTTTTGATATAGCAAACAAGACAGTAAATAAAGTAAAACTAGCAACTAATTTTTTTGTGTTTTGATATAATGCAGCAAACAAAGTAGTAAATAAAATAAAGCAAGACAAAAACAAAGTAAAGAGATTGAGAAGTGGAGACTCCCCTTGCAGCGTGTCTTGATCTCCCGGCAACGGCGCCGGAAATTTGCTTGATGCGTGTAGTTGACACGTCCGTTGGGAACCCCAAGAGGAAGGTGTGATGCGCACAGCGGCAAGTTTCCCTCAGTAAGAAACCAAGGTTTAATCGAACCAGTAGGAGTCAAGAAGCACGTTGAAGGTTGATGGCGGCGGGATGTAGTGCGGCGCAACAACAGAGATTCCGGCGCCAACGTGGAACCTGCACAACACAACCAAAGTACTTTGCCCCAACGAAACAGTGAGGTTGTCAATCTCACCGGCTTGCAGTAACAAAGGATTAACCGAATTGTGTGGAAGATGATTGTTTGCAGAGAAAACAGTAAAACAAGTATTGCAGCAGATTTGTATTTCAGTATTAAAAGAATGGACCGGGGTCCACAGCTCACTAGAGGTGTCTCTCCCATAAGATAAAAGCATGTTGGGTGAACAAATTACAGTCGGGCAATTGACAAATAGAGAGGGCATAACAATGCACATACATGGCATGATAAGTATAGTGAGATTTAATTGGGCATTACGACAAAGTACATAGACCGCCATCCAACCGCATCTATGCCTAAAAAGTCCACCTTCGAGTTATCATCCGAACCCCTTCCAGTATTAAGTTGCAAAGCAACAGTACAATTGCATTAAGTATGGTGCGTAATGTAATCAACAACTACATCCTCGGACATAGCGCCAATGTTTTATCCCTAGTGGCAACAACGACAACACAACCTTAGGGGTTTCGTCACTCCCCAGGTGTCAATGCGGCATGAACCCACTATCGAGCATAAATACTCCCTCTTGGAGTTACTAGAATCAACTTGGCCGGAGCCTCTACTAATAACGGAGAGCATGCAAGATCATAAACAACACATATGAAATAACTTGATAATTAACATAACATGGTATTCTCTATCCATCGGATCCCGACAAACACAGCATAGAGTATTACAGATAGATGATCTTGATCATGTTAGGCAGCTCACAAGATCCAACAATGAAGC
Organism: Lolium rigidum; assembly: GCF_022539505.1. NCBI lineage: Eukaryota > Viridiplantae > Streptophyta > Magnoliopsida > Poales > Poaceae > Lolium > Lolium rigidum. Next base: position 189,876,572 of record NC_061510.1, on the reverse strand, counting down.
ACAAAGAGGAGAAGACAACCATCTAGCTACTGCTATGGACCCATAGTCCAGGGGTGAACTACTCACTCATCACTCCGGAGGCGACCATGACGGTGTAGAGTCCTCCGGGAGATGAATCCCCTCTCCGGCAATCTCCAGAATCCCCCGAGATGGGATCGGCGGCGGCGGCGTCTCAGTAAGGTTTTCCGTATCGTGGTTTTTCGCCTCAGGGGTTTCGCGACGGAGGCTTTAAGTAGGCGGAAGGGCGAGTCGGGGGTCGACGAGGGGCCCACACCACGAGGCGGCGCGGGCCCCCTTGGCCGCGCCGCCATGTGGTTTGGCCACCTCGTGGCCCCACTTCGTGTGCTCTTCGGTCTTCTGGAAGGTTCGTGGCGAAATAGGCCCCCGGGTCTTTGTTTCGTCCAATTCCGAGAATATTTCGTTACTAGGATTTCGAAACCAAAAACAGCAGAAAACGTGAACTGGCACTTCGGCATCTTGTTAATAGGTTAGTTCCAGAAAATGCACGAATATGACATAAAGTGTGCATAAGACATGTAGGTATCATCAATAATATGGCATAGAACATAAGAAATTATCGATACGTCGGAGACGTATCAGTGGCCAAAATATCTATTTACAAAACAAACTTTAATCCCTGAAATCACCTTTGCGGAGTTCCTCTTTCCTCAGGTACCTTTGAGTCCTCCTCAAGTCTATCGACAATTATATTGGCGGGCAACAATACCTTCGGATACAGTGCCTCCAAGTCACCAGTTGCGTTGCCAATAGACAGCAAAGTTGCTGAGGGATAACGGGCGAGAACAAGGGCAAGTGCAAACCTGGCCCCTGCAAAAACTTGAGCACGCACCAAGTCTCGGATCTTCTTGGCATTACCGAACTCAGACATCAAAGTCAGCAGCGTAGGGGGAACTGCGTTTAAAGGGAACGTCGTTTTCCAAACCACCCTCATAGCTTTGTAGCACTTGTCGAAGAAGTGGTGGACTTGCTGAACTCGATCCTGAAATTGTGCGACAGCCGAAGCCTTCGAGTGCTCCCGCCAGAAAATCTCTTCGGCTGAGGATAGCTGGGTTAATGCATGCACACGCTCGTGAATCCGTTTGTTCTCTTCCGCACGGTTCAGAGCTATGACTGGCAAAGAAACAAATGGAGGATCAGACAAGGCGTTGTTGACTAAAGGGCGCAGGGATCAAGAAACTCACAGTTCAAACTCTCGGTAGCTTTATGCAGTTCAGTAAGAGCGTACCGCTCCACGTCGGCTGCAATCTCGCTCTTCTTATTGACAATAGCAGCTAAGGCGTAAGTGCTGCGCAGGTCCTTTTTCATCTGGGTGATCCGATCCTTCATCCGCTGAATCCGATCACCTTCGGGAAGAACACCCGAAGAGTCGTCGACAAATGAGGGCACCGGGAAAACCTGCAGGAAACAACGTTAAAAAGGATGTCGGATATGGCCAAATTGAACATCCAACGTAACTCCCATCGGGAGAAGTGCAAGTAACTACTATCGGGAGAAGTGCAAGTGAAAATATTATGATAAAAGTGTGCCAGCAACATTGCCAGCACGGAGTTCATTACAAACATAAAGTTTTATAACGGAACAATGTTTCACATCAGCTCGAAGATAAGTTTGTTACAAAAATCAAGGGGCCTGGGTCTGATTCGACAAACTAGGTCCAGCCGATGTCTTCCCTGACGAGACTAGTTCAAGGAGCTGACGAGCACAAGTAAGGGCAGACGTTTTAAAGGCGCTTAAGTCAACGAATCGCGCATCTTGCTCTTTCGGCAGCTCCTTAGTCATCTCTTCGATGTCAGCCTTAAAGCCGTAACCCATCATAAGTTGGAAGGCAAGGAGGGCACCATAGGTACGCGAAGTACGCTTGAATACCTCAATAACCTCCTTGGTGTCAACCGCGAAGGCTTCAATCAGCTGCCCCAGAGTCTTCTCTTGCTTGATCTTGGGGAAAATCATCGAGTGCATCCGCGCCAGGGCACCCTTTCCCTTTTCAAGAAGCTCCCGGGTAAGCTGGTGGGAGGCGAGAGCCATCGACACACCATTTTCCGGAGAGTTGTTCGGAACTTTGTCCAAGGCAGCAGCAGGGATGCTGGCGGCTTCTGCAAGAAATCGAATTGGAAAAAATCATTGATAAAGAAACGAATCCATAAGAGTAATAACCAACAGAGATGTATGAAAGAGCTTACCAAGTAGAGCCAAAGCAGATTGACGAAGGAGCTCATCCTTCTCAGCTGCCCGAGTTTCCTCCTCCTTCAGCCTCTCCTTCAGTTTGCTCAGCTCCTCTTTCAGGGAGTCGACCTCCTGGCGAGCTGTGGCAGCCTTTTTAATGGTGCCGTCCAACTTTGAAGAGGAAGACTTAACTTCCTCCTACAGTCGAACTTTGTCCACCTCCAAAGAGGTAAATTGAGAGGCAAAGGCCTCTAAAGAAGATATCACACCTCGCAGGTCCTTAAGGGAAAAAGGATGTTTTACAAAGAATCATTAGGCAAGGCATACTCCAAGAGATTCGCGTTGTATTCAAAAAGGACTTACTGAAGGAGGAATCGTGGTGGCAACAGGAATGTCTTTCCCCTTGGAAAGGGAAGAAGCAGTCGATGCCTGGGCCGCGGGAGTTGCCTTAGGAGCCGAAGCTTCGGAAGCTGCAACAGCCGGCGGAACAACATCAGACCTGGCTTTCTTAGACGGAGGCTCGATGAAACCTTCATCACTACAAAAAGGAAACGGTCGACAGAAGTTATGCAGAGAATGCGAGAAACAAGAGGACAAAATATAGCAAAAAAGAAAAAGGTACTTACATATCAAGAAGATCGTCTTCGTCAGGAAAGCCGCCGATTGATCTCTTCACGGGCGAAGCTCTGGTCTCCTCCACATCTGCATTAACAAAGGCATCACGATCAGCGTCATCATCACGCACTGATCCCTCTGTGTCGCAAGCGTCATCGGCTGAAGGAGGAAGATTGGTGTGAACAGTTTCTGAATCTATCGGATCATCACGATCGCTTTCTGGGCTTGTATGCTCGACAGTTTGAAAATCAACGGGTACTGAGGAGCCTCTCCCCTCAGAAATGTTGTGCAAATCCCCAAAGGCTATGGCGGTCTATCGAAGAAAAAATAAATGAGAACAATGGTACTTATGTTGACTAAGTGAGAATAGCATAATAAGAATTTGAAAGGGGAAGTTACCTCTGGCGGTGGATGTTCGGCATCAAAAGGAGTGTAAGAAGATGTCAATGGGATTGAGTCCTCTTGACTAAAGAAAGTAAGGCGACGGACTTCATCGAGCAGTTCCTTTTCCGACAGTTCGGCAGCATTAATCTTGGTCTCATCCTTTGGACCTGAATACAACCACATCGGGCGAACTCTGGCCATGATTGGTTGGACTCGACGTTTCAGGAACACTGCCGCCACCTCTGTGCCGACCATGGTTTGGCCATCTGCTTCCTTGATCCGAAGGAATTTGGCAAATAATTCATCGGCTGCTACTCTTTCGTCGGGAGAGAGAATATTCTTCCAGGAATTCTTAGGCTTGGCTTCAAGGACATCGACAAAGCAAGGAAGCTGGGATTCGGGTGACAAGGAATCCTTGACGTAAAACCATTTCAATCTCCACCCTTGCACGGATTCTCTCATTGGGAAATTGAAGTAGTTAACATCCGAACGAGCTACAAATCCCACTCCTCCGGTAACAAAGGATCCATTACTACTGCTGTATCTCTTCACATAGAAGATCTTTTTCCACAACCCAAAATGAGGCTTAATGCCCACAAATGCCTCGCAAAGGGTGATAAACACAACAACGTGGAGGATTGAGTTGGGAGTGAGTTGCCATAATTGGATCTCGTAAGTTCGCAAGAGGTGGAGGAGGAATTCATGAGCGGGAAGCGAAAGACCCCGATATAAGAACGACAAGAACATCACGGTAAAGCCAGCAGGGGGATTAGGCCGAGAAATTGCACCTGGAAAGATCACATTCCCCTCATTGGAGGAGATCAATCCCAGGCTTCGGGATCTCTTCTCGTCACGCTTGGTGACGGTTGACGCTATCCAATCTCCGGGCTTGGCTACTGAGCTTGATGGCGCTAGCGGCGCCGGAGCTGGTGGAGGAGCGTTCGGGGCACCCTCCTTCGGAAGAATTGTTGAAGATTTGGCGGCAGCGCCACCGCTCGTGGAACTGGCGGCGGCGCTAGGGTTCTTCTTTTTCACCATCGCGAGATCTGGGAAAAACTGGAAAGCAGTGGTAGCGGCGCAACAGTTGCGAAAGGGAGAAGAGGAAGAACGATGAAGGGATGTTATGGCGAATGAAGGAGAAGATCAGGGATTTTCATCCTTTGGAAAATTTAAGGGAGGCCCTGTATTGCTAGTGGACCTTTTCTTCAGTTAATAGTTGCAGAAATCGAGGAGGTGCCTCGGTAACTGTGTAAGAGGAGCAGGAATTGCTCGAAAAAAGGGCCGGTGGGTCGCGTCTTATCAGTCAGAATCGAGGTGTCAGTAAAACGTCATCAATGATGTCATGTGGAATGATTGCATACGAAGGAATAAAAAGCCATCGGATGGTCAATTTGAGTCTATGCACATATTGCAAAGCATCTGCACTTAGACTCGGGGGCTACTCCCATCGGGAGCGCTGGACGCGCACCCGACAGAATGAGGACTCGAAGGAAAAACTTGACTCGAGTCTGCACCCGAACGCAAGCGCCCGTGCCCAGACTCGGGGGCTACTCCCATCGGGAGCGAACTTTTTTCGCACTCCAGGATCATGCCCGGGGACTTGATTCTGTGTAGGGTAACGTTGTTTTGCCGTCTGCAGTTAACCAGCAAAAGCTGGGCACGTTACTCATTATCCCTTGCATAAGGAAAATATATCGGATGACCTATGAAGGCTTGCAGAAAAAACTTTGACAGAGAAAAATGTTCAAGTGGTACAACTTGAGTCTACGCACGGATTGCAAGCATCCGTACCTAGACTCGGGGGCTACTCCCATCGGGAGCGCTGACGCGCACCCGATAGAAGAAGATGGTGCGGACAGAAGGAAAACAAGAATGATCAAGGAGAAGGACGTCGGAAGAAGACATGCTTCAGTCTCTACCCGAACTATGTTCGGCTAGACACTCGGGGGCTACTGACGTGGGCATTACCCTTCGGGTAACCGATGTTGCTCTACCCTATACGGTCCAGCTGGAGGCCCATGAAGGTACTCGATGGCAAGATGGGCCACTAGGACGGTGCAACGGAAGGTTCCTTGAAGTACAAGACACGGAAGGAGCCGAACAAGGAAAGTTTAGAGATAGATCTATCGTAAACCTAGTCGTACTCGATTAGACCTCTCGAGACCTGGCCTCCTATATAAAGGCCAGGAGAGGGGCTATCGAGGGACACAATCAATCTTAGCGATCTTAGCCAACAGAAGCTTAGACCTAGGTTACCCTAGCACTTAGCTATCTCGACGAGATCTCAGCCGAACTATTCGGCACCCCATTGTAACCCATTATCATCATAATCAAGGACAGACAGGCAGGACGTAAGGGTTTTACCTCATCGAGGGCCCCGAACCTGGGTAAATCGCTCTCCCCGCTTGTCTGAGAACCTGATGAGATCTCAGATCTAGGGATTGGCCCGATCTCGCGATTTGACCCAAGATCCAAGGGGAAAAGGTGGGAGAGCGCGAGGAACACGAAGAACACGAAGAACACCGGTGTACTCACGCACGCACACCAACCCGATACACCCGATACTTACCCCCGTGGCTCGATGGACCACGCCAATAGAATCACCCGGAAGAGGCACGCGGCAGAATTCCCGGTGAGAGATTGGTGTTGGAGAAGAAGAGATTGGTGAGGGAGAGAGAGTAGCTTGTACTAGAATCTCACTCAACAATATCCAAATCAACAACAAGGATGCCTTTATTACAGAGGGATGCTTGTCCAAGATGGATGCTAACCCTAGGGAGACAAAGCTCAAAGTTGGTTTAAGCTCAAAATTATGTCTAAGCAATAAGGGAGGGGTCCTGGGTCCTTATATAGGCATACATGGCCAGCAAGGCGAAAAGGTAAATAACTTAGGCGGGTTGGTGGGGCCTTCTCGATGAATCTGGTCGTGGGGCCGGTCAGACCGGGCCTGGCGCCGGGGGGTCCGGTCGTGGGTCCGGTCGACCGGTCGCCAACCGGAAACTTCGCAAGTTTTTGTCCGGTTGGTTTCCGGTCCGAGGCGGAGGGGAATCCGGTTGGCGGCCGGTGGACCGGGCCGGGGACCGGGCTGCCCGGTGCTGGGGCCGGTCTGACCAGGTCCTGGACCGGCATGCGTCTTCTCTTCCTTTGAGCGCTTCGAGTGACTTCGGGTCCAGCTTCGTATCCATCTTCCTGCCCCGCTGTTCCTCTCCTTCCCTTGACAATGGTGCGTCCTCCCCTCCGGGGTCTTGATGCTCCTAGTACCTAATGACACAAAGCACATCGGCATGAGGTAGCATTCCATCCAAAGGTGTACCGAGATCAAGGGTGGTGAGGAGCGAGTTCACCTTATCATGTAGAGCTTTAACTCGAGCCCTTGTCATTGGTCCACTTGGGGGACTTGTTGGTCTTGGTGAGGAGGTGTCCGAAGGCCACCCCGCATCATCTCCCCCCTTGGGAGAGAGTCGTCCTCGACTCTTGTTCCTCCTCATCTCCATGATAGGGTGAGAGATCCGAGATGTTGAAAGTGTTGCTCACCAAGTACTTGGAGGTTGGAATGTCGATGACGTAGGCGTTGTTGTTGATGCGCTTGAGGACCTTGAAAGGCCCATCTCCTCTTGGCTTGAGCTTGGAGTTCCGTTCTTGAGGGAACCTTTCTTTCCTTAGGTGAATCCAAACGAGGTATCCTTCTTCAAACACGCGTTCCTTCTTCTTGGCGTTGAGGCGAGTAGCTTGGCGAAGCACATGCTCTTGTATGGTTGCTCTTGTTTCTTCATGTAGTTTCTTCATGGCGGTGGTGCGCTTGTCGAAGTCCATGTTGGTCCTTTCATGAAGAGGTAGTGGGAGGAGGTCGAGCGCCGTGTGTGGTTCGAAGCCATATACGACCATGAACGGACTCCGTGATGTTGTGGAGTGCTTGGCTCGATTGTAGGCGAACTCCACGTGGGGTAGACACTCTTCCCATGACTTCAAATTTTTCTTCACTACGATGCGTAGAAGGGTTGAGAGGCTTCGATTGACCACTTCCGTTTGTCCATCGGTTTGAGGGTGCGAGGACGATGAGAACAAGAGCTTCACTCCAAACTTTGCCATGAACGACTTCCATAGATAACTCATAAACTTGACGTCCCGATCCGACACAATGCTTGCCGGTATTCCGTGTAGGCAAACCACTTCCCTGAAAAACAATGTAGCAATGTGTGAAGCATCATCCGTCTTATGGCATGGTATGAAATGAGCCATTTTAGAGAACCTATCCACTACCACAAAGATGGAATCATGCCCATGTTTTGTGCGAGGTAAGCCTAGAACAAAGTTCATGCTTATATCCGACCAAGGGGCATGAGGAATAGGCAACGGTGTATAAAGACCATAGGGGTTGGAAGTGGACTTAGCTTGTAAGCATGTTGTACACCGGCGGCAAAGGCGTTCCACGTCGCGGTACATTCTTGGCCAATAGTAGTGGTTTGAGAGCATGGCATATGTCTTCTCTCTTCCGAAGTGGCCCATAAGACCACCTCCATGAGCAAAAGGCGAAGCGACGACAAAGGAATACAAAGTTTGTTGGCTTTGAACAAGTAACCATCATGCAAATAGAAATCATCAACTCCTCGAAGAGCGGAACACTTCTCAAAGATTGGTGCAAAGAAAGAATCGGAAGAATAGAGTTCTTTGATCTCCTCAAGTCCCAAGACATGAACATCCAAACGAGTGAGTAAAAGGGTGAGTTTGCGGGAAAGCGCATCCGCTACTACATTGTCCTTGCCCTTCTTGTATTTGATTACATACGGGAAGGACTCAATGAACTCAACCCATTTTGCGTGTCGTTTGTTCAAATTGTGTTGACTTTTCAAATACTTCAAAGATTCATGGTCGGAATGGATAACAAACTCTTTTGGCCAAAGGTAGTGTTGCCAAACTTCAAGAACACGAACCAAAGCGTAAAGCTCCTTGTCATATATAGGATAGTTGAGGCGTGCGCCATCCAACTTCTCACTATAATATGCCACGGGTTTACCATCTTGCATAAGGACTCCACCAATACCAAGTCCACTCGCATCACACTCAATCTCAAAAGTTTTTGCAAAATTTGGAAGGACGAGAAGGGGAGCTTCGGTAAGGCGTTTCTTCAACTCATCAAAAGCATTTTGTTGGGCCTTGCCCCACACAAACGGAACATTCTTTTTGGTAAGCTCGTTCAAAGGGCAAGCAATGGTGCTAAAATCTTTCACAAAGCGGCGATAGAAACCGGCGAGTCCATGAAAACTTCGGACTTGAGCGACATTTGTAGGGGTAGGCCAATTGTGGATGGCCTCAACCTTCGAAGAATCAACTTCAATGCCATTGGCGGAAACCACAAAACCAAGGAAAACCAATTTGTTTTGGGCAAAAGTGCATTTGGGAAGATTGGCATAAAGCTTCTCATGACGCAAGATGCATAAGACTTCTCTCACATGTTGCACATGGTCCTCGAGATTTTTGCTATAAATGAGAATATCATCGAAATAGACAACCACACTCTTGCCAATGAGAGGACGCAAGATGTGATTCATGAGGCGCATGAAAGTTGACGGAGCATTTGAAAGACCAAATGGCATGACAAGCCATTCATAGAGACCAAGTTTGGTCTTGAATGTCGTCTTCCATTCATCACCAATTGCCATGCGGATTTGATGGTAGCCACTACGCAAATCGACTTTAGAGAAAATAGTGGCACCGCTCAACTCATCAAGCATGTCATCTAAATGCGGAATGGGATGGCGGTAACGAACGGTAATGGCATTGATGGGGCGGCAATCCATACACATTCGTTGCGTCTCATCCGGTTTAGGCACAAGAATCACGGGAACGGCACAAGGGCTAAGGCTTTCTCGCACGTACCCTTTAGCGAGGAGATCTTGTATTTGGCGTTGAATCTCCTTTGTTTCTTCGGGGTTGGTGCGGTAGGCGGCACGGTTTGGAAGGGGAGCGCCGGGTATGAGGTCGATGCGGTGCTCGATGCCCCGAAGCGGTGGGAGTCCATGAGGTAGCTCGTCGGGGAAGACGTCTTGGAACTCCTTCAAAAGAGACAACAAAGACGAAGGAATGTTGGTTAAGTCGTTAGTCTCCGATGACAGGCCCTTGCAAATTAGCACAAAGTGCAATATGGTGGATGGGTTTTCTTGCACTTCTCTCCACTCGCTTTTGGTGGCTATGAGGACGCTCTTTCTCTCACTCATATAGGGTTTGTGGCGCTCACTTTCCTTTTGGTGGGTCGCTCCCTCTCCTCTCAACTCACTATGGTGGGTGTGTTGTTGTGCCCTCGCTAAAGCCTTCGCATTGTCGGCGATGATTTGGCTAGGAGTCATTGGGCGAATCTCGAACTTCTTATCCTTGACCTTGAAGGTGTACGCATTGGTGTGTCCGTCATGTATAGCCTTCTTGTCAAATTGCCATGGGCGGCCGAGCAACATGTGGCACACCGTCATGGGCACCACGTCACACTCAATGGTATCTTCATAGGGGCCGATCTTGAAGTTGACGGTGATGGTATGTTGTATCTTGACATTGCCCTTGTCGCTCAACCATTGGATATGGTAAGGGTGAGGATGCTTGCGAAGCGTGAGGTTGAGCTTCTCACACAACTCGGTGCTTGCGAGGTTGTGAAAACTTCCCCCGTCGATGATGACCTTGATTGACTTGCCACCAATTCCGGCACGGGTTTGGAAGATGTTGCAACGTTGGTCTTCCATAGCTTGAGGTTGAGTAGTGAGCACCCTTGTGACCACAAGTGAAGAGTTGGGGTCATGCACACTGATGGCGTGTATTTCACACGTTCGTTGGGCAACCCCAAGAGGAAGGTATGATGCGCACAGCAGCAAGTTTTCCCTCAGAAAGAAACCAAGGTTTATCGAACCAGGAGGAGCCAAGAAGCACGTTGAAGGTTGATGGCGGCGGGATGTAGTGCGGCGCAACACCAGGGATTCCGGCGCCAACGTGGAACCCGCACAACACAACCAAAGTACTTTGCCCCAACGAAACAGTTGAGGTTGTCAATCTCACCGGCTTGCTGTAACAAAGGATTAACCGTATTGTGTGGAAGATGATTGTTTGCGAGAGAAAACAAGTAAAACAAGTATTGCAAGCAGATTTGTATTTCAGTATTAAAGAATGGACCGGGGTCCACAGTTCACTAGAGGTGTCTCTCCCATAAGATAAAAGCATGTTGGGTGAACAAATTACAGTCGGGCAATTGACAAATAGAGAGGGCATAACAATGCACATACATGGCATGATAAGTATAGTGAGATTTAATTGGGCATTACGACAAAGTACATAGACCGCCATCCAACCGCATCTATGCCTAAAAAGTCCACCTTCGAGTTATCATCCGAACCCCTTTCGGTATTAAGTTGCAAAGCAACGGACAATTGCATTAAGTATGGTGCGTAATGTAATCAACAACTACATCCTCGGACATAGCGCCAATGTTTTATCCCTAGTGGCAACAAAGACAAGCACAACCTTAGAACTTTCTCGTCATCGTCCCGTGTGTCAATGCAGGCATGAACCCACTATCGAGCATAAATACTCCCTCTTGGAGTTAAAAGCAAAAAACTTGGCCAGAGCCTCTACTAGTAACGGAGAGCATGCAAGATCATAAACAACACATATGAAATAACTTGATAATTAACATAACATGGTATTCTCTATCCATCGGATCCCGACAAACACAACATAGAGTATTACGTGATAGATGATCTTGATCATGTTAGGCAGCTCACAAGATCCAACAATGAAGCACAATGAGGAGAAGACAACCATCTAGCTACCGATATGGACCCATAGTCCAGGGGTGAACTACTCACTCATCACTCCGGAGGCGACCATGGCGGTGAAGAGTCCTCCGGGAGATGAATCCCCTCTCCGGCAGGGTGCCGGAGGAGATCTCCCGTAATCCCCCGAGATGGGATTGGCGGCGGCGGCGTCTCGCAAGGTTTTCCGTATCGTGGTTTTTCGCATCGGGGGTTTCGCGACGGAGGCTTTAAGTAGGCGGAAGGGCAGAGTCGGGGGCTAACGAGGGCCCACACCACGGGCGGCGCGGCCCCCTTGGCCGCGCCGCCATGTGGTTTGGCCACCTCGTGGCCCCACTTCGTATGCTCTTCGGTCTTCCGAAAGGTTCGTGGCGAAATAGGCCCCCGGGTCTTCGTTTCGTCCAATTCCGAGAATATTACGTTACTAGGATTTCGAAACCAAAAACAGCAGAAAACAGGAACTAGCACTTCGGCATCTTGTTAATAGGTTAGTTCCGGAAAATGCACGAATATGACATAAAGTGTGCATAAAACATGTAGGTATCATCAATAATATGGCATAGAACATAAGAAATTATCGATACGTCGGAGACGTATCAAGCATCCCCAAGCTTAGTTCCGCTCGTCCCGAGCAGGTAAAACGATAACAAAGATAATTTCTGAAGTGATATGCCATCATAACCTTGATCATACTATTTGTAAACATATGTAGTGAATGCAGCGATCAAAACAATGGTAATGACATGAGTAAACAAGTGAATCATAAAGCAAAGACTTTTCATGAATAGTACTTCAAGACAAGTATTAATAAGTCTTGCATAAGAGTTAACTCATAAAGCAATAAATCAAAGTAAAGGTATTGAAGCAACACAAAGGAAGATTAAGTTTCAGCGGTTGCTTTCAACTTGTAACATGTATATCTCATGGATAATTGTCAACATAGAGTAATATAACAAGTACAATATGCAAGTATGTAGGAATCAATGCACAGTTCACACAAGTGTTTGCTTCTTGAGGTGGAGAGAGATAGGTGAACTGACTCAACATAAAAGTAAAGAGAATGGTCCTTCAAAGAGGAAAGCATCGATTGCTATATTTGTGCTAGAGTTTTTATTTTGAAAACATGAAACAATTTTGTCAACGGTAGTAATAAAGCATATGAGTTATGAAAATTATATCTTACAAGTTGCAAGTCTCATGCATAGTATACTAATAGTGCCCGCACCTTGTCCTAATTAGCTTGGACTACCGGATCTTTGCAATGCACATGTTTTAACCAAGTGTCACAATGGGGTACCTCCATGCCGCCTGTACAAAGGTCTAAGGAGAATGCTCGCATTTTGGATTTCTCGCTTTTGATTATTCTCAACTTAGACATCCATACCGGGACAACATGGACAACAGATAATGGACTCCTCTTTAATGCATAAGCATGTGGCAACAATTATTATTCTCATATGAGATTGAGGATATGTGTCCAAAACTGAAACTTCCACCATGAATCATGGCTTTAGTTAGCGGCCCAATGTTCTTCTCTAACAATATGCATGCTCCAACCATAAAGGTGGTAGATCTCTCTTACTTCGGACAAGACGGACATGCATAGCAACTCACATGATATTCAACAAGGAATAGTTGATGGCGTCCCCGTAAGCATGGTTATCGCACAACAAGCAACTTAATAAGAGATCAAGTGCATAAGTACATATTCAATACCACAATAGTTTTTAAGCTATTTGTCCCATGAGCTATATATTGCAAAGGTGAATGATGGAATTTTAAAGGTAGCACTCAAGCAATTTACTTTGGAATGGCAGATAAATACCATGTAGTAGGTAGGTATGGTGGACACAAATGGCATAGTGGTTGGCTCAAGTATTTTGGATGCATGAGAAGTATTCCCTCTCGATACAAGGTTTAGGCTAGCAAGGTTATTTGAAACAAACACAAGGATGAACGGTACAGCAAAACTCACATAAAAGACATATTGTAAACATCATAAGACTCTACACCGTCTTCCTTGTTGTTCAAAACTCAATACTAGATGTTATCTAGACTCTAGAGAAACCAAATATGCAAACCAAATTAGCAAGCTCTAAGTATTTCTTCATTAATGGGTGCAAAGTATATGATGCAAGAGCTTAAACATGAGCACAACAATTGCCAAGTATCAAATTATCCAAGACATTTTAGAATTACTACATGTAGCATTTTCCAATTCCAACCATATAACAATTTAACGAAGAAGAAACTTCGCCATGAATACTATGAGTAGAGCCTAAGGACATATTTGTCCATATGCTACAGCGGAGCGTGTCTCTCTCCCATAAAGTGAATGCTAGGATCCATTTTATTCAAACAAAACAAAAACAAAAACAAACCGACGCTCCAAGCAAAGTACATAAGATGTGACGGAATAAAAATATAGTTTCAGGGGAGGAACCTCGATAATGTTGTCGATGAAGAAGGGGATGCCTTGGGCATCCCCAAGCTTAGACGCTTGAGTCTTCTTAGAATATGCAGGGGTGAACCACCGGGGCATCCCCAAGCTTAGAGCTTTCACTCTCCTTGATCATATTGCATCATACTCCTCTCTTGATCCTTGAAAACTTCCTCCACACCAAACTCGAAACAACTCATTAGAGGGTTAGTGCATAATAAAAATTCACATGTTCAGAGGTGACACAATCATTCTTAACACTTCTGGACATTGCATAAAGCTACTGGACATTAATGGATCAAAGAAATTCATCCAACATAGCAAAAGAGGCAATGCGAAATAAAAGACAGAATCTGTCAAAACAGAACAGTCCGTAAAGATGGATTTTATTAGGCCACCAGACTTGCTCAAATGAAAATGCCCAAATTGAATGAAAGTTGCGTACATATCTGAGGATCATGCACGTAAATTGGCTTAATTTTCTGAGCTACCTACAGGGAGGTAGACCCAGATTCGTGACAGCAAAGAAATCTGGAACTGCGCAGTAATCCAAATCTAGTACTTACTTTTCTATCAAAGACTTTACTTGGCACAACAAAACATAAAACTAAGATAAGGAGAGGTTGCTACAGTAGTAAACAACTTCCAAGACACAAATATAAAACAAAAAATACTGGAGTAAAAACATGGGTTGTCTCCCATAAGCGCTTTTCTTTAACGCCTTTCAGCCTAGGCGAGAAAGTGTAACTCAAGTAACATCAAGAGACGAAGCATCAACATCATAATTTGTTCTAATAATAGAATCATAAGGCAACTTCATTCTCTTTCTAGGGAAGTGTTCCATACCTTTCTTGAGAGGAAATTGATATTTAATATTACCTTCCTTCATATCAATAGTAGCACCAACGGTTCGAAGAAAAGGTCTTCCCAATATAATGGGGCAAGATGCATTGCATTCAATATCCAAGACAACAAAATCAACGGGGACAAGGTTATTGTTAACCATAATATGAACATTATCAACTCTCCCCAAAGGTTTCTTTTTAGCATTATCAGCGAGGTTAACATCCAAATAACAATTCTTCAATGGTGGCAAGTCAAGCATATCATAGACTTTTTTAGGCATAACAGAAATACTTGCACCAAGATCACATAAAGCATTACAATCAAAATCTTTGACTCTCATTTTAATGATGGGCTCCCAACCATCTTCTAGCTTTCTAGGAATAGAAGTTTCAAGTTTTAGTTTCTCTTCTCTAGCTTTTATGAGAGCATTTGTAATATGTTTTGTGAAAGCCAAGTTTACAGCGCTAGCATTGGGACTCTTAGCAAGTTTTTGCAAGAACTTTATAACTTCAGAGATGTGGCAATCATCAAAATCTAAATCATTACAATCTAAAGAAATGGGATTATCATCCCCAAGGTTGGAAAAAATTTCAGCAGTTTTATCACAGGCAGTTTCAGCAGTTTTAGCAGTTTCAGGTAATTTTGCGCGCTTTGCACTAGGAGTATGATGTCTACGGGAGCTTCTATTCTTGTAGACAGTGTTGGGCCTCCAAGAGCAGAGGTTTGTAGAACAGCAGCAAGTTTCCCTTAAGTGGATACCCAAGGTTTATCGAACTCAGGGAGGAAGAGGTCAAAGATATCCCTCTCATGCAACCCCGCAACCACAAAGCAAGAAGTCTCTTGTGTCCCCAACACACCTAAGAGGTGCACTAGTTCGGCGAAGAGATAGTGAAATACAGGTGGTATGAATAAGTAGTAGCAACGAGCACCAGAAAAGTGCTTTGCCCAGGACGAGTAAACAAGCAGTAGTAATGCAGCAGTAGTAACGCAAGAAAACAAGTAAACAAGCAACGATAGCAAGTATTTAGGAACAAGGCCTAGGGATTACACTTTCACTAGTGTACACTCTCAACATTGATCACATAACAGAATAGATAAATGCATACTCTACACTCTTGTTGGATGATGAACACATTGCGTAGGATTACACGAACCCTCAATGCCGGAGTTAACAAGCTCCACAATAATGCTCATATTTTAGTAACCTTTAGTGTAAGATAGATCAAAAGACTAAACCAAGTACTAGCATAGCATGCACACTGTCACCTTCATGCATATGTAGGAGGAATAGATCACATCAATATTATCATAGCAATAGTTAACTTCGCAATCTACAAGAGATCATGATCATAGCATAAACCAAGTACTAACACGGTGCACACACTCGTCACCTTTGCACACATGCAGGAGGAATAAAACTACTTTAATAACATTGCTAGAGTAGCACATAGATAAATTGTGATACAAACACATTGCAATCATAAAGAGATATAAATAAGCACCTCACTATGCCATTCAACAGGTGAATAAGTATTCTGTGAAATATAGCCTAAGAGACCCACACGGTGCACACACTCGTCACCTTTACACACGTGGGACAAGGAGTCTCCGGAGATCACATAAGTAAAACTCACTTGACTAGCATAATGACATCTAGATTACAAGCATCATCATATGAATCTCAATCATGTAAGGCAGCTCATGAGATTATTGTATTGAAGTACATAGGAGAGAGATGAACCACATAGCTACCGGTACAGCCCCGAGCCTCGATGGAGAACTACTCCCTCCTCATGGGAGCAGCAGCGGTGATGAAGATGGCGGTGGAGATGGCAGCGGTGTCGATGGAGAAGCCTTCCGGGGGCACTTCCCCGCTCCGGCAGGGTGCCGGAACAGAGACTCCTGTCCCCCAGATCTTGGCTTCGCGATGGCGGCGGCTCTGGAAGGTTTTCCGTATCGTGGTTTTTCGTATCAGGGTTTTCTCGACGGAGGCTTTAAATAGGCGGAAGGGCAGCCTCGGAGGGGGCCTGGGGCCACCACACCATAGGGCGGCGCGACCAGGGCCCAGGCCGCGCCACCCTATCATCTGGGCCCCCTGTGGGTCCACTCTGGCGACTCTCGGGTGTTCTGGATGCTTCCGGGAAAAATAGGAACCTGGGTCTTGATTTCGTCCGATTCCGAGAATATTTCGTTACTAGGATTTCTGAAACCAAAAACAGCAGAAAACAGGAACTGGCACTTCGGCATCTTGTTAATAGGTTAGTTCCAGAAAATGCACGAATATGACATAAAGTGTGCATAAAACATGTAGGTATCATCAATAATATGGCATAGAACATAAGAAATTATCGATACGTCGGAGACGTATCAAGCATCCCCAAGCTTAGTTCTGCTCGTCCCGAGCAGGTAAAACGATAACAATGATAATTTCTGAAGTGACATGCCATCATAACCTTGATCATACTATTTGTAAACATATGTAATGGATGCAGCGATCAAAACAATGGTAATGACATGAGTAAACAAGTGAATCATAAGGCAAAGACTTTTCATGAATAGTACTTCAAGACAAGCATCAATAAGTCTCGCATAAGAGTTAACTCATAAAGCAATAAATCAAAGTAAAGGTATTGAAGCAACACAAAGGAAGATTAAGTTTCAGCGGTTGCTTTCAACTTGTAACATGTATATCTCATGGATAATTGTCAACATAGAGTAATATAACAAGTACAATATGCAAGTATGTAGGAATCAATGCACAGTTCACACAAGTGTTTGCTTCTTGAGGTGGAGAGAAATAGGTGAACTGACTCAACATAAAAGTAAAAGAAAGGTCCTTCAAAGAGGGAAGCATTGATTGCTATATTTGTGCTAGAGCTTTGGTTTTGAAAACATAAAGAGAGCATAAAAGTAAAATTTTGAGAGGTGTTTGTTGTTGTCAACGAATGGTAGTGGGCACTCTAACTACCTCATCAACCGGACTTTCAAGAGCGGCTCCCATGAAGGACGTTATCTCTACCAAGCAAGGTAGATCATCCCTCTTCTCTTTTGTTTACACATGTACTTTAGTTTAGTTTTTCTTTATTTATGGATGACACTCCTCCCAACCTTTTGCTTACACAAGCCATGGCTAACCGAATCCTCGGGTGCCTTCCAACATTCACATACCATGGAGGAGTGTCTATTTGCAAAATTAAGTTGCTTACTCGATGAATCGGAGCAAAACATGTGAAGAGAATTATTAATGCAAGTTAATTAATCGGAGCTGGGAACCCCATTGCCAGCTCTTTTTGAAAAATTATTGGATAAGCGGATGAAGCCACTAGTCCATTGTGAAAGTCTCGTCGAAGTAAATGACAAGATCGAAAGATAAAACACCACATACTTCCTCATGAGCTATAAAACATTGACACAAATAAGAGGTGATAAATTTTTGAATTATTTAAAGGTAGCACTCAAGCAATTTACTTTGGAATGGCGGAGAAATACCATGTAGTAGGTAGGTATGGTGGACACAAATGGCATAGTGGTTGGCTCAAGGATTTTGGATGCATGAGAAGTATTCCCTCTCGATACAAGGTTTAGGCTAGCAAGGTTATTTGAAACAAACACAAGGATGAACGGTACAGCAAAACTCACATAAAAGACATATTGTAAACATTATAAGACTCCATACCGTCTTCCTTGTTGTTCAAAACTCAATACTAGATATTATCTAGACTCTAGAGAAACCAAATATGCAAACCAAATTAGCAAGCTCTAAGTATTTCTTCATTAATGGGTGCAAAGTATATGATGCAAGAGCTTAAACATGAGCACACCAATTTCCAAGTATCAAATTATCCAAGACATTTTAGAGTTACTACATGTAGTATTTTCCAATTCCAACCATATAACAATTTAACGAAGAAGAAACTTCGCCATGAATACTATGAGTAGAGCCTAAGGACATATTTGTCCATATGCTACAGCGGAGCGTGTCTCTCTCCCATAAAGTGAATGCTAGGATCCATTTTATTCAAACAAAACAAAAAAACAAAAACAAACCTACGCTCCAAGCAAAGTACATAAGATGTGACGGAATAAAAATATAGTTTCAGGGGAGGAACTCGATAATGTTGTCGATGAAGAAGGGGATGCCTTGGGCATCCCCAAGCTTAGACGCTTGAGTCTTCTTAAAATATGAAGGGGTGAACCACCGGGGCATCCCCAAGCTTAGAGCTTTCACTCTCCTTGATCATATTGCATCATACTCCTCTCTTGATCCTTGAAAACTTCCTCCACACCAAACTCGAAACAACTCATTAGAGGGTTAGTGCATAATAAAAATTCACATGTTCAGAGGTGACACAATCATTCTTAACACTTCTGGACATTGCATAAAGCTACTGGACATTAGTGGATCAAAGAAATTCATCCAACATAGCAAAAGAGGCAATGCGAAATAAAAGGCAGAATCTGTCAAAACAGAACAGTCCGTAAAGATGGATTTTATTAGGCCACCAGACTTGCTCAAACGAAAATGCTCAAATTGAATGAAAGTTGCGTACATATCTGAGGATCATGCTCGTAAATTGGCTTAATTTTCTGAGCTACCTACAGGGAGGTAGACCCAGATTCGTGACAGCAAAGAAATCTGGAACTGCGCAGTAATCCAAATCTAGTACTTACTTTACTATCAAAGACTTTACTTGGCGCAACAAAACATAAAACTAAGATAAGGAGAGGTTGCTACAGTATTAAACAACTTCCAAGACACAAATATAAAACAAAGTACTGTAGCAAAATAACACATGGGTTATCTCCCAAGAAGTTCTTTCTTTATAGCCATTAAGATGGGCTCATCAGTTTTAATGATGCACTCGCAGGAAATAGTATTTGAAGCAAAAGAGAGCATCAAGAGGCAAATTCAAAACACATTTAAGTCTAACATGCTTCCTATGCAGAGGCATCTTGTACACAAATGAATTCATGAAGAACAAAGTGACAATCATAAGAGGATAAAACAAAAGTAGCTTCAAGATTCTCAACATAAAGAGGGGAAACTTAATATTATTGAAATGCATATAACCATATTTCCCTCTCTCATAATAACTTTCAGTAGCATCATTGATGAAATCCACAATATACCCATCACTTAAAACATTCTTATCATGGTTCATATGCATAGAAGTATCATTAAATTTGGCATAAGAAGAGTTATTCTCATTAATAGTAATTGGAGTAAGATTATTATCAAGAATTTGAACATGGTAAACAAATTGCATATTAAGGGAATTGTTTTTAGTAATCCAATCATGACTATGACAAGTTTCATAAGGATAGTTAGAACCTATATCATAGCATTCTTTATAATAATCATCGGAGATCGGGGCACGAGTGTCATCATAGGAAATAGAATAGTTATCTTTCACAGATCGGTTTATCCGTGTCCACACCATCATTGTTATTAGAAGGAGATGTATCAAGAACATAATGACCAGTAGCTAAAGGATTTTCAAACACCTCTTCCCCAAGCTTAGAGCTTTCTATATCATTATGGGAGGAAGCATGGATAGTACTCGACACTATGGCAATTATTATCATCATTTTCAGAATTAGTTTTCCGGAGATTTGTAATATCAAAAGTAGTGTGCTCATTCAAATCATGATCGCTAATGTATGTAAAGGGCATAGGAAGATCATCGTATTCAGATTCATTGTCACAATAATCATTAGGAGCAACATACTTACGGTTACCTAGCGTTATCTCATTCACGCGGGGATACGCCGTTACCTCTTTCTTTTTATTCTCCTTCTTCTTCTTCTTCTTCTTCGTTCCCTTCTTCTTCTTCTTCTCTTCCTTCTCCTCGTTCCCTTCTTTAGGAGGAAGAGGTTTGATGGGTGGCTTGTCCGCATAAACTGATTTACTTTCAGAAACAATAGAAGAAACTTGGGAGGATCCCTCCTTTTCATTAATTAGTTGAAAACACACAGCGGTCCTATCATATTTTGGCAAGGTGTCATCTTCTAAAATATTTTGTATGCAAGTATTTGTATGGCTATTATCAATGCAATAAGAAAAACACCCATGCAGGACATCATCAACATCAAGATCACTCATATGTAACAAAGAGATTTTTCTCGACAGTTCTTCACACCCCAAAAATAAAGTAAGTTCATCATGCTGATTAGGAGTAATTTCATCATCACAATACAAATTTTCAGCACTCATTGGGTTCAAATTATCATTGGAGGAGCATTGAAAATTAAAATGACCCACTTCGTGGCAAACTTCACAAATAAAAGGATAGAGGGCACAAACTTTTTTACCAAGATCATCTAGAGCCCTAAACCAATTTCTAGTTTTTTCATTTGCATGATGGATACAATATTCATCTTTGATTTGATTAATTCCACAAGGTCTATGTATTCCACAAAAATTAACATGCTTATAGGAAATAACATTCTTAGGAGTTTGAGCATGCTCATTACAATAATTAACAACAATTTCATTCTTCATACAAGCCTCTTTAAAAGGTTCATGATACTTATCAAAATTCTTTTTAGGCAATTCAAAATGATAAGCAAAGGCTTTATAAAGATTTGCAGCAACTTGAGAGTCAAGACCATAAGTAGCACTCATATTTCGAAATTTATCGGTATCAATAAAATTTTCAATGCATTCATAATCATAATTTATACCTGACTCTTTACCTTTGTCGTTCTCCCAATCTTCAGCGTTCTCCTTAATCCGATCAAGAAGGTCCCTTTTAAACTCTTCTTTGTTGCGCGGGAATGATCCAGAACAAGTAGCATCCAGCAAGGTCTTATCTTGAAGAGAAAGTCTCGCATAGAAATTATCAATAATGATATTACCTGGAAGCTCATGATTGGGGCATTTGAGCATTAAAGACTTCAATCTCTCCCATGCTTGGGCAATACTCTCTCCATCATGAGGCCAGAAATTATATATTCGGTTTCGGTCTTTGTGAATTTCACTTGGAGGATAGAATTTAGAATAAAATAGATGCACAATATCCTTCCAATCAAGAGAATGCTCATCCTTCAGCAGTTTATGCCAATGCGCCGCTTTACCAGACAACGACATAGAGAATAATTTCTTCTTCACTTCATCCATAGAGATACCTGCACACTTGAATAACCCGCATAATTCATGCAAAAACAAGTAAATGATCTCCGGGATGCACAGTTCCATCCCCTTCATAGCGGTTATCCATAACACGTTCAATAATTTTCATAGGTATTTTATATGGAGTACTTTCGGTAGGTGCATTTAAAATATCACAAGCATCATTAGAGTTATCGCATATGGGAGATAAAGTATTATCAGAGCAAATTTTCTCCCCTAAAGATGGGAAGCTAAAAAGATCATGAAAACCAGCTTCCCCAAGCTTAGACTTTTCCATAGCATTAGCAGTAATTGCATTCATAATAATAACATCGCTACTAGCATGCAAATAAGGTTCCATTGGTTTTTTAATGTTCACACCAAACAATTCTAAATCAGGAAAAAGATTAAAAAGCTCACTAAATTTTTTGTTGTTTTCCATTATGCCTAACTAGTGAAAATAAAAACAAGAAACAAAAAGATGCAATTGCAGGATCTAAAGGAAATAGCTTCGAGCACAAACACAATGGCGCCAGAAAAGTATTGTTACCTGGAACCGGAGTATGAGTGCCTTTTTACCTTTCCTCCCCGGCAACGGCGCCAGAAAAGTGCTTGATGTCTACGGGAGCTTCTATTCTTGTAGACAGTGTTGGGCCTCCAAGAGCGAGAGGTTTGTAGAACAGACAGCAAGTTTCCCTTAAGTGGATACCCAAGGTTTATCGAACTCGGGGAGGAAGAGGTCAAAGATATCCCTCTCATGCAACCCCGCAACCACAAAGCAAGAAGTCTCTTGTGTCCCCAACACACCTAAGAGGTGCACTAGTTCGGCGAAGAGATAGTGAAATACAGGTGGTATGAATAAGTAGTAGCAACGGCACCTGAAAAGTGCTTTGCCCGGGACGAGTAAACAAGCGAGTAATAATGCAGCAGTAGTAACGCAAGAAAACAAGTAAACAAGCAGCGATAGCGATATTTAGGAACAAGGCCTAGGGATTACACTTTCACTAGTGGACACTCTCAACATTGATCACATAACAGAATAGATAAATGCATACTCTACACTCTTGTTGGATGATGAACACATTGCGTAGGATTACACGAACCCTCAATGCCGGAGTTAACAAGCTCCACAATAATGCTCATATTTTAGTAACCTTTAGTGTAAGATAGATCAAAAGACTAAACCAAGTACTAGCATAGCATGCACACTCGTCACCTTCATGCATATGTAGGAGGAATAGATCACATCAATATTATCATAGCAATAGTTAACTTCGCAATCTACAAGAGATCATGATCATAGCATAAACCAAGTACTAACACTGTGCACACACTCGTCACCTTTGCACACATGCAGGAGGAATAAAACTACTTTAATAACATTGCTAGAGTAGCACATAGATAAATTGTGATACAAACACATTGCAATCATAAAGAGATATAAATAAGCACCTCACTATGCCATTCAACAGTGAATAAGTATTCTGTGAAATATAGCCTAAGAGACCCACACGGTGCACACACTGTCACCTTTACACACGTGGGACAAGGAGTCTCCGGAGATCACATAAGTAAAACTCACTTGACTAGCATAATGACATCTAGATTACAAGCATCATCATATGAATCTCAATCATGTAAGGCAGCTCATGAGATTATTGTATTGAAGTACATAGGAGAGAGATGAACCACATAGCTACCGGTACAGCCCCGAGCCTCGATGGAGAACTACTCCCTCCTCATGGGAGCAGCAGCGGTGATGAAGATGGCGGTGGAGATGGCAGCGGTGTCGATGGAGAAGCCTTCCGGGGGCACTTCCCCGCTCCGGCAGGGTGCCGGAACAGAGACTCCTGTCCCCCAGATCTTGGCTTCGCGATGGCGGCGGCTCTGGAAGGTTTTCCATATCGTGGTTTTTCGTATCAGGGTTTTCTCGACGGAGGCTTTAAATAGGCGGAAGGGCAGCCTCGGAGGGGGCCTGGGGCCACCACACCATAGGGCGGCGCGGCCAGGGCCCAGGCCGCGCCACCCTATCATCTGGGCCCCCTGTGGGTCCACTCTGGCGACTCTCGGGTGTTCTGGATGCTTCCGGGAAAAATAGGAACCTGGGTCTTGATTTCGTCCGATTCCGAGAATATTTCGTTACTAGGATTTCTGAAACCAAAAACAGCTAGAAAACAGGAACTGGCACTTCGGCATCTTGTTAATAGGTTAGTTCCGTAAAATGCACGAATATGACATAAAGTGTGCATAAAACATGTAGGTATCATCAATAATATGGCATAGAACATAAGAAATTATCGATACGTCGGAGACGTATCAGAGTAGAAGCATTGCCGACACCAATTATTTTACCATTGATAGTAGGAGGTGCAGCAACATGTGAATCATTAGCATTGCTAGTGGTGGTAATAGTCCAAACTTTAGCTACATTTTCCTTTTTAGCTAGTTTTTCATTTTCTTCTCTATCCCACCTAGCACGCAGTTCAGCCATTAATCTTATATTCTCATTAATTCTAACTTGGATGGCATTTGCTGTAGTAACAATTTTATTTTCAATATACCTATTAGGCATAACTTTCGATTTCAAAAGATCAACATCAGAGGCAAGACTATCAACTCTAGAAACAAGAATATCAATTTTATTGAGCTTTTCCTCAACAGATTTGTTAAAGGCAGTTTGTGTACTAATAAATTGTTTAAGCATGGCTTCAAGTCCAGGGGGTGTATTCCTATTATTGTTGTAAGAATTCCCATAAGAATTAGCATAACCGTTACCATTATTATAAGGATATGGCCTATAGTTATTACTAGAATTGTTCCGATAAGCATTGTTGTTGAAATTATTATTTTTAATGAAGTTTACATCAACATGTTCTTCTTGGGCAACCAATGAAGCTAATGGAACATTATTAGGATCAACATTAGTCCTATCATTCGCAAGCATAGACATAATAGCATCAACCTTATCATTCAAGGAAGAGGATTCTTCAACAGAATTTACCTTCTTACCTTGTGGAGCTCTTTCCGTGTGCCATTCAGAGTAATTAACCATCATATTATCAAGAAGCTTTGTTGCTTCACCAAGAGTGATGGACATAAAGGTACCTCCAGCAGCTGAATCCAATAAATTCCGCGAAGAAAAATTTAGTCCTGCATAGAAGGTTTGGATGATCATCCAAGTAGTCGACTCCATGGGTTGGGCAATTTTTAACCAAAGATTTCATTCTTTCCCAAGCTTGAGCAACATGTTCAGTATCCAATTGTTTAAAATTCATTATGCTACTCCTCAAAGATATAATTTTAGCAGGGGGATAATATCTACCAATAAAAGCATCCTTGCATTTAGTCCATGAATCAATACTATTCTTAGGCGTAGATAGCAACCAATCTTTAGCTCTTCCTCTTAATGAGAAAGGAAACAATTTTAATTTTATAATGTCACCATCTACATCTTTATACTTTTGCATTTCACACAATTCAACAAAATTATTGGGATGGGCAGCAGCATCATCGTAACTAACACCTGAAAATTGCTCTCGCATAACAAGATTCAAGTAAAGCGTGTTTAATTTCAAAGAATTCCGCTGTAGTAGCAGGTGGATCGATAGGTGTGCATAAGAAATCATTATTATTTGTGCTAGTGAAGTCACACAACTTAGTATTTTCAGGGTTGGCCATTTTAGCAGTAGTAAATAAAGCAAACTAGATAAAGTAAATGCAAGTAAACTAATTTTTTTGAGTTTTTGATATAGAGTGCAAGACAGTAAATAAAGTAAAGCTAGCAACTATTTTTTTTGTGTTTTGATATAATGCAGCAAACAAAGTACTAAATAAAATAAAGCAAGACAAAAACAAAGTAAAGAGATTGAGAAGTGGAGACTCCCCTTGCAGCGTGTCTTGATCTCCCCGGCAACGGCGCCAGAAAAAGAGCTTGATGGCGTGTATTTCACACGCTCGTTGGGCAACCCCAAGAGGAAGGTATGATGCGCACAGCAGCAAGTTTTCCCTCAGAAAGAAACCAAGGTTTATCGAACCAGGAGGAGCCAAGAAGCACGTTGAAGGTTGATGGCGGCGGGATGTAGTGCGGCGCAACACCAGGATTCCGGCGCCAACGTGGAACCCGCACAACACAACCAAAGTACTTTGCCCCAACGAAACAGATGAGGTTGTCAATCTCACCGGCTTGTTGTAACAAAGGATTAACCGTATTGTGTGGAAGATGATTGTTTGCAGAGAAAACAAGTAAAACAAGTATTGCAACGAGATTTGTATTTCAAGTATTAAAGAATGGACCGGGGTCCACAGCTCACTAGAGGTGTCTCTCCCATAAGATAAAAGCATGTTGGGTGAACAAATTACAGTCGGGCAATTGACAAATAGAGAGGGCATAACAATGCACATACATGGCATGATAAGTATAGTGAGATTTAATTGGGCATTACGACAAAGTACATAGACCGCCATCCAACCGCATCTATGCCTAAAAATTCCACCTTCGAGTTATCATCCGAACCCCTTCCAAGTATTAAGTTGCAAAGCAACAGACAATTGCATTAAGTATGGTGCGTAATGTAATCAACAACTACATGCTCTGGACATAGCGCCAATGTTTTATCCCTAGTGGCAACAAGACACAGCACAACCTTAGAACTTTCCGTCACTCGTCCCAGTGTGTCAATGCGGCATGAACCCACTATCGAGCATAAATACTCCCTCTTGGAGTTAAAAGCAAAAAACTTGGCCAGAGCCTCTACTAGTAACGGAGAGCATGCAATATCATAAACAACACATATGTAATAACTTGATAATTAACATAACATGGTATTCTCTATCCATCGGATCCCGACAAACACAACATAGAGTATTACAGATAGATGATCTTGATCATGTTAGGCAGCTCACAAGATCCAACAATGAAGCACAATGAGGAGAAGACAACCATCTAGCTACCGCTATGGACCCATAGTCCAGGGGTGAACTACTCACTCATCACTCCGGAGGCGACCATGGCGGTGAAGAGTCCTCCGGGAGATGAATCCCCTCTCCGGCAGGGTGCCGGAGGAGATCTCCGTAATCCCCCGAGATGGGATTGGCGGCGGCGGCGTCTCGGCAAGGTTTTCCGTATCGTGGTTTTCGCATCGGGGTTTCGCGACGGAGGCTTTAAGTAGGCGGAAGGGCAGAGTCGAGGGGCTAACGAGGGCCCACACCACAGGCGGCGCGGGCCCCCCTTGGCCGCGCCGCCATGTGGTTTGGCCACCTCGTGGCCCCACTTCGTATGCTCTTCGGTCTTCCGGAAGGTTCGTGGCGAAATAGGCCCCTGGGTCTTCGTTTCGTCCAATTCCGAGAATATTTCGTTACTAGGATTTCTGAAACCAAAAACAGCGATAAAACAAGAACTGGCACTTCGACATCTTGTTAATAGGTTAGTTCCAGAAAATGCACGAATATGACATAAAGTGTGCATAAAACATGTAGGTATCATCAATAATATGGCATAGAACATAAGAAATTATCGATACGTCGGAGACGTATCACACACATAGGAGAGGGTCTTCTCCACTATCTTCATCATAAGCTTCTTCATTTGCGACGGCGGCTTGTACCATTGCTTCATACTCATCTTCACTTAGCATCTCGATGTCGCCATTCTCCATGGTGATCATGACCTTGGTATTCTTGCACTCAAAGGATTTGTGGCCTTGAGTGCCACACTTGAAACAAGTGACATTGGAGGGTC